>NC_133618.1:548455301-548818078 GCF_048593235.1 Sminthopsis crassicaudata
ATTGTCTTGATGACCCTCAAATCATGTTCTGTAGATAACTATTTTACTACCCATTTATCATATGGCTGGTGAGACCTAGATTTAATTTGCATCTAGTTTAGAAAGTTTCCTATTTCTAAGTTCTGGTCTTTTCTATATAATCAAAATATAGGTCTAAATAAAACTATTAAATCAGTATCAGCTGGATCCACTAGCAGTATTGAGTGACATAAATTTATATTGTTCCTTTTTACTTGTCAAAGACTTGTCAAAAATAGATCAGATTAGACATAGAGGGCTTGGAGTGCTATAACTTTGGTTCCGATGAAAAATATTCTTTGTGTTGTAGGATTAGGGCAAGGTGTTCCTGTCGTTGGCCTCATTGTTGAAGGGGGTCCCAATGTGATCTCCATTGTCCTGGAATGTCTTCGGGAAGATCCCCCTATTCCTGTTGTGATTTGTGATGGCAGCGGGAGAGCATCAGACATTTTGTCTTTTGCACACAAGTACTGTGAAGAAGGAGGGTAGGATTTTTGACATATTATCAAGGGGAATGAATTACCTTTCATGGCTTACCTGGTAAGCTAATAAGGAAGTCTCTTCAGCTGAGAAACTAGAAAGTTTGTTTATTTTTTAACATTTCAAAATAGCAAAAAGTTATTGCATGAGTTTCTTTAATTCCTCAGGGTCAGGATAAGGTAATTCTAACAAAAGTCTATCTGAAGTGACAATATAGTCCCTTCCAACATTATTCTTCTTTATGAGGTTTCAAAGAAGTTGAAATTTATTATAATTGTAGACGGTACTTTTAACTAGATTTTTGTCTACAGACTTGCAATTATAGAAAAAGGAAAATCCTGTCAACTCCAAATAGCATTAAAATAGGGATCCTAGATAGATATTTAGGTATACTTTTTTTTTTTTAAATGATCAGAGTTTTCTGTAATGTTTTGCTTTTTCTTTTCATGTCTTTTCTTGAATAGGATAATAAGTGACTCCCTCAAGGATCAGCTTCTAGTTACCATTCAGAAAACATTTAACTACAGTAAGATTCAATCCCATCAGCTGTTTGTAATTATCATGGAGTGCATGAAAAAGAAAGAACTTGTAAGTGTCTCAAAATTCAGTGAAGTACTATATTTTCTTTCTGATTCTACTCAGGCAGCTTTAAGCTACAGTTTGTCATGCTTTTGTTTTTCTGCTCCCAAGAAGTATTTTGCATTATTTGTAAAATCAATCATTTTATGAGAATTTCAACTTTTTTGTCTTTTAGGAAGGCATTGTATTTCTATTCAGTTTCATAGACTTTATTTACAAGCCATCAATTAGGTGAAGCATACCAATGCCTAGTAAATGTGAAGGCAGAACAAATGCCAAATCTCATTGGCCATGGAAAGAATAAATTAATTTCAGTTTAATTATTGTGTTTTTGAGATAAGTTATGGAAGATGAGCTACATTTTTTTCTTGATGTTTCTGTAGAACTTTACCAGAGCCCCTTGATAGACTTTAAAGGGATTAGAAGAATTATGAAAGAAAAGTGACTTATAATCATTAAACATTATAATTACAATGTTTTATTATTTCCATTTGAAAATGCAAATATTCATTTCCCTAGACTTCTTTCCTATTTAGTATGCTCACAGGACAGAGCCATCATCCATGCCAACAGTACTGCTATCTAATATACTGCCAAGAGCACTAGACTGGGAATCAAGGGAACCTGAATCACAGTCCTGGCTCCAACACTAATTATCAATGTTGCTTTGGGCAAATTATCTCATATCTCTGGGTCCCAGTTTTCTCATCTATAAAATGAAAGCACTATGGAGATAATCTTTTAGGATTCATCCACTTCTATGACCCTAATGTGAAATGCCCCTGTCAGCATTTTAAGCTTACAAATAAGTTGCAAATAGAGCATAATTGATTAGGTAACCATTTTTGTGAGGGGCAGTATTGTCTAGAATCAGGATTCTTAAACTCGAGTCATTGAACTAAGATTTTAAAAATATTTTGTTAATTGTATTTTAATATAATTGGGCTTTCTCTTAAAGCTGATATGTGCTACTTTATGCATCTAAAACATTCTGGGAAGTTCCATTGATTGCACTAGACTACAAAGAGGTTTGTAACATATTAAAAAAAACAGTTAAGCACTCTGATAATATATGTAGAATCAAGAGACATTAATTTGAATCTCACCTTCAACTAACTATGGGATAGCCAAGTCCTTTAACCATCTCAGAGCTTCTGTTTCCTCATATGAAAAGATGAGTATAGTAATTCCTGGACTGAGGACGGTATACCTTAAAAACATGTATATTAAATTTATTGGTAGATTCTAATCTCCCTTGGTAATCAAACTGTAAGCATTAAGTAAGAATAGTTCTTCTAACATATGTTGGAGTAGCAGGCCAACAAATAAATGCCCAGGTGTATTCTACATTGTTGCAGCAACAATAGTTTTCAAAACATTTTAACTAAGCTTCATTCAAATATGAGTCAGTGAGGCATAACAGACAGTAAGCCTGCCTAAGCCAGAAAGACCACCTCTGATATGTAAAAACCTGTAACAAACACATTACTGGATATCTCAATTGCTATATGTAATTTTCCAAGATTCTAGGTTGCAGAGAAGGTGCCCTGTATCAATGAAATCACAGGATCAGTCTAATATTGAGGTTCCCTACTATTTTATCCTTCAGCTTTGAGTCCAAAACAATCTAATGCCCATTATGAGTCTTTGTTCTTCACTTAGGTGAAGACATCCCAGAGGGATGCTAGTATTTTATATAGACATTTCACGGGTACATAGCAAAAATTCATCAAGTTAATCATTTCATCTAGATGATTCTGAAATACTAAAGAAAAGGAAAGAAAAAAAAAAGATCTTAATGGTTTTCTGTACTTTTAGTCCAATTTCTATAATTTTAAAGACCTACTGGTTTCCTCAGAACTTCCTGGATAAATTTCTCAAATGCTGTAGATAAGCAACTGGAATGGAGACCTCATCTTTAAAAAAATTTAGGACAAATTCAGTTGGTGAGGGAGAAGGACTGGTACATATCTGATAACTTCAGAGGTTCCTTTTAAGTCTGTCAAGTCTCCAGACCACTACTGCTAGATATTAACTGTATCCAAATATTCTCCAATGGCCTTTTCCCCTAGACTAGCCCCTGCTCCCACTCCCACCCTCAGATCTGTAAAATAGCTGGTGTTTGAACTCATTTTGGTATCCCAGAAATATATTTTCCATTATTTCTATGGATCTAAATAAGAGCACTGAATTTAGAACCTGGAAGCCTGAGTGCAAATCCTTCCTGGGATTTTTGAATGTTTGTGGCTTAGAAAGTTGTCTAGGATCTCTGCTTTCTTATCTGTGAAACTGAGTGGGTTAGAATGGGTCATCTCTATGACCAGCTTCTGATAACTCAGCATGCTCTGTGATGTTTTACTTCAATCATATTTTTTTGTGGAGCCATTTGATGATGTTAAGTGAAGTATGACTGTATAGGAATATGAGCAAAATTCATAACAAGGAGGAAAACTATCATGAAGATTATACTGAGGCTTTAAAAACAAAGTATACCTCTTTATAAATTAGCCCACAAAATTATTTCAGCAATTATTGGTTTATTCTGCTTCACTTCATTTCAATCATCTATGATTCCTCCAATATGATTACACCTTCCACAACACAGACTGAGCCTCTCTACCCTCCCTTCTCCCTCTCATGATTTAGTAGATATGATCTTCCACAAATACTGTGACTGAGAGTTATTACTCTTTGATCAACCTAATAACAAGCCTCTCTGAATTCAGCCAGACTAATCCCATAGTGATAGACATGTGGCTCATTGTTGGGCTTCTAAACATGAAAGGTTTTTGCTTGGATAGGACCAATCAAGTGTCTGTGCCAAATGTACTGGCCTAGCCTTTGAGAAATCAGCTTCAGTTTTCCATTATCATAAGGCTTTAGAAGGAGACTTGCATGATGGCAATATGTTTGAAGTATTAAAACACATAATCTTTTTTCATTTTCAACTTTACTTTAACACAGTGTTTATGTTTTTAATCTGTGCTCTCAGGTCACTGTGTTCCGAATGGGTTCAGAAGGCCAACAGGATATTGAAATGTCAATTTTAACTGCTCTGCTAAAGGGTGAGTTCTCCAGAAAATCATGATTCACTTCAATTCAACATATAGGAAACACTTTCTCTGTTCCCAAGCTTTAGTCTTTATTGTGAGAGAGAAGCCATATCAGTACTCAAGTACATTATATTCCTTTTATTTTTATAAACATTTTGTCTATGCAGGGGTATTCTGAGGTAACCAGCTTGATGAAAATTAATCTATGAATTTCGGACATTTAAAGAAGAAATTCCAATTCATTCCAATATCCTCATTTTAAATAAAGAAATAGACTAAGAGATATGATTTTATGTGCCTAAATTATGTGCCTTTAAGATTCAAACTATCCATTTGTTTAGTGTTTTTGTCAGCACACCACATCATTTTCCCATTACTCGTTTGGTCTACAAAAAGGTAATAGAAAGTTTATAAAATTAGGCTTTCTTATGGATTAACAAACATGCAAAAATAGCCTTGAAAAGAAGATTACTTCATCCTGAAACTAGAATAAGTTTTTATGTGTCATTAATTAATTGATTAGCCCTCATTTCAGGCTATTCTTTGTCAAGCATACTATCTAAATAGTATGATTAGCCCATGCCATGTATGTCAATGGTTCAATGAATTTGTGATCTCATTGATAAGAATACTCATTTGAGTGGTGCATATCACAATCTATGCCATCTTCTCCTTTGGTAAATACAGAAATTAATGAAATTTTTATTAAATCCCTACTAGGTGTTGAGCACTACAATAGGATACAGACATAAAAAATGAAACCATCTCTCTTTCAAAGAGCTTATATGCTTTTTAAAAAAAATTACTCAAGATAAACACTTCCCTGTCATAATTTCCTCCACTTACATGTGGATCTACATTTGCAAATTTAGTACCTGATATAACCTTTAGTTTAGTGGAAGGAATCAACTAAAGAATTCATATGGTGAAATATAATTAGTAATTAGATAATATAAAAGAGTGCCAAGATCATTCCTTATAAAGACAATTTGCCTTATTTACCACATTTATACCATTCATTTTAAAATTTAGCAACTTTTACTTTAAAAAAAAATCTTAAAATACACATACTTTTCTCTGAAAGTAAGCTCTTATAAAGGAATAGTTCAGAAACCCTCCAACTAATGCTGATGGGGGTCTAGCCACCAAATGTTGGGGAGAGGAAGCATTTCACTGAAAGAATATTGGGATTATAGGCTGGTGTTGCAGTTTGTCACAAAAGAATTTGTGGTCTTGCCCCTTCAAATCAAGGGGCAAAGATTATATTATTGACCATTCTTTCTCTATATGAGCTACAGAAAAATCTGTCACTTTTATATTGTTAGTTACCCAAGTTGTTTCTTCAGAATTAAATATTCTACATTTACTCAGAATAGTTATTTTTGGTTCTTCAGGTACAAATGCATCAGCTCCTGATCAACTGAGTCTGGCTCTGGCCTGGAACCGTGTTGATATTGCACGAAGTCAAATCTTTGTCTTTGGACCCCACTGGCCGGTAAGATTACCTTTTTTCCCCTCCTATTCAGAACATTTTATATTATTTTATGCAAATGCCAGATCAGTGTTGGTTTCATTATCACATCAGTCTTGCTAACATTTCTTAGTCATATTTCATGTGCCAATCTGCTATTACATTAGGATTAAACAGAAACATTATATTTTACCTATAGAAGTCCAAAGAACTTCATATATGAAAAGCAAAAAATAGTGTTAATTTTAGACCCAAACCAACCTTTTTAAAGAAATAAGAAAAATGATCCTTAAATATTTTACTTGTTAATTTTGAAAACACTCTTTTAAAGGATGACAGTGTTTTTTTTTTAAATAGCCCATTGAAAATTATATATAATTCATTTCAAGGATTTTTATAAGTAAAATAACTACATTGCCTGGAATAAGTACAGTGTATCTCTCTATCTGTGAACATATATCTGTATAAATTTTTTTTTTGTCTATTTTACTTCTTTTGGATTAATCATCAAGAAAAAATTAATACAATACTTTACATAATAAAGTGAATGTTTTCAAAGAAAGTGACATATATTTAGTATATTGATTAAATTCTCTAAAATTAAGCTCAGTAGTCCAATCCCATTCAAATATTCCAGTTTGTTTCCTTTAGGGTTCTCTAATTTTTAGCCACTTGGCAAATGAGGAGATGACAAGAAAAATTGCTACAAGATTGTTTTAGCTTGTTTATAACAAAGTTTAAAACCCTGACAGGTTGAAAAACATTGACATGGATCGCACATAAAAGCTCCATTATCTCTATTTTCAATAACTTATGAAAATATACAATCCTTTGGGGTAAATTATATGTTCTAGACTAAAGAAAATCTAAATAATCTCTGAAATATTCTTTCATTGTTGAATATTCAATCACCATCTGTTCAAAAACAATTTTAAAAAATTTATTGAATGACTATAATCTTTGTACTATGAGAGAGATATACAGAGAGATAACAAAATACTGGCCTTCAAGAAATTTACAATTTAGTGTGAGAAATAATGTATGTATATAATGATCACATAAATTTAGTAGAAAATACAATGTGTAATAGAAATAGAAATATATAAATGTATGCATACAACAATACAAATACAAATACAATACAATAACAATACAAATTTTAATAGAAATGCATAAGTACAAAGTGCTATACCTAGCACAGTTATACCTAGAAAAAACCAGAAGCTTCATAAAAGAGGTAACAACTTGATATAGAAGAAGGTTCCTTCTAACCCATGGAGATTGGGGTAAAGAAAGTATGTGATTAATGAAAGGGAGCAAAAAATACAAGATATGGATGGGCAAAAATTCCAGAGTGGGTGTGTAACATAGGATATGTTACAGTAAGTAATATGAAATAAAACTGGAAAGAACATAGGATGGTATCAGATTTTGGAAGGCTTTAAATGGCTGCCTAAGGAGTTTGAACTTTAATGACTAGTTAATAGGTATCCACTGAAAGGTTCTGAGAAAAAGAATGATATGATTAGATCTGAGCTTAAGGGAGATTACTTTTGGCAGAAGTATGAAGAACAGATTAGAAGAGATAATGATGGAAGGGCATCGTTACAATAGTCAGGCAGTTATCCATGACAACCTAAGTTAGAGAACTGGCAGTAGGAATAGGAAAAAAAAATACAGAGTTAAAAGATATTGTAGTAGTAGAATCAAAAGGACTTGGTAAAATAATTGGTCATAGGATGTGAGGGGAATGGAAGAACCAAGAATAACACTAAGATTTACAACATGGAAGTTAAGTTGAATGGTGGGAACAGTAATAGAAATAAGAAAGTAATCATGATGATCATATGATGACTACAGCAACAATTGATTGGACCTGTGACTTCACTTGTATATGGAACTCCTATGTAAGGAAATTTCCTCTGTCAGTTCAAGTTGGTCCCTTCTCTGCAACTTAAAGAGTGGTATGGAATACCAAGAAGTTATATGACTTCTTAGGGTCACAGCTAATATGTGTCAGAGGCAGGACTTGAACCCAATCTTCCTGATTTTGAAGCCAGTATCCTATCCCTTATGCCACTCTATCTCCCCATCTATAGATATCCCAAAAACCTTAGTGAATAAGTGGTCCTCAATCTAAATACATACAACTGCTACCCATGGGAAAAACAAAGCAAATTACCATATGTCACAAACATAAACTGTGTTAATAGGCAGGTTCCTTGTTTGCAGCACATTTGGCAGCAGACAGATCAACTCTGTCCTGACTATGTATGTGTGTAAAGTGTGAACAGTGTGGAATTAATGACAGTCATGAAATTTTCCTTTGGGTAAATGTCAACTTTAACACTTCTAACCAAATATGTTTATTGTTCAATGAAGCCTTTAGAAAGCTTGGCACCTACTGAAAATAAAATACCAGAGAAGGAAAAAAAATCTCCAGCTGCTGCACCAACCAAAGGAGGAAGGGGAAAAGGAAAAGGCAAAAAAAAAGGAAAAGTCAAAGAAGAAGTAGAAGAAGAAACGGATCCAAGAAAGATTGAGCTTCTTAACTGGGTATGTGAACATTTTCTTTCAGATTTGTTAGTGCCAGAATATTAGAACTTTAAGGACTTTATCTCATCCCAAATCCTTATTTGAGGAAGTGAAGGCTGATTGAAGGATTGGTGATGACACACTTGTTTTCTTGCCCCTCCATACTTTTTAACTTCTTTATTTTGTACTCTCTCATCTACACAATCAAGATAACATTTTTATTTTTTTAAGGTGTATTTATACATAGTAGAGTACAACAGAAACTGGACCTCTAAATTCTTTGCATAGAAAATTCTTAAATGAGTTTTCTTCTACTAAACTTATTTAAATTTTGTCTTAGTTGCCTAAAGCAGTAGTTCTCAAAGTGTGGCCCAAAGATCACTTGGAATCTTCCAAGACTCTTGCAGGGGGTTAATGAAGGGAAAACACTAATGCTGATAAAATTTGTCAGTTAAAATATTCTTCCCTTTTCCAACTACATTTCTATGTGAGGCCAGTTTTTTTCATAAACTTTAATCAGTCAATCAATAAACACTTATTAATTGTCTATTATATGCCAAATACTGTACTAAATAAGCACTGTGGATACAAAAGGGGCAAAAGATAGTCCCTTTTCTCAAGGAATTCACAGTCTAATGTGAGAGAGAACATGCTAACAACTATGTAAAAACACTTTATATATAGTATAAATTGGCAAAACTCAATGGGGGAAGGCACTGGAATCAGATTTGAGAAAGGCTTCCTATACAAAGTAAAATTTTAGTTGAGATTTAAAGAAAGCCAGAGAGGTCAGTGATCAGGATGGAAGAGGGAGAACTTTCCAAATATAGAAGATATCTAAGAAAAATACCTAAAGCCAAAAGATAGAGTGTCCTATAAAGATACTGTCTTGTTTGTGGAACAGCTAGGAAGCCATTGTAACTGGATCAAAGTATAAAGAGTAGGGAATAAGATGAAAGAAGACTGGAAGGTTTGAGGGAGCTAAGTTATAAAGGGCTTTGAATGTCAGAAAGAACATATTGTATTTGTTCCTGGAAGTGATAGGAAGCCACCAGAATTTATTGAATATAGTGGAGGGTAGAGAGAAGTAGATAATGTGATAAATTCTATCTTTAGGAACATTCCTTTAAGTGGCTAAATGGAAGACATATTATGATGGGAGTTTGCAGAATAGAGATAGTGAGGAATTCAGGATGATATTTAGGTTGTGAGCCTGAGGAACAAGGATGATGATGTTGTCTATTACTGTAATAGAGAAGGTAGGAGGAGGAAGAGAATTTGGGGGAGATATAATTATATCCATGCTGGACACATTGAGCTTAAAATGTCTCTCTTTTAAACTGGATATCCAATTTGAGACGTTTGAAAGGCAGTTGAAAATGTGAGATTAGAGGTCAGCAGAGAGACTGGGGCAGGATAGGGAGATTTGAGAATCATCAGCATAGAAATGATAAATCTACAGAAATGGATGAGATCCCCAAGTAAAGTAGTATACAGGGAAAAAATAAAGAAGGCTCAGAATAGAACCCTGAAGGATACTTATGATTAAAAGACATCATCTGAAGGAGGATCCAGAAAAGAAGACAGAGAAAGAGCAGTCAGAGAGATAGGAAAAAAAAAAAACAGATAAGAGATTTTAAAATGTTATCAGTTTTAATTTCTAATATGGTAAATAGCAACAGATATAAACCACATACAATAAAGCTTTGGGGGATCCTCAGTAAATTTTTAAAAGTTTGAAAATAATCTTAAGTACTGAGTGGATAATTGATTTGTCCAGCATCACACAACGAATATATCTGTCAGAGGCAGGACTAAATCCCAGATGTTCCCAGATCTAAGATCAGATCTATCTCTATCCATGATGTCACATTACCTCTGCACATAGTAATACTGAATACATATTTATTAAATGAGTAAGCTTTCTTTAAAAAATGAAGATCATTCATTATTTAAGGTATATGAGGAGTTCTAACACATAAGGAACAAACTATAGAAAAATTTGGCTTTAATAGATTTTTGGAAATCAGGAAAGGAAATAAAAAATTTTGGAGGGAGAAAAGTGTCCCCAAAGTCTTAATACAGTTTTGGGTTATAAAAGATTAGAACTGCATTAAAACTTCTATAATATGCTGCAATTAAGTTTAGCAATTGAAAAAAGCCAATGGAGTTAATCCACTAATCTTTATATGACAGCACCATCAGCCCAAGAAGATCCAAGATAGATTCCTTCACAAGTTTCTAAACTAAGAATTCTCATCAGTCTAAATTTTAAGAAAGATATATCCTCTTGACAAGGGATATGTGTTAGAAAAATTAGTTATCTTTCTTTTCTCCATTTGAAACAGTATGTTTATTGCCCAAACATAAGAAATTAGAATAAATTTGAGAATGACTTAAGCATCTAAGCAACAGAATAACTTCTTCAATAAAGCTTTAAATTTCCATTTGGGGCCAGTGTTTCTCCTAAATGCCTTCAGTTTCTCCTTTCTTAGGTCCCCTATGTTGAATTCATTCCCTTTTTACCTCATTCAATACTTAGCTTTCTTCAAGGTCCAGACCGGGTAATGCCTTGTTAAAATGCAAACTTCTTACTAACAGAGATAATTTCATTTATTGCATTTATTAATTAAGGGTATTATAGATGATACTTTGTTTTGCAAATATTACCTTATTTCATTCTCTCCACACCCCTGGCAGGTAGGTATTATTATTACCTTCATTTTACAAATAAAGAAATTGAGGCAGACAGATGTTAAGAGATTTGGAACAGGTAGGTAGAGCAGTCAAAAGTGTGCTGGCCCTGGAATCAGGAATACCTAAATTCAAATCTGATCTCTGACATATACTAGCTGTGTGACCTTTGGCAAGTCACTTACCTCTGTCTGCCTCTGTTCCCTCATCTTTAAAATTGAGAAAATTATATTAACTATATTCTAGCATTGTTGTGAGGATCAAATGAGATATCTGTGAAGTGCTTAATAAAGTACATGTCATGTGATAAGTTATATGTGTATTTAAGCTATTATTATCATCACCCAAGTACACATGGTTAATTTGTGTCTGACTTTGGGTCCACTACTCTATTGACTGTCACCTCACTTCCCATATATTTGTTTTCCTTGGTGCCTAAAACAAAGTGACTAGTTTGTTGTTACCTCCTATAAGATGTCCAGATTTCCTGACTGCGTACGTAGATCCTAGCACTCTCTCTCTTGTGAAATTGTTTTGTGTTCCCTTGTGTAGTTTGCATTAACTTATTTATGTACATGTTATACATCCCCTCACCCCTAGTAGAATGTAAGTTCTTTGAGGCCAGGAATATTTATCCTCATTTCTCCAGTGCTCAGCACAGAATCTTACATATTTTCATAAATACCCATTCAGTTCCTCATTTGTTTAATTGTGGGGTTTTTGTTTTTTTTGTTTTGTTTTGTTTTGTTTTTTAAGGTGAATTCCTTAGAGCAAGCTATGCTGGATGCTTTGGTCTTAGATCGGGTTGACTTTGTGAAACTTCTTATTGAAAATGGAGTCAACATGCAACATTTTCTCACTATCCCACGACTAGAAGAACTTTATAATACAGTAAGTATGCAAAAAAATATGAAGGGAAGTGAAGACGTATCTAAACAGACATAGAAATACTGATGTGTGGGAATCTATTTATTTCAATATGGCTACAGGTAGCTAAATAGCTAGACTGTCCATTAGGTTGGTACTGGTGCATTCTGTGCTTAAGTTTGACCATATAATGAATTTGGGGTAGAGCCCAGTTCTAGCCCGGAATTCTGTTATATAAGGGGGACTGAAATAATATTGTTCTTTTGTGCTGCTCATCACAGACATAATTCAATTGTGGCTCAATTCCTCATCACATCTTTGCCATTTAAAAACCAACCTACTGAACAAAATTCTCTGTGGTTTCTATCTGGGAAGTTCTAGAATTTCTATTAATGATTGCAAGCCACTTGGGTAACACATACAATGAATCATCCATCTGTGCTAAGAGAATCTGACTCAATATGTTATTTTTAAGATGATTTTATTCTATTCCCAATTTCTCTCCCTCTCACTGCCCCTCTCCAACCTATCGAAAAGGTTAAAAAAAAATCCAATCTAAATATGTACAGTGGAGTAAGACAAATTCCCACATTTGGCTCCAAGGCACCAGGCAGTTGGGGATGTACTCCATAGGGCACCCACCCATTTTTCCATGTTTTTAAGGAAAACTATAGAAACTTTAGTTGTACAAAACACCATGGAACTAGTAGGGAAATTAATTTTTTATTCTAGATTTTTATTCTCACCATTATCACAGTTGATTATAGCAGTACATAGGTGAAAAGGCATTGATATGCATTTTATCTGCAAGTCATAAGAACACTACATGACAGCTTCTCTTTTAGATAATTTTGTTATTTAAAACAATTTCCTAGGCTTTTAGCACTTGTTTACCATTGTAAATGGTAGCATTTACAGCACCATAAAAGATATAAATTGACCTTACCTTATAGTGAATGATATTTAACGATTAGAACAATTTATGGTCCAGTACTTTAGGACTTTTAAGAGTTTAAGAAAAAAAAAATTCGCTAAAAATGTCTGGATGGTTCTATTTCAGAGGCTGGGCCCACCAAATACACTTCATTTGCTTGTGAGAGATGTAAAAAAGGTTAGTCAATTATTTTATACTCCTTACTAATTGATGTTCCTTTACACAACAATATATATATTGAATATTTTTCTTTCAAAACCAAACTCAACTGTCAGAATTTAAAATACAGGAGATAAATAGCAATACTAGGGTAGGAAGTCAATGTCTAAGTATCTTTTTCACATTAAAAAGAACTTGTAGAAAACTACAAATGACAAAGTCAGAAAATATTACTTGGCATTAGCATACACGATGAATACTTGTTTGGTTGGCTGAAAGAATGAACTTAGGTTTGTTTGATTGATTAATTATATGGTTTTCGCTAGATACTACCTGTTGTTACTAATGCCGGATTTTAGTATCTAATCTTTTTGAAAATTAGTGACCTGAATCTCTTCAATTATTCAACACTTCATATAAGAAACCTCCTTTCTAAAGTTACTGTTCATTTTTTTATCCATTTACTCCCATTCATTTTAATTTTCTTATTTCTTGCAAGGTCTACAAACTTTCACTGTTTTTGTCATCTTTGGCCACTCCGACAATGTGATTAGAAATGACATTTATCTTTAACTGCATGTCTTTAAATCCTTTGACATTGTGACTAAGGAAAAAATAAAATGTTATTTTAAAAACTTGTCATTATCCTCATTTTCGATCAATAGTAATTCTCAACTATTTATACTTTAATTTTTTTCCTTGGAGTTGTTCTCATTTCTTTGTCTTTTCTAATATTCTGTCCTGGAACATTCTCATACAGCTAAAAGCTAGGGTGTTTGGGTTAACAACAAAGATGATTCATTGGACTAGAATGAAGTCCCTGGTAGGAAGGCAACTGATTAAAAATTGCTATAAATTTTACTTTAGTATTCTGAGTAAGAGAATAATTACAACCATACAATGAAGTTTTTCAATCATCTCAGTATAGTGAAAAAAAAGTTCACTGCATTTTGGAGCTAAGGGACTTGGATTTTAATCTTGGCTCTACTGTCTTCTATCTATAGGACCTTCTATGAGGCTCTTTACTTCTCTCAACCTCTGTTTCCTCATCTGTAAAAGGGGGAAGTTGAACTAAGTGATTAATAATTCTATTGGATGTAATTCAATAATATAAGCAGTTCAATTATAAAAATATTACAATTCATATTGGATAGATACTGAATAACTACAAACAATAAATCTACCCACATAGAACTATATCATTTAAAATGTAAGGTTTACCTTATATATTTTCTACTTTGGCATTTTATTCACAAATGAGAAAACTGAGAGGCAAAGAGATAACATGATTTTCCCAGAGCTAAAAAATGAATAATGCATCAAAAATTAATATATTTACTCATGTTATTCACATTTATGCAATATTTTAAGTTTAAAAATTACTTTCCTCATTAAAAACCCTGTGCAGGTATTATTGATTCCACGTTATGATGAAGAAACTGGGCTTAAGAGTGGTGATTTGCCTGTATTGTCAACAGGTATTACCCAGGTTTTCTAATTATAATTACAGCATTTGTTCCTACTAGACCACATTTATATCTATTACTATTAATATATAATCTCTGTGGTCATATAATAAAGGAAGAACATTTTGAAAGTATTTTTTCTACATAGTCATTCACAATTTAACAATTTAATAAGCAATTTCTTAAATAGGTCTTGTGCTGGGCCCTAAGAATGAAACAATGAATGAAAGAATTCCTGTCTTTTGGGAATTTATATCTCTACAAATTTTTAGCCATAGAAAATGTTTGAAAAGAAAACAAGATGGTTTATATAGCATGATATCATGGCAAATTGCTAAAAAGAAATATGATTTTAATAGTCAATTCTAACCCATACTTGGATAGAGGAAAATCAAATCAACAAGCATGTATTAAGCGCTCACTATGTGCTCAGGCACTATGTTAAGAGCTGATAATACAAATATCAGCAGAAAGCTTTGACTTAGGACTCAAGGAGCTTCTGGAGGGGAGAAAATGAAAGTACCCAGCTGAAAGTCTAGAAAAAGTTAGAAGTGCAGCATAGAGAGGAGTGAAAATACAGGTGGTGAGGGTGACTCTTTAATGTGGAGATTCTGAGAGGAAACTAGCCAATCAGAGGAAGAGGTCTTAGGGGTAAAACATACCTCCCATGTCTAAAGGGCAGGACCAGAGTGACTTTTCAGGGTGAAGAGGTTTCCGGAATATTGAAGAGAAGGTCAAAGAGGAGAGTCAGGAATATAGCCTAGAAATGAATACATACTAGGATATATAATCAGAATGACACAAATGCTTGCTACAGATAACTGTCAAAACTTATTTCACATATTGGAGTGGTGACCATTTTCTTATCTCTTCCGTTCCTACAGATAACAATAAATCCATAATTCTCTCTTATTATAATAGTTTAATCCATTGCTTTTTTCAGTGATAGGAAACAGAAAGTCAGATTTAGAATAGAAATAAATTGGGTATTATTTATTCCCAACTGCTAACTTTTACCATGAAATTGGTATTATTTTAGGGTTGATACATTGGATCTGTGACTTGGGATACATTCCATATAAATTATGCTTTGTTTTTTTTCATATATACATACAAATACAATTTCTTATATTACAGGGAAACCTTCCTCCAGACTATCACATTAGCCTGATAGATATAGGTCTTGTACTAGAATATCTCATGGGTGGGGCCTACCGCTGCAACTACACTCGGAAGAGTTTTCGGACCCTATACAACAACTTATTTGGACCAAAGAGGGTAGGAATAATTTAATTTTGCCATAGTCAATACTCATTAAACTCAAAATTAGTTCACTAATGTGTTAATTTTAATTCTCATTCTTCTAGAGTCACAGGGTATTCAAGTAAAAGTATGCCAATTATCCATTATAGCCCATACCACATTCCATATTGTTGCCACAATGTTGATAATTATCTGTATGCATTAAACCATTGAGCCATGACTTCTTTTTGCCTAAGTTTTATCTATAAACCAATGTAATAATGTTTTGCACTAAAGCACTATGAGATTCTTGAGAAATCTTGAAAGTATATATATCATGCCTTTTGGATTATTAAAAACAATTATTACACTCAAACAAGATAGTAAAATGCTTAAAGCAAGAGGCCAATATTGTGGCATATTTTAACTCACAAAGGAGAAGATATCCAGATGAGAAGGAACAAGGAGCAGATGCTCAGGGGTAGTAAAGAAAACAATATCATTAGGCAGCATGCTGGTACCTCTACATCAGGGCAGGAAAATGCTGCAGTCAAGGTGCTCTGTGACTATCACAAGCCATAGATTTTATATTGATGGAATAGGTTTTTATTCAATCAAATATTATTAGTTTCCCAACTCTTTTCTATATGTAGAGAAATTTGGGGGAAAGTCAAGTCATTCATAGCAATGGGGCATAGAAGATTCCAACAGGGAATGTTCCAGCAAAAAATAGGTTAAGAGGGTAGGAAATATGGGAGGAGCCATCATCAAATCAGAGCCATTCTGACAAAAAAGAGGCAGAAATTTTTAGGACTAGAATAATATAAGAACTTCATCACCCATTTCAGAGTCACAAATGGGATAGCTAGATGGCACAGTGGATAGAATATGGTCCCTTGAGTCAGGGGAGAGGACCTAAATTCAAATTTAACCTCAGACACTTAACATCTGTGTGATCCTGGACTTAACTACTTAACCCCAACTGCCTCCCAAAAACAAACAAACAAACAAACAAACAAAAAAAAAAACCAGTCATATATGTACATTCATGTGTTTGTAGCAATTCCTATCTGACTTGTTCCTTATTTAAAAAAAAAAAACCATTAGCCATTTACCACCATAGGAATAAGTATAATATCAGAGAGTGTAACCCTCTTATATAATGTCAATGAGGTTAATGTCATTGACCTCTCTATTTCAATCTGCATTGAAAGTTTTCTTGCATTCTTATAGGATATCCAGTGATGTATTGAGATTAAAGCATTTTTCTTTTCCTTTGATATTTCAATAAAATATCAGTGAAAGGAAGCATTTATTAAATTAACTATCTAGTTAAGCTGAGCTAGTCTATCATGTAAAAGTCAAAGCACATGAAAACAAATTAATTAAGAGTTAATCTTAATCACAATTAATTGACTTTTAATTTCTTTTAATGCAGCCTAAGGCTCTTAAACTTCTAGGAATGGAGGTAAGTTGGATTTTGCAATACTAAAGGGTTAATTAAAATACTACTATCCAATGTTCTTAGTGCTTTTGCTTTTAAATTCCCTTAATGATAAATTTGCCTGCTAAAATGTACACATTATTGTTGATGAATTCTTCAGCCAGTTTAATCATCATTAAAAATTAAATTACCTATTCACTATTTGTTTTAGTCAAGTGATATTATTAGATTATATCAAAAGAGTAGGAATGGAACAATGCTTATATATTATTATAAAAGCAGTAGATGGAATTGCAGAACAGATTTCACAAATTCAAATGCTCAAAATCTATTTTTATTGGGATAAGAATGCCATTTAGCACAAACGATTATGGTAAATTCTGAAGGTAAGTATTAGGGTCTGAATTGGAATGAAATTGTGCTTACCAAATAAAACCATAAAACACTGCACTAATCACAATGTGGTTATACTGTTACTATCAAAATTTCTGAGCACTGTACTCCCAACCAAGGAAAATGCAAAACAAAAAAAAATGGTAGCTAATTCCTTAAATTCATGTACTTTTCTAATTAATTATGTCACTAAAAATATTGGCATTATTAGAAAAGGGAAATGAAGGAAAATTCTGAAGTGCTAAGTGAAAAACAAAACAGATTATCAATTCAAAATAAGGATAAAATGGTAAATACTTTAAAACCTGATGGGCGGGTGGATGGAGACATTAGGGGCCATATACTTTAAAATTTAATCTGTACTATTAAGATTTTTTATCACTTATTCTTAAGCAGAGATAACAATAACAAAAATAAATCAAGCCCTGAGTTATAGCATTTGCCAGTTTTCAGAGTATAAATGTTACCCTAAAAATTTAACAGTGGATTATTCTGAGTCTACTGGAGCTATCTCTATCACAGGACAGCTACACTCCTGAATGAGAGCTATGGTTTGGAATTCATGATCACAAGAAGTTTCTAGACTAATTGTTACTTTTCCATATATTTAAAAACAAAATGAGATATTATTAAGCAAAATAATAATGCAGAGAAGATTGAGAGAGGGGAAGGGATCAGTCAACAAGCATTAGTATTAAAATATCTCCTATGTGCCAGGAAAGGCAGCTGGTAGTACAGAGGATAGAGCCCTGGACTTGGAATCAAGAAGACTCATCTTCCTAAGTCCAAATCCAGCCTCAGACAATTCATACTTGTATGACCCTGGACAAGTCACTTAACCATGTTTGCCTAAGTTTCCTCATCTGTAAAATGAGCTAGAGAAGGAAATAGTAAACCACTCTTTGCTGAAAAAACCTCAAATGGAAGAGTTGAACACAACTGAAATGACTCAACAAAAATATGTATAAGGACTGTGCTTGGATGCTGGAGGTACAACTATGGAACAATATTTGTCTTCAATAGAGTTTACAGTCTAACAGAGAAGACAACAAACTAAGTATAAACAGAATAAATATACAGACAACAAAAGAAATACAAAGTATTTAAACTTCTGGTGGTGTGGGAAGGAAGGCACTAGCAAGTGAGAGATCAAGAAAAGCTTCATGTCTTGGGTTCACTGTCACTGAGTTCAATCTTGGAGGAAGAGAGGAATTCATTGAGGTAGAGGGGTGCAGAGAGGGTATGATGACACAGAAATAGGATTTAGTGTGTGAAGAACAAAGAAGAGGCCAGTGATGCTGGATGGCAAAATGCAAAAGGAAGAATAATGTACAAGAAAGGTGTAAAATTAGATGGAGACCACATTATAAAGGTATTTCAAAAACTGACAAGGGGATTCATATTTTATGTCAGAGGCAATAGGAAGAGAACTATTAAAGTTGATGGAGTTAGAAAATCACAAATTTTACATTTGTGCTAAAGGAAAATCTCTTTGCAAACATGAATTGTCTATGATCCAAGAGGTATCTATCTTTCACATAAAGCACTAGTTCTAGGTTTAAGTTTCAGGTTCAGTCCTGACGGAGTCTGAACTCTAAAAGAAGAGTTCAAGGGTGGAGCCAAGATGGCAGAGAGGATATACGCTTCATTCTGAGCTCCCTTTTACCCTCACTGCTGATTACCAAATTCAGCTTCTGAAATAGTGCTTGACTTATAGAATCCACAAATATTGAGAGTACAACAAATTACCAGCCTAAGATAATCTGGAATATCACCAGAAAAGGTCTGTCTTGATTGGGCAGGAAGAGGCCAGCACAGGCAGGGAGGCAGAACATGGAGGCTAGCACATGAGTAGACTGAGGGTGGGGGAGGTCTTCACGGGTAGAAAATTTGCAGGGAAGACTCTACGATAGGTTGGCTACTCTGCTTTGGTTGCAAAGCAGTAGATCAGCAGAGGAATTACACAAATGCCAAAGGTAGAGTGTACCCCAAATGTCAAAGTTTAACAGGACCTGGCCACACCCACCCAACACCAGGAGTGACTCAGAAAGGACCACAGTGAAGCTGTGCAGCCATATTCTGTAGCCTGGAGCTTTGACCAGGGTAGTCACACTTCCGCACAGAGGGGCTCTGCCCAGCTAAAATCTGAGCATTTTCTTCCAGAGAAGAATTTGAAAATTCAATGAAACAGTTGAATTCCATGTATTTCCAATGAAAAAACCAGAGCTAAACAAAACAGTCCCACTTTCAGCACAGAGGGGCTCTTCCCAGGGCAGTGACACTTCCACAGTGATGCTGCTCTTTGCAGCCTGTTCACAGGACAGCTACAGTCTATCTGTCCTTGTTCTGTAGAGGAAGCTGAGAAGCTCTTTGCCCTGAAGACAGATCCCAAGGGCTTTTGAAAAATTAATAAAAACAAAACAAGCTCTAACTATAGATAGCTTCTATTCAGAAAGAGAGCAGATATTCAATCCTGAGAAGACTAATAGCAGACAGTCTCCAGACAAAGCCTCAAATGGGGATGTAATCTGGCCTCCATCACACAAGACTTTCCTAGAATAAATTATTTTTTAAAATTAATTAATGTATTTAATTAATTTTACAAAAATTTTATGCATAGGTAATTTTTCAGCATTGACAACTGCAAAACCTTTTGTTCCCACTTTTCCCCTCCTTCCCCTCACCCTGTTCCCCAGATGGCAGGTTGACCAATACATGTTAAATATGTTAAAGTATATGTTAAATACAATATATGTATACATGTCCAAACAGTTATTTTGCTGCAGAAGAAGAATCAGACTTTGGAGTAATGTACAGTTAACCTGTGAAGGAAATAAAAAATGCCAGGTGGACAAAATAGAGGGATTGGGGATTCTATGTTGTGATTCACACTCATTTCCCAGAGTTCTTTCCCTGGGTGTAGCTGGTTCAGTTCATTATTGTTCAATTGGAACTGATTTGGGTCATCTCATTGCTGAAGAGAGCTACATCGATCAGAATTGATCATCATATAGTATTGTTGTTGAAGTATATAATGATCTCCTGGTCCTGCTCATTTCACTCAGCATCAGTTCATGTAAGTCTTTCCAGGCCTTTCTGAAATCATTCTGTTGGTCATTTCTTACAGAACAATAATATCCCATAATATTCATATACCACAATTTTTTCAGCCATTCTCCAATTGATGGGCATACACTCAGTTTCCAGTTTCTGGCCACTACAAAGAGGGCTGCCACAAACATTCTTGCACATACAGGCCCTTTGCCCTTCCTAGAAGAAATGATAAAAGATATTAAAAGAGAGATAGAAGAAAAATGGGGTAAGGAAAGAGAAGCTCTGCAAGAGAGTACGGAAAAGGCATATAACTCATTAAAAGAAAGATTTGATAAACTGGAAAAAGAAAACAACTTCCTGAATAATGAATTGGAAAAGGTAAAGAACTCCCAGGGAAACAGAATTTGTGAATTGCAAAGGATAAAGAACCCAGGAAAATAGGATTTGTGAATTGGAAAAAGAAAATAACTCATTTAAAAAAAAATTAGTGAAATGGAAAAAAATTCCATAGAGCAAAACAACTCATTTAAAAACTTAATTGGACATATACAAAAAGAAGTTAAAAAAGTTAATGAAGAAAATAACTCATTAAAAATCATAACTGAACAAGTAAAAATGAATGATTCATTGAGACATCAAGAATCAGTCAAGCAAAACAAAAAAAATTTTAAAAATAGAAAAAAATGTTAAATTCTACTTGGAAAAACAACAGACCTGGAAAATAGATATAGAAGAGATAATCTAAAGATTATTGGACTTCCTGAAAATTATGATGGAAAAAAAAGCCTAGATACTATTTTACAGGAAATCATCAAAGAGAATCAGAAGGTAAAATAGGCAATGAAAGAATTCATCAAACACCTTCTGAAAGAGATCTCAAAATAAAAACTCCAAGGAATATTCTGGCTAAATTTCAGAACTATCAGACCAAGGAAAAAATATTACAAGCAGCCAGGAAAAAAAAATTCAAATACTGAGGAGCCACAATAAAGATCACTCAGGATCCAGCAGCTTCCACATTAAAGGATCATAGGGCCTGGAATCTGATATTCCAAAAGGCAAAAGAACTTGGAATGCAGCCAAAAATAAATTACCCAGCTAAGCTGAGCATTTTCTTCCAGGGAAGAAGATGGACACTTAATGAAACAGGTGAATTCCATTTGTTCCTAATGAAAAAACCAGAGCTAAACAAAAAATTTGACTTCCAAATATAGGATTCAAGAGAAGCTTAAAAGATAAAAAGAACTCTTGAGAACTGTGTTTCTGTTACTGGCATGCATAAAGAGTAGAAGTGGAAAGGAGATTGTATTAGAAAAAAGGCAAAAGAGGAGATAAGGGGGAAATTACATCCCATGAAGAGGCAAAGGAAACTTATCATATCTGAGGGGATTAAGGGAGGGGGAGGAATATTGTGTGAGTCTTACTTTCATCAGATTTGGCTCAAAGAGAAAATATTAGATATATTTGGTTTACAGAGTAACTTCTCTTACTTCATTAAAAAGGTGGGAGAGGAAAAGGGAAAAGGAAAAGAGTAGGCTAAATAAAAGGGAATACAGAAAAAATAAGGGAAAGGTATAAGAAAGGGGGAGAGACTCAAAGGGGGTGAGAGGGATTCTAAAGAGGGAGATCTGCATGAGGCAAGTGATGCCCATAAGTTTAATACTGGGGAGGGGATCAAGGAGAGAAAGAAAAAGAAAAATACAAGCTGGGGATAATAAGATGGCAGGAAATACAGAATTAGTAGCTTTAACTGTAAATATGAATGGGATGAACCTTCCCATAAAGCAGAGGCAGATAGCAGACTGGATCAAAAGCTAGAATTCTACAATATGTTATTTACAGGAAACACATTTAAAGTAGTGTGATACATACAGAGTAAAGGCAAAAGGCTGGAGCAGAATCTATTATGCTTCAGGTGATGTAAAAAAAAGCAGAGGTAGCCATCTTTATCTCAGATAAAGCAAAAGCTAAAATTGATCTAATTATAAGAGATAAGGAAGGAAACTATATCTTGCTAAAAGGTAGCATAGACAATGAAGCAAGATCAATATTAAATATATATGCACCAAGTGGTATAGCATCTAAATTCCTAAAGGAGAAGTTCAGTTGCAAGAAGAAATAGACAGCAAAACTATAATAGTGGGAGATCTCAACCTTGCACTCTCAGAATTAGATAAATCAAACCACAAAACAAATAAGAAAGAAGTTAGTTAAGTAAAGAATTAAATAGAATACTAGAAAAGTTAGGTATGATAGATCTTTGGAGAAAACTGAATAGAGACAGAAAGGAGTACACTTTCTTCTCAGCAGTTGATGGAACCTATTAAAAAAAATGGACCATATATTAGGACATAAAGACCTCAAAATTAAATGCAAAAAGGCAGAAATAGTAAATGCATTTTTTTCAGATCACAATGCAATAAAAACTACATTCAACAAAAAGCTAGGGATAAATAGACCAAAAAGTAATTGGAAACTAAATAATCTCATCCTAAAGAATGAATGGGTGAAACAGCAAATCATAAACACAATTAATAATTTCACCCAAGAGAATGACAACAATGAGACATCATATTAAAATTTGTGGGATGCAGCCAAAATGGTAATAAGGGGAAATTTTATATCGCTAGAGGGTTACTTGAATAAAATAAAGAGAAGATCAAGGAATTGGCCTTGCAACTTAAAAAGCAAGAAAAAGCCAATTAAAAACCCCAATCAAATACTAAACTTGAAATTCTATAAGTAAAAGGAGAAATTAATAAAATTTAAAGTAAAAAAAACTATTGAATTAATAAATAAAACTGGAAAAAACCAACAAAATAGATAAACCTTTGATAAATTTGATTAGAAAAAGAAAGAGAAAAATCAAATTGTTACTCTTAAAATGAAAATGAAAAGGGAGAACTTTCTACCAATGAAGAGGAAGTTAGAGCAATAATTAGGAGTTACTTTGCCCAACTTTATGCCAATAAATTTGATAACCTAAGTGAAATAGGTCACTACCTCCAAAAATATAAGCTGCCCAGATTAACAGAGGAGGAAGTAAATTGCTTATATAGTCCCATTTTAGAAAAAAAATAGATTAAGTTATTAATCAACTCCCTAAGAAAAAAATCCCCAGGACCAGATGGATTTATATATAAATTCTACCAAACATTTAAAGAAAAATTAACTCCAATGTTAGATAAACTATTTGAAAAAATAGGGAATGAAGGACTCCTACCAAATTCCTTTTATGACACAGAGTATTGATACCTAAACCAGGTAGGTTGAAAACAGAGAAAGAGAATTATACACCAATCTCCCTAATGAATATTGATGTAAAAATCTTAAACAAAATATTAGGAAAAAGATTACAGAAAATCATCCCCAGGATAATATACCACAACCAAGTAGGATTTATACCAGGAATGCAGGGCTGGTTCAATATTAGGAAAACTATTAGCATAATTGACTATATCAATAACCAAATTAACAAAAACCATATGATCATCTCAACAGATGCAGAAAAAGCATTTGATAAAATCCAACATCCATTCCTATTAAAAACACTTGAGAGTATAAGAATAAATGGACTTTCCCATAAAATAGTCAGTAGCATCTACTTAAAACCATCAGTAAGCATCATATGTAATGGGGATAAACGAATCATTCCCAATAAGATCATGAATGAAACAAGGTTGCCCACTATCACCATTACTACTCAATATTGTATTAGAAATGCTAACTTCAGCAATAAGAGTTGAGAAAGAGATTAAAGGAATTAGAATGGGTAATGAGGAAACTAAATTATCACTCTTTGCAGATGATATGATGATATACTTAGAGAACCCCAGAGATTCTACTAAAAAGCTATTAGAAATAATCCACACCTTTAGCAAAGTTGCAGGATACAAAACAAACCTACATAAATCATCAGCATTATTATATATCACTAACAAAATTCAACAGTTAGAGAAATTCTAATTAAAGTAACTGCCAATAGTATAAAATGTTTTGGAATCTATCTGCCAAGGGAAAATCAGGAACTATATGAGCAAAACTACAAAACACTTTCCACACAAATAAAGTCATATCTAACCAATTGGGAAAATATTAAGTGCTCTTGGACAGGTCAAGAGAATATAATAAAGATGACTATATTACCTAAACTAATCTAATTATTTAGTGCTATACCAATCAGACTCCTAAAAACCATTTTAATGACCTAAAAAAAATAACAACAAAATTCATCTGGAAGAACAAAAGGTCAAGACTTTCAAGGGAACTAATGAAAAAAAAATCAAATGAAGGTGGCCTACCTGTACCAGATCTAAAAGTATCTTATAAAGTAGCAGTAACCAAAACCATTTAGTATTGGCTAAGAAATAGACTAGATGATCAGTGGAATAGGTTAGGTTCAAGGACAAAATAGTCAATAACTTAAATAATCTAGTGTTTGACAAACCCAGCTTTTGGGATAAGAATTCACTGTTTGACAAAAACTGCTGGGAAAATTGGAAATTAGAATGGCAGAAAGTAGGCATTGACCCACACTTAACACCATACACCAAGATAAGGTCAAAATGGGTTCATGATCTAGGCATAAAGAATGATACAATAAATAAATCAGAAAAACATAGGATAATTTACCTCTCAGACCTGTGAAGGAGGAAGGAACCTGTGACCAAAGAAGAACTAGACATCATTATTGATCACAAAATAGAAAATTTTGATTATAGCAAATTAAAAAAGCTTTTATACAAACACAACTCTAATTCAGACCAGATTGGAAGGGAAGCAATAAACTGGGAAAATATTTTTACAGTCAAAAGTTCTGATAAAGGAAGGCCTCATTTCCAAAATATATATATAAAAAATCAAGCCATTCTCCAATTGATAAATGGTAAAAGCACATGAACATACAATTTTTGGATGAAGAAATAGAAACTATTTCTAGCCATATGAAAAGATGCTCCAAATCATTATTAATCAGAGAAATGCAAGTTAAGAAAACTCTGAGATACCACCACACACCTCTCAAATTGGTTAGGATGACAGGAAAAGATAATGCTGAATGTTGGAGGGCATGTGGGAAAACTGGGACACTGATACATTGTTGGTGGAATTGTGAATGCATCTAACCATTCTGGAGAGCAATTTGGAACTATCCTCAAAAAGTTATCAAACTGTGCATACTCTTTGATTCAGCAGTGTTTCTACTGGACTTATATCCCAAAGAAATCTTAAAGAAGGAAAAGGAACCTGTATGTGCAAAAATGTTTGTGGCAGCCCTTTTGTAGTGGCTAGAAACTGGAAATTTAATGGCTGCCCATCAACTAGAGAATGGCTGAATAAATTGTGGTATATTAATATTATAGTTCTATAAGAAATGACCAGCAGGATGATTTCAGAAAGGCCTGGAGAGACTTACATGAACTAATGCTGAGTGAAATGAGCAGGGCCAGGAGATCATTATATATTTCAACAACAATACTATACGATGATCAATTCTGATGGACATGGCTCTCTTCAACAATGAGATGAACCAAATAAGTTCCAAATGTGTGTTCCTCCTCACATTTTCTGGTTTATGCTCCCACTTCCCCAGCATTTTCAAACCAGGCCTCCTATATGTTGTCTATCTTCCTCATCCTCCCACACCAAAACCTGGATTCTGTCCCTGGGACTTTGGACTTATTAATAGCAATTTTATTTCATCATGGTCAGAACCAAGTCTTCAATATGCACTCCCATCACAATTTCTGCCTCTCATTTAAGTATTGTATTCTCCATTAAAATGGAAGTTCTTTGAGGACAGGAACAATCTTGTTATTTGCATTTATATCCCATAGTGACTGATACATGATATTTAATTTTTTATTTATTCATTTATTTATCCTTCCATCCATCCAAATGGCCATAGATTAATTCATTCATCCCCCAGAGTCCCAGGGAAGCTTTTCAAAATAATGCCTAGTTATGGTTTATTCCTGATCTCCAAAGTTTATTAACAAGATTATTAATTGAAAAGGGAGTAAATTTACAAAGTAAATAGTAAGTAAAGGACAGATATTTATTTCTTCTATCAAAGAGAAATACTTAAAATACAAAAGACTCATAAATATACATTAATGTATTTTTAAAATACAAAACTGCAATCACCCTATTGCACTCTCTCTGAAAGTAGAAATGACTCTCCTGAGACTTGAAAAATTATTCAATGGATTTAACTTCTCTATTGGTTTGCATTGTCTGAACAGCAACTTGAGATCTAGAAAAAATCTGGGCAGGAAGGACGAGTCTTTCTTAGGTCTTTTCAGCTGTTGGAAGATCCTTGTGATGATTGTATCTTCTTCCTCTAAGAAGGTATGTAGTAGTAAAAATCACTTCCTTTTGGGCAGAGTGACATACTGCCTCTACTAATGTAGTTGACACCTAGAGCAGATCATTTTTCAACAACGTCCTCTTCTACATAACACAATTGTTTTTAATAGAAATCATGAAATAAAACAAATTATTAATGGCCAAGAAAAAATGTAGATAATTAAAACTGACTTTTATTGAATTTTGTATATATAATCATTCTAGTAAAAAATAAAATAAACATTACTGTTTAAAAAAAACAATAGATTAAACTTTTTAAATTACATTAATGTATTTTTTTGAAAAAAAGAGAATTTCCAACCACATTTTGGTCTGTCACAGTAATAAATAATAATAGTTTCTCTTTTCAAGCCTTAATATCTGCAAATTTCTTAATGACTTTATCAAAATTGTTTTTCATATGTTTGTATTCAGTAAGCAATATACCCAGATTTATTGATCTAAGTTTTACTCAGAATTGATCAAAGAACACTTTTTATTAATTTTGATCTCATAAAGTTTCTTTCATATGAAGCAACAGATATCCAAATAGGTAGGAAAATATTTTAAAAATAAGATTAAGTTTAACTCAGGTCTTAAAGCCTATTTGAATCCTTACTGGGGGAAATGAATTACTTAATGCTCCATGCCTATGAGGAATGGAGATGGTAAAGCTTGAGAGTAAAGAGAAACTGGTTTTCTTTTTCCATCTTCAAGAAAGAAGATTAGTAGTTCCTGAAGGGATGGAAAGACTGCAGAAAGCTGAAATATACAGGAATCAATGCTTTGATCATCAAATCCATATTACAATAGAAACTTTAGTGAGCTTGGAGACCAGAAGATCAGGATTTCTCTTCTCCCAAGTCCTCACCAATTCTATCCTCTTGCAAACATGGAACATTGAGAGTCCCATGTAAATGATTTGGCGAGTTACATAAGTTTGAGAGAGATTCACAAAAAATCAAATCTGACAAGATTTAATAAAATTTAAATGCCTACAAGAGTTACAATTTAAGCAACTATTAAGTCATATTCTTGATATAGTTTATTTTCTCAATTTGTTCATTAGTTCTAAAACAATGTTAAAAGAAAGAAGTTCACTGTTAAAAATATTACTTGAATTCAGTTAAATGTTATGTATGAATCAAAATTTGTACTTAACATTACATGTACATCTTACATTTCAAATTTCAAAGTAATAAAACCCTGTGTCATTGAACAACAAAACAATTCACTCTGTTTCTTCTTCTTTACAATCACCATGTTCATTTTGAATCTATTTTTTTTAAACTAGGGATAAGTAGTACCATAAGGGTTGGAGAGATGAAGTATAAGTGAAAATGATTCTGGTTTATTCTCCAGTCTTGTAGCTGAGTCTATATATATGTTAGGGACCATTACAGTCACATAACAATTATATTAAACTTAGACCAACAAAACAAAAGTTTTTTTTTTCAAATTGCCAGTGTATTATGACAATTTTTTAAAGCATCAATTTTTAATTGTTTTTTTTAATTGTTTTTAAATTCCTTATGGTCAATATATTCCTTCATTTCTACTGGTTAAGTGGGAACTCTCAAGTTGCTGAACTCCTGAAGTAGCCAGTAAGGATGGAAATTTTCATCTCTCAGGGTTGCTATTCACAGCAAGAATGACAAACCAGAAAAGGCTGCCAAGAATTTGAAGACCATAGGCAAGCATATGTGTGCAGCTGTCCTAGCTGTTACTAGGGAGAAGAAGGAAGAACTATCCCCTTCTACAAGGAATCCAAGTGAGGGCTACCATTATGGATTTGAGAGGAGAAGGTCTGAAATAGCTATTGAAGTGTTGGGATATAAGGAGATCAAGAGGAAGAAATTAAGAAGGAAAAATAAAAAGATTGCTCTATAGCCCAGTTGAGATTACATAACATATCTAATCCTTGGCCAAGAACTGAAGTCTTCCTTGAATCACGTTCAGTTTTGAGGGCTTCTTGCTAAAATCTTACTCTAAATCTTATTCCTTCTAAGAGTTTCTCTAAGGAACATTAGAATTTAACTCATGTCAACTATGGTTAGTAAAAAAGATTTTAAAACAGCATCTCTTTTCCACAATGTTTGGCATAATTGTAATTGCCTTGTTCTTATAATAAACAAACAATATACATATCCTTTATTTCCAAACTAAAATACCCAAACATGCAAAATTTAAATTTAAAATTTATCTCTGAGCTCTTTTATTTCCCCAGTAGAAAGTTTCCATTTTTCTCCAGTAGTTCACAACTCTATCTAAGTATATATGAATAAGAGCTATTTGTTGAAAATTTGACTTTCAATGAGAAATATACTTTTCTTTTTTCAGGATGATGAGCCACCTACCAAAGGGAAAAAGAAGAAGAAAAAGAAAAAGGAAGAGGAGATAGACATTGATGTGGATGACCCTGCAGTCAGCCGTTTCCAATACCCTTTCCATGAGCTGATGGTGTGGGCTGTATTGATGAAACGGCAAAAGATGGCTATATTCTTATGGCAGAGAGGGGAAGAGTCCATGGCCAAAGCCCTAGTGGCATGTAAACTCTATAAATCCATGGCCCATGAATCATCAGAGAGTGAGCTGGTCGATGATATTTCTCAAGATTTGGACAACAATTCAAAGTTAGTGATCAAATGAGATGTTACATATAAACATCAGCTGATCTAACCTATCTGGAAGAGACCTTAAGCTCCCATCTACTCAATTTACAAAGAAAGGAAAGGCTCATAAAGGCAAAGTTCTTTGCCTAAAGTCACTAACCCTGAATGGGATTCAGACCCAGGTTTTCTGACTACAAAGTTTATATTCTTGACCCTGTACTGTGGCTGTATCTTGGTAAGATTTTCAAGACAATTACAGTTGGTTTTCAGCCCTTCCATTTTTTTTTTTTTTCATTTAGGGCACAGTATTTTTCTCGTAGGCTAATGCATGAAACTTTTTCATTAATAACTTTATTTTAATATGATGTATGAGATAGATCGATAGAATTTAAGCTTCTTAAGGGAAGGAACCATTGTCTTTTTTTCTTTATATCTCCAGAGCACTTAATATTTGTTGATTGATTGATTAATCAATTACTCTAAGAGAATATAGCATAGTGGATAGGATTCTGACCTCTTTGTCAGGAAATCTTGACTCTAACATTATTGGTTGTATGATTCTGGGCAAATTATTTCACACTTATTCCACAAGTAATAATTTATGATTATCAGTTGAAAAATAGATGTCTCTATACACTGACATAGATAGTTTTTTCACTGGGAATTCATCATACAATTAACATCACAGATTTGTAAAACTAAATAAATGAGTGCCTTGTACAATTTAAGGAGCATTTATTAAGATTAGATCCTAAGAACTAAGGTCTAATATGTTTTATGGGTTTTTTTAAACACACTTCTTAAGGCAAGATTTCTGTGTTGTCAAAACAATTAGAAAACAATTTTGCAAAGTAGGAATAAAAGAAGAACACCAAAAAAATGGGGAAAGTAATTATTTCTGTAAAGGAAAAACATCTCTAGTGACATCAAACTGTATTGTGACAAGAACTATTAAAAGAAATGGGTGACAGGTTACTTATACCTTCGGAAGCTAATAATTAATGTGCAACAAGAAAATGGTATTTACACACATATATTGTATCTAGGTTATATTGTAACACATGTAAAATGTATGGGATTACCTGCCATGGGGGGAGGGAGTGGAGGGAGGGAGGGGATAATTTGGAAAAATGAATAAAAAAAAAAAGAATCACCATTTTGAAACATTGTCATAATACTTAACAAAGCTTTCATCATATTATAAATTGAGAAGATATTTTCTACTTTTTTCTATTTAATCTTCCATAAATTAAGATTAAAAAAAAAGAAATGGGTGAAATTTTCAGTAATAACACTTAATTTTATGAAGTTAAGTAACTGTGGTTTGAAGAACCAGATGATCTTTTTTTAAAAATAATAAGTTTTTATTTACCAGATATTTGCATGGGTAATTTCACAATGTTGACAATTGCCAAAATTTTTGTTCCAATTTTTCCCCTCCTCCCCCCTCCCCCCAGAGGGCAGGTCGACCAATACGTAGAACCAGATGATCTTAAAGGCTCATTCCAGATCTGTGATAGGCAGAGTGAGAAGTCTTTTTTAAAATTCAAATTTGATTTAGCTAATTTTGCTGATAGTTTTAAAAATATAATTTTGAATACTTCTAACCAGAGGATGGGAAAAAGGACATGGAGGAGATTTACATAGCATCCATCTATCACTCCAAATGATTCCCAGAGCCACATATAGTATATAATCTATACAGAACCTTTCTACTTCTATGCACAAAAGTTTTTGTCTGCCTATGTAAATCATTTTATATGCTTGCATTAACCTGGTCTCTGGTATTTAAGCAAGAAAAATAAGCTGAAAGGAGATATGTAAATATAACTAGGATGGTGAGAGGTTTGGAAACCATGTATATAAAGAAAAGTTAAAGGAACTTGGGAAATTTAATTTAAGGAAAGAAGTCCAAAGGAGAACTAAATGGATGTTTTAAAATACATAGAGCTAATATATAGAAATGGAAGTATATTGTCCAGTGCTTCTTCAGAAAGTAGAATCAGAACCAATATATTAAAGAAAAGCACACTTTTGTGTCAAGAACTTTCTAACATCTGGAATTATCCCACAACAAACTTAGCTACCCTTTAAAGTTGTGAGTCCCACATCAATGATAAAGTGTTCAAGCAGAGGATGGAGGAGGACCATCTGTTAGGGATGCAAGAGAAGAAACTCTACAAATTGAATGCGGACTTGGCATAGATCATCTCTAAATATTTTTGGCATACCAAGATTCTTTTTCTCTGTTTTCATGATCTATAAACATAGACATTTAATAATAATTATAATTTTAAAAGATCAAAGTCTCAAGTAAAACTTGATTTCTGTTTCTTTAGAGACTTTGGGCAGCTGGCTGTTGAGCTGTTGGACCAGTCTTATAAGCATGATGAACAGATTGCCATGAAACTCCTGACCTATGAGCTAAAAAATTGGAGCAATTCCACCTGCCTGAAATTGGCTGTGGCAGCCAAACACAGAGACTTCATTGCTCACACCTGTAGTCAAATGCTATTAACAGATATGTGGATGGGACGGCTCCGAATGAGGAAAAACCCAGGTCTTAAGGTATTTTCTTGCAGTAGCTATTGAAGGCTTTTCTGGTGTTCATGAACCAGCTATCTCCAGGCAGAGGTGTGTTGCATCCCACTCTCTAAAGCTAATTGTTAAATATACAGTGAGACCATTTACATATTGAAAATCTACAGATGATACAAAATCAGGGTTTAATTTATTAATTTGTGATTGTTTTGACTTAAAAGAAAAAATAATGCAATTTAAATTTTAAAGTATGTCATGGACACACATCCCTCCTTCCCAATGCTAAATGTTAAAACATTTACCAACATACCCTGGGCTCCAGGTCACATTCAGTGTTCTCTGCTATAACTCATTAGCTACATGATCTTGAGTAAATCATTTCCCTTCTCTAGCCCTCTCTTTATCTTTGAAACAAAGGAACTGGGAAAGGACATTACTAAGTACATCTCTTGTAGTTCTGAAATTATATTATACACCTCTTGTTAATATTTTAATTGGATAGACTACTATAAGAGAACTTTCAAGACATCTGAGCACACACCCGCATAGAAACAATTCATCATAATTAAAAGTACTCATCATAATAAAAAGGACTCTGCAGTCCAAAGGCAGGGGGTTGAAATCCTACCTCTGTCACCTTACTACCTGTGTGACCTTGGGAGAATTACTTAGTTTCCTTATCTATAAAACAGATGAATTATACTAGATGACTTCTAAGGTCTCTTCTAACAACAAACCTACAATCCCATGTAATTCTTCATGTATAGCATTAATTTTATAAATAACTTTGAAAATGAAGGAATGATTCCAAGGCAATGTAACTATAATGCTATTATACTGATATTACTTCTACTCCACAGAATGCTTCTGTGCATAACATGTATAAATATATTTATGTTTATATATTTATACATATACATATATATACACACACACACATATATATATATATATATACACATATATATACATACACACATATATATATATACATATATAGGTAAATGCAGTTTTCCCCATTGTATAAAAGTTAAAAAAAAAAAAAGCATCAAATTTCCCTTTGACTCCTATACAATTTGGTAGATTCAATACAACAGGCTTGATTCTAATTCAAAATAGGCTTTTCTTGTCTTTGTTAATTCTAGAGATCAGGAATAAAAAGCTAGTTTTCAATTCTGGGAACAAAATTGAATTCAAGGAACTGGCTTGAATGAGTGTAGGAGGAAGGGAAAGCAGAGAACCTCACTATTGTAAAGCCAATACTGAGAAGCATGTCAATGAGACTGCTCTCAGGAGCATGGCAACCTATTGTCTTCTAGACTGTGACTAATTAAAATCCTTCCCTTGTTGAACAACTTTAAATCAGTTATTCCAAGTTGAGTAAATGGACCACTACTCATATGTTCATATTTTACCTGTAATTCAACTCTTTAAAATATCCTGGACTATCTTACTAAGGAATGTTAATTTTTAGAGTTTTATTTGTGATATTTCCCAATTTTGTCTTTTCATTGAAATTTTTGGTTTTCAGTTGAGCTAAAAAAGTAGCACTATTGGCCATTCATCAATAAATTAAATTTCCATTTCACAATTATTAGCTTTAAATTATTATATCAAATACCCCAAGTTTAACCACAGGAAGCTGGGAGCAGTATGCATATGTTTCAGAGGTTTGATATGATTTTTGAAAGTTATATTAAAAGACTGTGCAGTACAAACTGTCATTTTTAGAACAAGACAACATATGAAGAATTCAGGAAGTTAACATAGATATACCTTTCTCATCTGCTATAGGTTATAATGGGGATTCTTTTCCCCCCTACAATTTTGTTCTTGGAATTTCGTACCTATGATGACTTTTCATATCAAACATCAAAGGAAAATGAAGATGGCAAAGAAAAAGAAGATGAGAATATGGTCAGTAAGTGATATGATACAGTAATAGTATCCGTTTTCTTAATTATGTGTATAGTTAAGAAAATGAATATATATATACATAAAACATATCTGCAATTATACTCTTATTTTTTTCTTGTTGCTTATTAGTGTGGGTCTGCAAATAAATGTGATTTTGGAGGGTTTTTATACTTGATAGAGAAAAAATTCGGATTGTGTCAAAATTTCAGAATATTGATTTGATTATGTTGATAATAAACCACATTATGTCTGCTGCTCATAAAAACAAATATTTTGAAGTGGTAGGTAACTTCCTTCTTGATAATATAATTAAATTCATTGCAATTTGTCCTTTTTCTGGGTTTTTGTTTTTCTGTTTTGTTTTTTAGGATGCAAATGCTGATGCTAGCTCAAGAAAAGGGGATGAGGAGAATGGAAACAAGAAACAAAGAAGTATTCCTATTGGAACCAAGATTTGTGAATTCTATAATGCTCCTATTGTCAAATTCTGGTTTTACACAGTAAGGAAATCTTATTTCAATTTAATTCAATTCAACATTTATTAAGTATTGATGTCATTTTACAAATTTTGGGTAGTGATTAGTCAGATGTATTTAGAATCAAGAAAACTAATGTTAAGATAACATGTCACTAGTGATTGGAGAAATACTGATTAATACAACTCTGAGATACCACCTCACTCTTCAAATTGGCTAAGATGACAGGAAAAGATAATGATAAATGTTGGAGGAGATGTGGGAAAACTGGGACACTAATGGATTGTTGGTAGAGTTGTGAAATGATCCAAACATTCTGGAGAGCAATTTGAACTATGCCCTTCACCCCAGCTGTGCCACTACTAAGTCTGTATCCCAAGGTAATCATAAAGAATGGAAAAGGACCCATATGGGCAAAAATGTTTGTAGCAGCTCTTTTTGTAGTAACAAAGAATAAGAAAATGAGTAGATGCCCATCAATTGGGAAATGGCTAAATAAGCTGTGGCATATGAAGATGATGAGAATTAGATAAGGAGTATCTAAATGAAATTAGGTTTAATTGAGGTCTAGTGGCAGGTTCGGGGTACAGGGAGTCAACTAGAGCTCCCCTGCAACCCCTTTGGATTCGGCGCAAGGATACAAAGTTAAATGAGATCTAGTAGTGGCACAAGAGTCCTCTGTAAAGGAATTTACAGACCCGAAAACCTAGATTGATAAAAGAAGTTTATTGTGGGGTTTGGAAGTAAAGTTTAGTTAGTAAAGCTGAGGGTAGAGATGAGGGCACTGAAGTTATAGGTCCGGTGGGCAGAAACTCTTGACATGACTGGCATTAAGGATGCCATGTTTGGGATCTCTGCAAAGAGTGGACTCTAGTTTTGCCCCTTTTATAATAGGGGGGCTTTTGATAATCTGAAGGGGCTCTTGGGTGGAGTCCCAGGTTGGCCTTTGGCTTGAGCTTCAGCCAGGGTTAGAATTTGAATAGAATTCAATGGGTTATTAGATGAGGAGGAAGCTGTTTGTGCTTGGGGTGGGGGTTGGGGAAACCTAAGCAGATCATTAGAATGGGGGCTGGGACAGCCCAAATTGGCTCAGATCTGAAGGGGGCTGGGAGAGCCCAGGATATCTCCCATTGGAATTCAAAAGAGTGCTTTTGACGAGGATTTGTCCTAGCTTCTTCAGCCATGGGGGTTGGGAATCAGAAAGGAATCTTAAAGGGGGTATAACCCACATCAAAGATAATGGAATATAATTGTTCTTTTAAAAATGATGAACAAGTTGATTGTAGAAAAGCCTGGAAATATTTACATGAACTGATGCTGAGCAAAACAAGCAGAATCAGGAATGCATTGTTAACAGAACAGCAAAAATATGCGATGATCAACTATGAAAGATTTGGTTCTTCTCAGTGGTTCAGTAATGGAAGGCAGTCTCAATAAACTTTGGATAGAAAATGCCATCAGCATGCAGGAAAAGAACTGTGGAGATTTAATATAAATCAATACATAATATGTTCACTTCTTTTTTCTGCTTGTTTTCTTCTCTCACGGTTTTTCCCTTGTGTTCTGATTTTTCTCTCCCAACATTATTCATAAAGAAATATGTATTTAAAAAAAAGCAAAATAAAACATCTAAGTAAGAAAAAAAGATATAAATTATGAGAGAACTAGATAAGGATAAAAAAGATGTGTCAAATAGTAGGACATTATTAGACATTCAATTAACTGAAGTATAAAATTGAACATTTAATATATTTGATTAAAATGGAATTTAGATATTTTTATTGTTGCAATAATTTGGCATAATCCACATTATTCATTTGAAAAGATATATAATATATGTAGTCATTGACCTAGAATCAAAACTCTGGGTTCTCAATAGACAAATTCTTTCTGACATTTATCTCAACTAAAGGTTTACAAGGGAACATAAGAATTTAGTTCATATTTAGGTCTTCACAAAAATTGGACCTTCATCTCCTGTGGAAGTCCTGAAGTAGATAATATATTTAATTTAAGATGGCTTTGGATGGCTTTATTTCTTTTTTCTTTTTTTTTTTTTTTAATTTTTTATTATATATATATTTTTTATAATATTATCCCTTGTATTCATTTTTCCAAATTATCCCCCCCTCCCTCAATTCCCTCCCCCCGATGACAGGCAATCCCATACATTTTACATGTGTTACAATATAGTCTAGGTACAATACATGTGTGTAAATACCATTTTCTTGTTGCACAATAAACTTTAGATTCCGAAGGTACATGTAACCTGGGCAGACAGATATTAGTGCTAACAATTTACATTCACTTCCCAGTGTTTCTTCTCTGGGTGTAGCTACCTCTGTCCATCATTGATCAACTGGAAGTGAGTTGGTTTTTCTTTATGTTGAAGATTTCCACTTCCATCAGAATACATCCTCATACAGTATTGTTGTTGAAGTGTACAGTGATCTTCTGGTTCTGCTCATTTCACTCAGCATCAGTTGATTTAAGTCTCTCCAGGCCTCTCTGTATTCCTCCTGCTGGTCATTTCTTACAGAGCAATAATATTCCATAACCTTCATATACCACAATTTACCCAACCATTCTCCAACTGATGGACATCCATTCATCTTCCAGTTTCTAGCTACAACAAAAAGAGCTGCCACAAACATTTTGGCACATACAGGTCTCTTTCCGCTCTTTAGTATTTCTTTGGGATATAATCCCAGTAGTAGCGCTGCTGGGTCAAAGGGTATGCACAGTTTGATAACTTTTGGGGCATAATTCCAGATTGCTCTCCAGAATGGCTGGATTCTTTCGCAACTCCACCAGCAATGTATCAGTGTCCCAGTTTTCCCACAGCCCCTCCAACATTCATCATTATTTGTTCCTGTCATCTTAGCCAATCTGACAGGTGTGTAGTGGTATCTCAGAGTGGTCTTAATTTGCATTTCTCTGATCAGTAGTGATTTGGAACACTCTTTCATGTGAGTGGATATAGTTTCAATTTCATCATCTGAGAATTGTCTGTTCATATCCTTTGACCATTTATCAATTGGAGAATGGTTCGGTTTCTTATAAATTAGGGTCAGTTCTCTATATATTTTGGAAATGAGACCTTTGTCAGAACCTTTGTTTTTAAAAATATTTTCCCAATTTGTTATTTCCCTTCTAATCTTGTTTGCATTAGTATTATTTGTACAGAAACTTTTTAGTTTGATGTAATCAAAATCTTCTATTTTGTGATCAATAATGATCTCTAGTTCTCCTCTGGTCATAAATTCCTTCCTCCTCCACAAGTCTGAGAGGTAGATTATCCTCTGTTCCTCTAATCTATTTATTATCTCCATCTTTATGCCTAAATCATGGACCCATTTTGATCTTATCTTGGTATATGGTGTTAAGTGTGGATCCATTGGATGGCTTTATTTCACCAGAAAGTGAAGTACATAATATTCACATCTAAGGCCATTATCAAGACAATTCATTTTTTTCTCTAGGAAAGATCTCAACTACTCAAGGACCACCCAAAAATTGAGTATTACCAACAAAGCACTTGGGATTTTGTCAGGTTCAATAAAGTCTACCTCATATTTGATATTTTTTTGAGCCTGAGTGCTTGTATAGAATCTGAATGCCCTTTATCTTTTGTAGAAGAGTATAATAAGACACAAACCGAAATCCAAGGGTCTCAGGGGAAATGTGGGGTATATAAACATATACACACATATTTATATTCCTGAGTGGGAGCATAAGTGAAACAGTGATTTTTAAGTAGTTCCCAAGACTGAATTCAGTGTAGGCAAACCTAAAGTCTTCAGTTCTAGATCATGGATTACATATGCCCTAAAAAGTCACATCATATTTGTTACAAGGTTTTGTTTTTTTTTTTTTTTGTTTTGTTTAGTTTTTTGTTTTTGTTTTTGTTTTTGTTTTTTTCCTAGTGGAAGGAGAAAAATGGGTAGAAGATAAAATAGATGTTTAATTTTAAAATTTTAATTTAATTTAAAAGATATTAAATATTGTCATATAATTTTTTTAAATTAAAGGAGAGTCCTATTTTCAGGGTTCTATTTCATATCTGGTATTAGAAGAACTTCAGGATGGCAGATTTCAGATGCTATTCACTTTAGGTGAAATATCTGAAAGTCATTATTACTACATAATTGTGAAATTTGAGAAAGGAGATTGGGAGCATATATAGCTTTAATTTAAAAAAAAACATCAAATTAAAAGAAAGAGTTTATGGTATTCTAATTAACAAAAGGTTCTATAATTAGATTTTTATTATTTATTCTATCTCTACAGTAATATTATCATACTGGGAAATATATATAACAGATGTTATATCTGTATAATAATTTTATTTATCACATTTTAATAAACATATTATTATTATTTATATTATCACCAGTGATGTTATTAGGTAGGTATAACTGTACAACTTAGTAGTTCCAAAAGGTACAGGGCCCAAAGTTTTGGGGGATTTTTTGGGAAGCAAGTGGAGTTAAGTGACTTGCCCAGAATCACATAGCTAGTAAGTGATTGAAGATAGATTTGAATTCAGGTCCTCCTGATTCTAAGTCCAGTGTTCTATTTACTATACTACCTAAACTGCCCCAACAAAGTATGTTAATATAGAGTATAAATCCACATAGGTTTGGCATGAGACTAAGGCTGGAGCTTTTGCTCCATTCAGCTGGTTCAGTATGTTGTGCAATACTCTGATCCAATCTTCATGTAAAATATTGATTGTGGGTGTGAGTATTATTTCATTCACCCTTTCCCCATCCACTCTTTTTCCAGTTTTGCCCTTCTAAGACCTTAGGACTTGTCAGAAGTTTTTGTGTAAGGTCCCTGAATGACATTCAATAAAATTCTTCCTGCAGGATAACAGATGATTGATTCTAGATGTCCTGAAGAGCTACAACTAGGATTGAATAACTAGGCCTTTGTCCTGAATTCTAAATTTAAAGGATACAGACAATATTTTAAATTTAAATTCTTTAGTGGAATAGAAATAAAATACCTAATATCTTGTGGGTCCTCAATCCAAAAAGAATAATGATATATGAGAGTGAGCTACTAGATAACAAACCAGAAGGAACTTTTCCTCTATCCACAAAACATTTTTCCCTTTGCCTTTACCACCCCAGTGATAGCTCTAGCAATGTCCTTTTGATGCTGTTCTGGGAATCTCTGTCTCCCCTCAATTACTCAGTGTGCCTTAACTGAGGGTGTGTTTTGGGCCATTTGTCTCACATATGTTTTAGGATATCTGTGGTGAGAACAAAAATTCAATTATGTCTCTGGTGTCTAAGCAATTAAACTAAAAATAATCATACAAGAATGAAAAGAGGGAAAAATCAGAGAATGGAACTCTTAAAAGTTAGGGGGACAGCAGCCATTAGTAAATTGGTAGGAATTTTATAGTCAGTCCTAGGAACTATTTAGTCACTTGATATACCTTTATAACCCTCTTTTGGTATCCATCTCCTCCATTCAAAATGAGAAGGCTAATGGGTATTTCTTACAAGTTTTCTTTTCTTTTTCTCTATTTTTTTAAAAAAAGATATCATATCTGGCCTACTTACTGCTGTTTAATTATATCATTTTGGTGAGGATGGAACGATGGCCCTCTCTCCAGGAATGGATTGTTATCTCCTATATTGTGACCCTCGCTTTAGAAAAAATAAGAGAGGTAATTACACTAAATTGCTGCCATAGTCATACTGACAATGTTCCTTTATTTCATATCTAGTTGTTTTTGCTTGTTCTTTATTCTAAAGAACCAAAACATTTAACACACCATTATGTCCAAAATTTTTTCTGTGGAGTAAAAACTTTGCTAAGAAGATCTATAATCTTCAATTATATTTTATTAATTTATTTTGAGATTTATGGTCCACTGATTTCCAAGAACATTTAAATTCACAAATTTAAAAATTCAATGCAAACCAAGATATTCAGGGATAAATTAATATGTCATATATATCTTACATGTGAGAAAACTGAGGATGCGGAAAATTGTTCATTTTGATTTGAATTAGTTACTGTTTCTTTGGCTTTCTGCTTTCAGATACTGATGTCAGAACCAGGCAAACTCAGTCAGAAAGTGAAAGTCTGGCTTCAGGAATACTGGAATATCACTGACCTTGTGGCCATCTCAGTGTTCATGATTGGGGCAGTTCTTCGCCTTCAGAATCAACCATACATGGGCTACGGAAGAGTAATATATTGTGTGGATATCATTTTCTGGTATATCAGAGTCCTGGATATCTTTGGTGTGAACAAATACTTGGGGCCCTATGTCATGATGATTGGAAAGATGGTTAGTACCTGTAATCTTTGACTAACAAAATCAATTTTATCAATGTATTATGACTTGGTGAATAGATTATGATTTTTAAAAATAGATTTTGGCCTTTGGCTTATACTATTTTCTTACTATAAACTATATGTTATGCAGAATCCAATTAAATCAATCAACACATAGGCATTGAATAATTATTATGTAGGAAGTATTTTACTAAATCTCAGAGGAAATATAAAGAACTGTAAGACATTTGGCCTCTGAATCCTATCATTTGCTTGGAAAGAACACAAAGTTAGATAATAATAAGATGTTTAAATAGTAGTTCAAGACATTAATAGATGTCACAAAACATTATATGACCAATATATAGTTTTTTAAAATTTTACTGAATAAATGTTTTTCAGCAAAGTTGACTGTAAAAGGAATTTACTTAAAGCAAATCCTCCTTACCAATTACTTCTATTTTAAAACTAGAAAAACATTTCCATAGGGGAAACCCTCTCAACAGAGAGAAGAAAATTCTGTTGTGTATGAATATTGAGGTTGTAGTCATCCTTACTACATACTAATGAAATAAAGTAGTATAGTAATAGGAATGGAAACTATGGGCTCAAGAGATTTGGATTCATAACCTGCATCTAACATTTACTAGCTGTTTTACCATGATCAGATAGATTAAACTCTCTGAGACTCAGTTTTGGCTTAATCCTACCTATCTAATAGGGTTGTTGCCACCATAAAATGAGGGGGTTAGACTAGATGATCTCAGAAAGATTTCTTCCAGTCTTGGTTCTAATCTTTGGTCACACTTTCAACATTTTGCAACACTTTCTAAATTTTGGAATTTTCCTTCAACCATTAGCTTTCCATATACATTAGCAACTGCACACATTTTTACTTCCATATGTACCTAGAATGGCTGGAAATTCCTGTATTCTGTAATCAAAAGGTCCCAAACCTCTGCTTGACTCCTTTTCTTTGTGGATAGTTTTAATTTATAGTATAACTGGGATGCAATACCACATTTCACCATTAGGTGATACCATTGCATGATAAAAATAAAGCCTAAAAATTGAGGCCACAGATTATGTAAACTGATTATTAATGGTCCATATTATTATTTGGGTAATTACAATAAATATAGAATTTATATAGTAATTGCAAAGTGACCAATTATTTTTTTCATATTGTCATTATTTCTACCCCAAATTTGTTGTGCCAAGTCCTGATTAAGACCTTAACTAAATATCTTATATCAAGTCCCCTTCCCTCCATTCATCTAGCCACCACCTTAATTTAAGTCCTTCTGCCTCTTATCTAAATCTTTGGAACAGCCTCCTAATTGAAGTTCCAGTTTCCATTTATTCCCTCTCCATTTTGGCCTCCATTGAGCTGCCAAAGTAATATTCTTAAAATACAAGTCTAACTATATCCCTCATTCTCTACTGTCTCTAGGCTAAAATATAAACTCTTGAGCTGGTTATTTAAAATACTATACAGTCTGTCTCTAATGTACTATTCCAAGTGTTATTACACATTCTCACCCTTCATGAATGCTACATTCTGACCAAATTAACCTATTTGCTGTTCCCCAAATTCAGAAATATAACTCTTGTCTCCATGAGTTTGCAAAGACAATATTCCACCCCTGAAATACACTCCCAATTCAATTCTATCTCTTAAAACCTTCCTCAAGAGTCAGCTCATGTGTCACATACTATAGGAAGCTTTTCCTCAGCCCCATAACAGATAGAAGTCATTCCCTCCTAAATTTATCACATACAGATTTTATCTGTTTATATGTTGTTCTCCCCCAAGCAGAACAAATGCACCTTCAAGGCAGGAGCTATTTTTTTTAATAATATTATCCCTTGTATTCATTTTTCCAAATTATCCCCCCCTCCCTCTACTCCCTCCCCTTGATGACAGGCAATCCCATACATTTTACATGTGTTACAGTATAACCTAGATACAATATATGTGTGTAAATCCAATTTTCTTGTTGCACATTAAGTATTAGATTCCAAAGGTATAAGTAACCTGGGTAGATAGACAGTAGTGCTAACAATTTACATTCACTTCCCAGTGTTCCTTCTCTGGGTATAGTTATTTCTGTCCATCATTGATCAACTGGAAGTGAGTTGGATCTTCTTTATGTTGAAGATATCCACTTCCATCAGAATACATCTTCATACAACATTGAAGTGTACAGCGATCTTCTGGTTCTGCTCATTTCACTCAGCATCAGTTGATGTAAGTCTCTCTAAGCCTCTCTGTATTCCTCCTGCTGGTCATTTCTTAGAGAGCAATAATATTCCATAACCTTCATATACCATAATTTACCCAACCATTCTCCAATTGATGGACATCCATTCATCTTCCAGTTTCTAGCTACTACAAAAAGAGCTTCCACAAACATTTTGGCACATACAGGTCCCTTTCCATTCTTTAGTATTTCTTTGGGATATAAGCCCAGTCAGTAGTAACACTGCTGGGTCAAAGGGTATGCACAGTTTGATAACTTTTTGGGCATAGTTCCAAATTGCTCTCCAGAATGGCTGGATTCTTTCACAACTCCACCAACAATGTATCAGTGTCCCAGTTTTCCCACATCCCCTCCAACATTCATCATTATTTGTTCCTGTCATCTTAGCTAATCTGACAGGTGTGTAGTGGTATCTCAGAGTTGTCTTAATTTGCATTTCTCTGATCAGTAGTGATTTGGAACACTTTTTCATATGAGTGGATATAATTTCAATTTCATCATCTGAGAATTGTCTGTTCATATCCTTTGACCATTTATCAATTGGAGAATGGTTTGATTTCTTATAAATTAGGGTCAGAACCTTTAACTTTAAAAATATTTTCCCAATTTGTTACTTCCCTTCTAATCTTGTTTGCATTAGTATTATTTGTACAGACACTTTTTAGTTTGATGTAATCAAAATCTTCTATTTTGTGATCAATAATGATCTCTAGTTCTCCTCTGGTCATAAATTCCTTCCTCCTCCACAGGTCTGAGAGGTAGACTATTTTCTGTTTCTCTAATCTATTTATTATCTCATTCTTTATGCCTAAATCATGGACCCATTTTGATCTTATCTTGGTATATGGTGTTAAGTGTGGATCCATATCTAATTTCTGCCATACTAATTTCCAGTTTTCCCACAGTTTTTTCCAAATAATGAATTTTTATCCCTAATGTTGGTATTTTTGGGTTTGTCAAAGATTAGATTGCTATAGATGTACCCTTTTTTGTCCTTTGTATCTAATCTGTTCCACTGATCTACCAGTCTATTTCTTAGCCAATACCAAATGGTTTTGGTGACTGCTGTTATATAATATAGCTTTAGATCAGGTACACTTAGACCACCTTCCTCTGACTTTTTTTTTTTCATTAGTTCCCTTGCAATTCTCGACCTTTTATTCTTCCATGTGAATTTTGTTATTTTTTCTAGGTCATTAAAATAGTTTCTTGGGACTCTGATTGGTATAGCACTAAATAAATAGATTAGTTTGGGGAGTATTGTCATCTTTATTATATTCGCTCGGCCTATCCAAGAGCACTGAATGTCTTTCCAATTATTTAAATCTGACTTTATTTTTGTGGCAAGTGTTTTGTAATTTTTCTCATATAATTCCTGACTATTCTTTGGTAGATGGATTCCCAAATACTTTATACTCTCAACATTTGTTTGGAATGGAATTTCTCTTTGTATCTCTTGCTGTTGCATTTTGTTGGTGATATATAAAAATGCTGAGGATTTATGTGGACTTATTTTGTATCTTGCAATTTCGCTAAAATTCTGAATTATCTTAATAGCTTTTTAGCAGAGTCTTTGGGGTTCTCTAAGTATACCATCATGTCATCTGCAAAGAGTGATAGTTTGATTTCCTCATTTCCTACTCTAATTCCTTGAATCTCTTTCTCGGCTCTTATTGCCGAGGCTAGCGTTTCTAGTACTATATTGAATAGTAATGGTGATAGTGGGCAACCTTGTTTCACTCCTGATCTTACTGGGAAAGGTTGCAGTTTATTTCTATTGCATATTATGCTTACTGACGGTCGTAAATATATGCTCCTGATTATTCTAAGGAATAGTCCATTTATTCCTATACTCTCAAGTGTTTTTAGTAGGAATGGATGTTGGATTTTGTCAAATGCTTTTTCTGCATCTATTGAGATGATCATATGGTTTTTATTAATTTGATTATTAATATGGTCAATTATACTCATAGTTTTCCTAATATTAAACCAGCCCTGCATTCCTGCTATAAATCCCACTTGGACATAGTGTATTATCCTGGGGATGATTTTCTGAAGTCTATTTGCTAATATCTTATTTAAGATTTTAGCATCAATATTCATTAAGGAAATTGGTCTATAATTTTCTTTCTCAGTTTTCGATCGACCAGGTTTAGGTATCAGTACCATGTCTGTGTCATAAAAGGAGTTTGGTAGGACTCCTTCATCCCCTATTTTTTCAAATAGTTTATATAACATTGGGGTTAATTGTTCTTTAAATGGTAGAATTCACATGTAAATCCATCTGGTCCTGGGGATTTTTTCTTAGGGAATTGGTTAATAGCTTGTTCTATTTCTTTTTCTGAAATGGGACTATTTAAGCAATTTGTCTCCTCTTCTGTTAATCTAGGAAGCCTATATTTTTGGAGAAAGTCATCCATTTCACTTAAGTTATCAAATTTGTTGGCATAAAGTTGGGCAAAGTAACTCCTTATTATTTCTCTAATTTCCTCTTCATTGGTGGAAAGATCCCCCTTTTCATTTGTAAGACTAACAATTTGATTTTCCTCTTTCCTTTTTCTGATCAGATTTACCAAAGGTTTATCTATTTTATTGGCTTTTTCATAAAATCAACTCTTGGTTTTATTTATTAATTCAATAGTTTTTTTTACTTTTAATATTATTGATTTCTCCTTTTAATTTTTGTATTTCAAGTTTAATTTTTGGTTGGGGGTTTTTAATTTGGTCTTTTTCTAGCTTTTTAAGTTCCAGGCCCAATTTGTTAATCTTCTCTTTCTCTATTTTCTTCAAATAAGCCTCTAAAGATATAAAATTTCCCCTTATTACCACTTTAGCTGCATCCCACAGATTTTGGTATGATGTCTCATCATTACCATTATCTTGGGTGAAATTATTAATTATTTATATAATTTGCTGTTTCACCCAGTCATTTTTTAAGATGAGATTATTCATACAGAGAATTGACTTTAATTTATAAGAAATCAAGCCATTTTCCAATTGATAAATGGTCAAAGGATATGAACAGACAATTTTCAGATGATGAAATTAAAACTATTTCCACTCATATGAAAGAGTGTTCCAAATCACTATTGATCAGAGAAATGCAAATTAAGACAACTCTGAGATATCATTACACACCTGTCAGATTGGCTAAGATGACAGGAACAAATAACGATGAATGTTGGAGGGGCTGTGGGAAAACTGGGACACTGATGCATTGTTGGTGGAGTTGTGAAAGAATCTAACCATTCTGGAGAGCAATCTGGAATTATGCCCAAAAAGTTATCAAAATGTGCATACCCTTTGACCCCGCCATACTACTACTGGGCTTATATCCCAAGGAAATACTAAAGAAGGGAAAGGGACCTGTATGTGCCAACATATTTGTGGCAGCCCTTTTCATAGTGGCTAGAAGCTGGAAGATGAATGGATGTCCATCAATTGAAGAATGGTTGGGTAAACTATGGTATATGAATGTTATGGAATATTATTTTTCTGTAAGAAATGACCAACAGGAAGAATACAGAGAGGCTTGGAGAGACTTACATCAACTGATGCTGAGTGAAATGGGCAGAACTAGCAGTTCATTATACACTTCAACAATGATACTGTATGAGGATATATTCTAATGGAAGTGGATATCCTCAACATAGAGAAGAGCTAATCCAATTCCAATTGATCAATGATGGACAGAATCAGCTACATCCAGAAAAAGAACATTGGGAAATGAATGTAAACTGTTATTTTTACCTTCTGAATCCAATTCTTTCTGTGTAACAAGAAATTAGTTCTACACACATATATTGTATCTAGAATATATTAAATATATTTAACATGTATAAGACTGCCTGCCATCTGGGGGAGGGGGTTGGGGAGGAAGGGAAAAAATCTGAACAGAAGTAAGTGCAAGGGATAATGTTGTAAAAAATTACCCATGGGATAATTTGGAAAAATGAATTTAAAAAAAATTACCTATGCATATGTACTGTCAAAAAAAAGTTATAATTATAAAATAAAATAAAAACAAACAAACAAAAACAAACAAAAAAAAAGATGAGATTATTCAGTTTCCAATCCTTTTTGGTCTATTTACCCCTAACTTCTTACTGAATGTAGCTTTTATTGCATTGTGATCTGAGAAAAAGGCATTTATTATTTCTGCCTTTCTACATTTAATTTTGAGATCTTTATGTCCTAATATATGGTCAATTTTTGTATAGGATCCATGAACTGCTGAGAAGAAAGTATATTCCTTTCTATCGCCATTCAGTTTTCTCCAAAGGTCTATCATACCTAGTTTTTCTAATGTTCTATTTACTTTTTAAATTTCTTTCTTATGTTTTGTGGTTTGATTTGTCTAAATCTGAGAGTGCAAGGTTGAGTTCTCCCACTATTATAGTTTTACTGTCTATTTCTTCTTGCAATTCTCTTAACTTTTCCTTTAGAAAGTTAGATGCTATACCACTTGGTGCATATATGTTTAGTATTGATATGGCTTCATTATTTATGCTCCCTTTCAGCAGGATATAGTTTCCTTCCTTATCTCTTTTAATTAGATCAACTTCTGCTTTTGCTTGATCTGAGATAAGGATAGCTACCCCTGCTTTTTTGGCTTTACCTCAAGCATAATAGATTCTGCTCCAACCTTTTACCTTTACTCTGTATGTATCGCCCTGCTTTAAGTGTGTTTCCTGTAAACAACATGTTGTAGAGTTCTGATTTTTGATCCAGTCTGCTATCCATCTCCATTGGATGGAAGCGTTCATCCCATTCACATTTACAGTTAAAATTACTAATTCTGTATTTCCTGCCATCATATTATCCCCAGATTATGCTTTTTCCCTCGACCCCCCTGAACCCCTTCCTCGATATTTAATTTATAGACCCCACTTGTGACACGCAGCCCTCCCTTTTTTTAGTATCCCTCCCCCCTCCCTCCAAGTCCCTTCCCTTATTCCCCTTTTCCTTTTCCCTTTTCCTCTCCCCCCTTTTAATGAGGTGAGAGAGAATTCTCTGAAAAACAAATATGTCAATCATTTATTCTTTGAGCCTCTTCTGATGAGAGTAAGATTCACACAATGTTTCTCCCCCTCTCTAAATTCCCTCAGATATGGTATATTTTCTATGCCTCTTCCTGGGATGTAGTTTCCCTCTTTTTATCACTCCTTCCCCTTTTTCTGATACTACCCCCTTCCCTTTACTACCACCCCCCTTTTTTATATCAGTAAAATCAAATTATCCATGCGTACTTTCTATATATCCACAACAGAAATACAGTTCTCAAGGGTTCTGTGTACCTTTTTCTGTTTCTCTTCAGTCTTGTGGATGTAGATCAAATTTTTTGTTTAAGTCTGGTTTTTTTCTTAGAAACATATGGAATTCCTCTATTTCATTGAATGACCATCTTCTTCCATGGAAAAAAATGCTAAACTTAGCTGGGTAGTTTATTCTTGGTTGCAATCCTTGATCTTTTGCCTTTTGGAATATCAGGTTCCAGGCCCTTCAATCTTTTAATGTGGAGGCAGCCAGATCTTGAGTGATCCTTATTGTGGCACCTTGGTATTTAAATTGTTTTTTTCTAGCTGTTTGCAAGATTTTCTCCTTTGTGTGGTAATTCTGCAGCTTAGCCACTATATTGCGTGGTGTTCTTTTTTTAGGGTCTATTTCAGAAGAAGTTCGATGAATTCTTTTGACGTCTATTTTCCCTTCTGTTTCTATTATCTCTGGAATGTTTTCTTTGATGATTTCCTGTAAAATAGAATCTAGGCTCTTTTTTTGGTCATAGTTTTCTGGAAGTCCAATGATCCTCAGATTATCTCTCCTAGATCTATTTTCCAGGTCTATAGATTTTCCCAGTAAGTATTTGACATTATTCTCCAGCTTTTCTTTTCTTTTTTTTTTTTTTTTTTTTTGGTTTTGTTTTATTTTGTTTGACTGATTCTTAGGTTCTCAATGAATCATTCATTTCTATTTGTTCCATCCTGAATTTTCAGGAGTTATTTTCTTCATTCACAGTTTTTAGTTCTTTTTGTATATGCCCAATTTCGTTTTTAAATGAATTATTTTGCTCTATTGAATTTTTTTCCATTTCCCTAATTTTTGTTTTTTAGAGAATTATTTTCTTTTTCCAATTCAGAAATCCTATTTTCTTGAGACTTTTTTATCTTTTCCAATTCATAAATCCTACTTTCTTGAGATTTTTTTATCTTTTCCAATTCAGAAATCCTACTTTCCTGTGATTTTTTTAACCTTTTCTAATTCACAAATTTTGTTTCCTTGCACCTCCTGTGAATTCTTTATTTTTTCCAACTCCAATTTCAGAACGTTGTTATTCTCTATCATAGCTTCTCTTTCCTTTCCCCATTTTTCTTCAAACTCTCTTAATTTTTTAATAGTCTCTTCTAGGAGAGAGTTATGTGATGGGGGGCAGGAATCATTCCCCTTTAGGTTGTTATCTGCTGACTCTCTGCTGTTAACTTCCTCGGGGTTGGATATTCGCTCTTTCTCTGTGTAGAAGGAATCAATGGTTCTTCTTGGCTTTTACTCATATTTAAAAAATCTTTTGGGGTCTGTCCCTGGGGTAGGAAATTATTTATTTATTTATTTATCAGCTTCCTCCCAGATCGGATGGATGCAGTGGCTCCTGCACCTGAGCTAAGAGAGAGCTCTGGGAGAGAGTTCCCCACCCCCTCCCTGGAAGTGCCTCGGAGGTGATTAGCAGGACTGCCCTTTGAGGGCGCTGTGTGTCCTGGCGACTTTCCTGAGGTTTGAGACTGAACAGTAAAGGCGACACAAAACCCAGCCTATGCGTCCCGTGGGGCGTGGATGTCAGCAGCTGATGTGAAAAGTCCCTGCGCTCAAACTGGAAGTGTCTGCCCTGAAACCATGGTCCCTATTTCAAAGGTTCCGCTTCTCTGGGACTTCCGGGGCTGAATTCCACAGCCTCCAGCTGAGCCAGGCACTATCTGTTACCTTGGGCCGTGTTCGCCTGCTTTTCAATCTCTTAACTACCCCCAGGTGAAAGCCCGGACAGCCTAAGTCAGCCACACCCACAGTGCCGAGATCTGTTGAGTCACTTCCAGATTGGGGTGGTTCTAGTATCTGGCTTTATATTTTAAAGTGGCTTGATTGCTCTTCTGAACTGCTGTCTTATAAGCAGAGAAGAGCTAACAACCTGTGCCAGATTCTTCTATCTCAGTGGCTTCTCTGATCCCAGAGCCCTCCCCAGTGCAATCGGCACAATGTGCCACCACCCAACTGTTTGTGGTGGCCTCTTTATTTTTTCCTCCCCTGGGAACCGACCTTTTCTGTTGAAACTCCAGATTCTCTTCAGCTGGTAAGTCGTGCTTCCAGTCCTTGTGGTTTCTATCAGTCCAGCGTTATTTTTGAGGCTGATTTAACTAATTGGTATTGAGGGAAGAAGGGAGCTCACAAAATTGCTTGTATCTTCTCTGCCATATTGGCTCCACCCCCAGGAGCTATTTTTCATTTTTGTCTTTGGATCCTCAAAATAGAGCCCTGCATAGTACTTTTGCAAATCAATAGACACTTAATATATAACTGTAAGATTAGAGTGGATTGTTAGAAGGAGTACATTGATTCTTAGAAGGAAGAATACATCATTTTCATAAGATCAGTCATTCCCCAATTTCACCTTTCCATAGAAAAAGCAAGAGAGGTTTCTCTCTATTAGTCTTAGAAACTAGGATTAACTGGAAATGAAAAGTATTCCCATAATCAAGCCAGGCCATGTAATAAATAAAAAACTGCTTTAAGTTCAAGTCCTGTTTCTGGTACAAAGGCCATGTGATCTCTTGGCAAGTCACTTAAGTAGCTCAGGGACATCAGGCAATCCTTTTAAGATCAAAATTGTAAAAAGATGTTGGCTATTCTGCATTAGTAAAGTAAATTCCCCAATAGAAATTCTGAACACAGATTTGATTTTTAAAAAATCAAGTGAAGATCAAGTCAAAAGGTACTGGGCCTTCTGCCTCTTATCTGAATTCCACGCAAAATTTTCTCACTTGTTGAGTCTGACCCACAGTGAATTCAGGAAATCTACGTTGGGTCCAATTCTAATTAAAGCTACTGAGAAGCCACTCTGTGGTTTAAATTTAATCCAGGTGAAGACGTGAAATTCTAAACAAAAAACAAAAACAAAAACAAAAAAAAAATTAAATAAATTCCAAACCAAAGTTGATCAACATACCTTCTCTATGATTGAGGGAAAAAAAAAAAAAAAAAAAAAAAAAAAAGCTTTAACCATCAGAGTGACTCCAGAAGAACCCAAAAAGCAAACTTCCTAGAAAGTGCTGTGTATTTTTGAACTATCCCCAAACTAGAAACCATATTAGCACTAAAGAATTCACCTGAATAATTTGAGATCGATTATCACATACCGTACATTCTTTTTCTTTTGCTATATATCCTTAGCAGTCTACTCATGCTACTATGCCTGATTTTGCCTTCCATGCTCCCATTTTGTTCCTTAACCTTCCTTTCCCTTGAGTAGTTATTGTTGTTCCTAGAGGAAATGAGAGCAGGGTATGAAGTATTGAATTAAGTTTCTGGAACCTAAGAGGTTTAAAGAGGAGAATATGGTAGAATAAAAAATAAACAGCACAATGACTAGAAAAAAAAGAGACAACCACCATAATTTTATTATTAAATAATCTTTAGTTGATATTATATTACATAATATGGGGTTGAGCGTTCTAGTCTCAACATATTAACATCTATTTTATCCATGCAGATGATTGACATGCTCTATTTTGTGGTCATCATGCTGGTTGTCCTCATGAGCTTTGGAGTGGCCAGACAAGCCATTTTACATCCAGATGAAGAACCTTCTTGGAGACTAGCCCGTAACATCTTCTATATGCCCTATTGGATGATCTATGGAGAGGTGTTTGCAGACCAGATAGACCGTAAGAGTAGAATTCATAGTAAGATTCTGTTTCCTGTTTCAGAGGCAGATGATCATATCCAAATTAATAGAAATACCCATGTTAATTTGGAAATTATGTATTTTTCCATTATTTTATTGGTGGTTGAGTTATTTTAGGGGGAGGAAAATGTTGGTTTCAAGACTTTCATTTTCTGAATATCAATTTTTTTCCTCCTCTCTCTAAGCTTCTCATTATAATTCTGAAAGATTTCCTCAACCCCAAGTCTGGGCCTTGGGAAATAATTCAGTTGACTCATCCAGTTCTTAATGTTTCCTCATCCTAGTCGTGTCAATTCAATTTTCTTTCTATAAGCTAAGGTTTCTCCTACAGAGGAAGCCTCATAGACAGAGCAAACAGGATAACTATGGTCCATATTCTTCCTGTTTCCAATACTAATTTTTATTTCCTTCTATTAACATCCTCCTAATATCTTTTTATGATGATGTGGAAGATAACTATTACATATGTCTGTGAAGTTAAAAATTTTCCTAATAATTTATGTTACATGAGTAATATCACACCATTAACTTATCTCTTGTGGCTTGACTCAATTCATTTTTTTTTTTTAAGTTTTTGAAATAAAATCTCAAGAACATGTTTAGAAACATATAAGAAATAATTATTAAATGTACATTACCAACTCAGTAAGCCAGAAAATGTATAGTTTCATGAAAATATTTGTTTAGGTTGACACTAGTTCTTTTATAGTAGGTAGTATTCAATGGCATTTTTGTTTTTTAAAAAAATTATAATAATGATTTTTAATAGGGGGAAAGGTCAGTTTAGTATTTCATAATTTCCAAAAATTGCATTGACTTTGGTTTTAGTCTACATAAGTATTATATTAAAAATTGATGTACTGTGTTATTTATGTTTGTGCTGAAAAATAGCTAACTTACATTTTGAAGTGATCATCTGCCAAAGGTACTGTGCATTTAAAAATATTTTTAATTGCTGCAATGTTATTTCTATTTCTAATACTTGGAATATATGAATATTGAAAAGATGGATAAAGGATAATTGGTAATTCAAAATTTTACATTTCATTATTTAGAATAGTTCTCAAACTACTGTTTTAAAGAATCCATATACTGTACTGACATTGCAAATCTTAAATGCATTTCTTGGAAGCAAAACAGTTTCTGCATTGTTAATCTTTGGTTTTCATTTTATTTAAAATTATTACATTGTCTTCTCTTCTTTCCTCCTTAAAAAAATAATTTTGCTTTCGGATTGCTGTGTAGTCTATGCCATGGAAATTAATCGTAAGTTTCAAAGGGAGGAGGTAATGAGTTTCATTTAATAAAATGTACTCATTAGCCTTTTCCTTTCACTAAACATTGACATTTAAACTGTACTCCTTCCACAGATAGAAGAATGTCATTTTTATTTCCTTTTGAACTCTGGAGGAAAGCAAATATTGTGAAATGATATCATTGAACATATTTGTTTTTTCATTAACTAATATGTCCTATTTAGTTATATAGAAGCATGGAATTTTTGGAACTTAAAGATCATCCAGTCCAATTCTTCTTACTTTACACATGAGAAAACTAAGGCCCATAATTAAGTGACCTACCCAAAATCACAGAGCAAAGTAGGGGCAAACTTGGTCCTAAAACTTGGGCTTCTGGATTTCTGATTCCTTATGCCTTCCACTTTACCATGATACCACTCTATACCAGACTGTTCTACATATACATACACACAAAAAAAATTAATACTAACTGGGTCAGCAAGAATGACTAAGACATTCAAGTAACCACTCAATCACTGTTTTCTGAGTGAGTAGTCTTTGCCCTAACTCTATCAATTAAGTGCTTCAGAAAATCTTAAATTAGGGATGGGAGAGAACTTAAGAGGCTGTCAAATCCAACCCCTTTTCCCTTTACGAATGAGGAAATTGAGGCCTAAAAAGGTTAACTCATTTGACAGAGTAACACAGCTAAGTATCCCAAGCAAGATTTGATCCTAGGTCTTGCTGATTTTAATTGTAGTTTTTAAAAAAATCAATACCCTAAACATGGCCTTACCAAGGAAACACTGTATAACATTTCTATTATCCTGTGCTTTTATTTTTTCTTTCACATGAAACTTTTGCCAAATGTTTTGCTAAAATATAAGTAAATTATAATTATTATATTCTCCAAATCTAATACTCTAGTTATAGTAGAAAATAAAATTACTCATGTTGATCTTATTGATCACTGCTTCCTTTTCCAAGTGTTCACTCTCCCTTTAATAATATTTTGTAGAATTTTTTCAGAAATTTCATTCAAGCTCAATGGTCTGTATTTTGTAGACATGATGTTTTTCTTTAAAAAAAAAAAAAAAAAAAAACCTTCCATTTGTTCTCCTCTAATCCTGTTATATTTCTCTGCATATAAGAGAGATCTATACTTTCATACATAATTCTCTTTTATCCATTCTATTATGGATATAGAAATGTTCAGTTTATGAGTATTGAAGTTCTGAATAATAAATTAAAAACATAAAATCTAAGTTGACCAATGAGTTCCCCATGCATCCACATTGATTACTTTTGGAGGTTTTTTTTTTTTTTTAAGAATTTCACTCTTTAAAAGATTCCCTTCCCTCCTGACATGCCTTCTTTCCTAGACTCTTAATCTATGGCATCTTACCTTTCTCCCAGTTCTCTAAAACTTGAATTCCAAAAATCAAAGGTATCTCTATGCCTGGTTTTCCTCCCTTTTACTATCCCCAGTTTTAAAATAGCATTGTTCACCTTCTCCAAGAGTTCTCATCTTTTCAGAATCAGTTTAAAAATCTTTTTTGATTCCTTCATTTTTTGAAAAATGAAATTAACATGAAGATAGGTAAAGAAATTTCTAGGAGTTCTGCTCCTAGTGTGTTTCCTGAACTCTTTTATTTCCTTTCTTTCTTTCCAGGTGGTTTTTATTATACTCCAATAACAGAACTGATCATCCTTTCTCCACTGTTTTTTTTTTGTTGTTGTTGTTGTTGTTGTTATTTTGTTGTTTTTTTTTTTTTTACCTCTGATTTCTAACAAGCTTCTCTTCTTTAGTTCCTGTAATTTTTTCACATGAACATGGTATTCTTAATATACAGTGCTGCTCTGCCCAGACCAATACATCTTTTACCTTTTTTTATTTTTTTAAAATACCCTTCCATATTTATTCCATGGATTTCATCCCAAGTGGCATTGATGTCTATGAAGTCCACTGGCTCCTTTTATTAAAGGTGGTAAGAACTGATTTTAAAACCAGAAAATGTAGTTTCAAATCCTATCTCTGATGTCTACTGATTGTATGTCTCTGAACAAGTTACTTGCTTTCTCAACACTCTGAGCAGATTTGTAAAACTGTAAGTCATAGACAAGATAATGACCTGCATTCATCTGTGAGTTCCTTATGCCAATGAAATCACCAATCCAATCCCTAACCTAGTATCTTGGTTATGATAGCCATTTAATAAATATTTGTTCAGTTGACTTGTATTATCTATCAGATTACTGCAGCAAGTTTTTGGAAACTCAGTGTAGTATATAAATGAGAGACAATGGAGCAGTAAGTAATTATACATAGCACTGTGCCTCTTCTATTTATATATCTAGTCAATGATCCTGATCAGATGTAGTTATAGAAGATTAATATGAACATATTCTTTTGCATATTCTGATATTTATATATTCCTCATCATATTATCTTCTAAATGCAAATTCTAAAAACTTTATTTGCTTACACTCAAAGCAAGAGTCAGACTTTGGAAATGCTTCTCCCCAAATCTTTTTCCATTCCCAGTAAAGCAGAGACAACAAAATCACAATAATGTTTTGTTTGTCTTATTTTCTATGGAGCAGAGAATTTTACATAAATTTCATTCCTGAATTCTTTTTAAAACATTGTTTTAGAAGTTAAGCAAATACTAAAACAAAAAAAAATGTATTTTTCTTTAGCTCCATGTGGAGAAAACCTGTTTGATGAAGAAGGCAAAAGACTTCCTCCCTGCATTCCAGGGGCCTGGCTCACCCCTGCTATCATGGCTTGTTATCTCTTGGTAGCTAATATTCTGTTGGTGAATCTGTTGATAGCTGTTTTCAAGTAAGTAAGTTTTAGGTCTATGTGATCATTCATATATAATTTGCTTTGGGAAACATTTTGCAGCTTAACCTTGGGGATTTCTTATAATGTCAGGGCAGCAAAATGAAAATTTCGTTGTAATTTTGAAGAAGGATGGAATTTCTGGCATTAATCAAACTTAATGAATTCACAGATCAGGAATGAACACTTAAATAAAATGAAATTTAATTTTTGGTTATCGTTTTGAGACTTTAACACACATTTTATTCTGAAAGGTTTTCTGAGATGAAAGCTTCCTTAAGACAGAAAGTTTAATTAAGTTGTGCTTTCAAATTAATTAACTAAAATACACTTTATTCTCATGTGGAGAAGGTAATTTTAATTTTTATGAACATTTTTTTTCCTGTGAGCTTACACAAGGATATGTGTTGCCTAGATCTGTTAAACACAACATCAATACTGAAGGAAAGAGATAGGCTTAAATTATTTTTATAAATGGTCTTTTTAAAAAAAAAAAACTGGGTCATTTGAAAAACTCCAAAGCTGAATAAGTATATTATACAGAACAATACTGAATTAAATGGTATAGATAAAAATAGCAAAAATAATAACATATATATATATATATATATATATATATATATATATATATATATATAAAACACTTTAAGGTTTACAAAGCACTTTTCTCACAATTGTCCTAGAAAAGTGATTATAAAAAGTTATAAGGTATAAAAAATAATATAAATTTTGAGGATGAAAAATTATGGAGTAGGGGGTCAAACAACCTACCACAAAATCTTAATGCTGGAAACCTTAGAGAGCATCTATTCCAATCTCCTTTATAGATGAGGAAATGGAGGTCCAGAGACTTAAGTTTACTACTTGTCCAAGGAAAAATCTATAATCAGAGTCTAGCTAGGACCCTGGACAGTATTCTTTTTTTTTTTTTTTTTTTTTTTTTTAAACAGCAAGCTGACTCCTCATGTAATGGAGCTAAATTGGTGAGTATACAAACACAAAAACAACTAGTTAATAATTCAACTGATTCTGCTAAAATGTGAAGTAGGATTTTTAAAAATTATTTTTAAATTGGTTTAACTGGTTGTTTGACCAAAATGACTGGCCAGGTTCAATTTAATTTAATTCAGCACATACTTATTAATCACCTACTATTTGTAAATCCAAAAAGATAATCAATCCAATAATTTGTGCATAGACCTAGCCAAATTTTTTTGAATAAAACTTTCTGAGCCCCTAAGTAAATACAATTTTTCTTTTTTTTATTTCAAAGATGCATTAATTACATGTAGATTACAAGCATTTACATGCCAATTTGTGTTCTGTAAAATTTGATTTCCATAACAATTTTGTTAGATAGGTAGTGAAAATACTGTTTCTTACATTTGCTAGATGTGGAAACAATTTCTTTCTTTTTTTAAAAAAAATAGCCTTTTATTTTTCAAAAAACATACAAAAATAGTTTTCAATATTCACCCTTAGAAAACCTTATGTTCCAACTTTTTTCTCCCTTCCTCCCATCTTCCCCCTCCCCTAGACAGGTAAATAATCCAACATAGGTTAAACATGTATAATTCTTCTAAACATATTTCCACATTTATCATACTGCACAAGAAAATTATATCAAAAGGGGAAAAATGAGAAAGAAAAAAGCAAGCAAACAACAGCAACAAAGGTGAAGATACTATATTGTGATCCACATTCAGTCCCCCTCTTGATGCAGATGGCTCTCTCCATCGCAAATTTATTGGAATTGGCCTAAACAGTTTTTCTAAGAAAATAGTGAATAGGTATCAGAAACAAATGTAAAATACTTAATTTAATTACATATAAGTGAAATTTTAGTGAGTAACAGGTAGATAACTCAATGCAAAAATCCTGTAATCATTCTTATTTGGCTTTGGGAGATATTTTATATTTACATTTGAATATTATATATATATATATATATATATATATATATATATATATATATATATATACATATATATGTATGTATATACTACACACACACACAAACACAAACACACACACACAAACACAAACACAAACACACACACACACACGCACACTTCTCCTAAGGCAGATCTTTATGCAGTGGTTTCATTATTTAAAGAATATTCATGTTCCAATATACTAGTATTCTTTGGTTTGTTCCAGTATTGTAGTGTATTTCTGTTCTTCTGAGAATTAATAACATTTAAAGTAAAATCATATAAAAGTATGTCTCAAGAGAAGCCAGAAGGTTGAACAGCTTATTCAGTTTACTCTATCTTCAACTCTTTTTCCAATCCCTGTATACTGCTAGAAACATAAGGTCCTATCTTTCAGCCTCTATCTCCTATGATCAAAGCATAAACTTAAAAGAGTATGACTACATATAAATGTTGGTCTTCTCTAGACTGAGACACCAGAATATTAGGAATTTTTTTCTGAAAAGGCCTTCTCTTTAAACTTTTATCTGGCCAAAGGAAAAGTTAAGAGTCTGGATTCATAGTTAAAGATACAGTTTCAAATTATAGCCCTAGAGATTTCAGAAAAATAAAAATAAAAGACCTGTATAAATTGATGCAAAAGTAAAATGAACATAACTAGGAAAAGATTGAATACAATGTCAGTTAACATTGCCTGATGATCAACTATGAATGACTGTTCTTAGTAACACAATGATCCAAGACAAGTACAAAGGACTCCCAAAGGAAAATCTATCCATATCCAGATAAAGAACTGATGGACTCTGAATGAAGATCAAAACATATTTTTCCACTTTTAAAAGTTTTTTTCTTTAAATCTGTTTCTTCTTCCACAACTATGGCTAATATAGAAATATGTTTTGTATGATAGTACATGTATAACCTATATCAAATTGCCTAACGTTTTCAGAAGAGGGGAGGAGAGGAAAGGAAGGAGAAAAAATTGGAAGTCAAAATCTTGTAAAAATGAGTGCTAAAAATTGTCTTGACAGGTAATTGGCAAGGGGAAATAAAATGCTATTAATTTTTTTTTAAATTCTACTTAAAAAAAAAAAAAAACATAGCCCTCCTACTTATTCCTTTGTTTGGACAAGTCACTTAAGTTTTATTATGCACGGCGATTTGGACTTGATGGCCTCTAAGATCCATCATAGCTTTAAATTGATTCCTTCAACTCTGAAATCTCAGACTTGGATGTGGTACACAAACATATTTCAGAAGTCCCAGAATAACTATAACTAGGGTGAGGCCTTAGAGGCTTTGCTCGAGGCAGAGAACTTATAGGTACCAGCGGCACATTCCCTCCTCTGCACAGTCTCATCTCATTCCAGGGGACCTTTCTTCCTTTTTAACTACTTAGAACATTTGTGGTATCAGGACTTAGTTCCTACCCACAGCAGCCACACCCAGTTGAGCTTACTTTCCCATCCCAGCCCCACTTGACTTTTCCTCTGCTACAGTAATTGCAAGTTACAATTCTGGCATCAGCATATGTTTCCAATTGGCTCTTTCTTTCCAATTTCTTCTAGTTCAGCATTTTTTTTACATCAAATTACATCAAAGATTGTAAGTGCAGGAGAAGGAAGAGAAAAAAAATCAAGAAATGTCACTCTTTAGAAGTAGCAATGATAAGATTTCAATGGTAAAATTGCCTATGATGAGAAATAAAACTATGCACAAATCTTAGGAAAATAAAATGACCATCTTAATTGTTGATCACATTTTTGAAGCTAATAAAAAATCCTAGCTATGTCATTAAAAATAATTACAGTAATTAAAAAAAGTTTACAGATATTCAAAAAAGACTAGTACCTTTGAAATGAGGGCTTGCTGAGGTCTTTGCATGACTGCTCTACCTTTTGTGTCCATCTGTCATCCATCTCATCTGTGGCTCCAAGTAGCTGGAGCATATGTAGTGGCCATACTCCAGTAAAACTGTCTTAGCAGACAGGGTAACCCAGGTTGAGGGTAGCTGCTGGATATCAGACCTATTGATTAATTAGGGGACGGTCTACCCCAAACACAGGAAGACTTCTCTGGTGGAATAGGCAGATGTGAACAATTTGTGCCAATGGATCATGAAGGTGGTGGCAGCAGGCACTATGGGCCACTTAAGAGTTTGGCCAGACATTAAAGATGCCAAGATCATCTCCACTGCATCCTGGGCCATGGCCAGTCATTTTGACTTTTGTTCTGTCATTGGACTCTGATGAGTCTGGAAAAGTAAGACCAATGACTTCAAGCAGTTCTGCCTCACTTAAATCCAATTTATGTTTGAGTCAGAAGATATTCTCCTATTATTTTATCATTTTAATCTATCTTAAAGTCCTATTGTGAGAGGAATTGATAAAGCAGCAGGTTTAAATATATGCCATGTCATATGGTAATCTTCTCATTAAACTGAAGCAGCAGTGGAATTTGACAGCACCTTGAATATCTGAGCAGCCTTTTTTAAGGGTCATATTGCTCACCTCCTCCCATGAGGAAAGGGCTAGAAAAGATTCCCTAAAATTGTTTTATGCACCTAACTTAACCATGGTTTGCTTACTACAGAAAGCAAGGTTACTACCTGAGGTCAAATACACAAAAAGTATATTTTTGTGAAGATGAAAATAATTGCACTCACCATGGAATATACACATGCTTATGGACAACACAAAATCCAGTAGATCTGAAAAATGAAATAGTTCTTGTTGGAAGAATTCAGCAAGGATCACATCAAAGCTGACAAATGAAGGCGCCCTTACTTAAGTTGGAGCTGGATACCCATTTTTCTAGAGTGATTACTATGATAGGGAACACCGTGAAGCTGGAGTTAAGTTTCATAACCAAATCTAATTTAGCCAACAAGCTTATATGGCTTCCAAAAAGAATGATAGGATCATGACAATGTGATTGCCACTTGGTGGGAAAGTGCCACGCCACTATCATCAGTGCATATTCTTACATAATGAAGATCCCTGATGAGGTCAAGAAAAAACTGTATGAAGACCTGAAGACATTCATCATCAACATGTCTAAAAAAGACAAGCTTATAATTCTGGGTGACTTTGACATTAAAGTAGGCATAGACTATCAGATCGTCACTGATCACTGAAGACTTGTGCCTCTCATGATCTTCTCATCAGCTATTAATACAGTCTTCTATTTACATAAATGCAACAAAAATTTATGGATATATCCTAACAACAAACATTGGCATTTAATAGACTATATCATTATAATGAGAAGAAACAGACAGAATATGAATGCTAAAGTGTTGGAAAGACTGCTGGACCCATCATATACTTATTCTCTCCAAACTAAACAATCACTTGGAACAGAAGGCTTTGCAAGGGTGAATGTTGAAAAATTACCCATAAATATGTTTTGTAAATAAAAAGCTTTAATAAAAAACTAAACATTCATATTTAATAAAAGTAGTGTCCCCAAGACAAGATGACTACCTAAAGACTCAATGACACCAATATATCAAGTGAACAATTTGTTGCTGACTTGGAAGGAAAACTGAACCAAAAGATGATTGGTAACTGAACCAAAAGATGGTTGGTAACACTGGAGCTGAAAGAAGTGGGAAGCTTTCAGAGATTTGGTATTCAGCACCACATTTACTCATCAGAACCAGAATACTCACAAACATCAAATTGGTTTTATGAAAATGATGGAGAAATTCAAAAGCTGCTAAATAAAAAACAAGAACTCTACAGGGTTTATACTACTACAGGATAGTTTTCCTAAGAAATCAGTGTCTAATTTCATCAAAAGTAAAGTGAAAGTGAAGCTTAGAGAGATATGGGAGAAGGCAGATGGGATTTGCTGATAATAAAAATCTAAAGCAATTTTATGATGCCCTGAAGGCTATTTGTGGGTCAAATCTTTGGTGCTACTACTCAGCATGGAGTCATATTAATGGAGCCATACTAATCTATGATAAGAACCCTGAGCCTAAGGAGGTGGACTAAATTCTTCCATAATATTCTCAACAGGAAGTCACCAACCAATGCTGAAGCCATTGACTATTTACCCCAGGTTGAAGTCAATCCCTCTCTAGCCAAACCTACAACTGAAGGAGTTTTAAATAACACTGGGCTCCTCTCATGTGCCAAAGTAATGTTGATTCCATTCCAGCAGAGATCTACAAAACTGGAGGTCCACTGCTTATTCAAAAGCTGACAAAAATCTTCTGGGTTATATGGCAAGAGGAGATTATCATTCAGGAGATTAAAGATATCTCCACTGTCCATCTCTACAAAAGAAAAGGGAATAGATTGTCTTGTGAAACTCCCCACAAGGTATGTGTGTGGGGGGGAGGGGTTCTTTCTTGTCATTGCCAGCAAGATTCTTGCCAGAGTCTTCCTTAATAGGCTAATCCTTAATCTGGAAAATATTCATCCATCTAAGAGCCAGTGTAGTTTCAGAAAGGTCCAAGGAATGGTCAACATGGTGTTTGCTGGTCAACAATTCCAAAAGAAATTACAGGATAACAGAAATTTGTATATAACATTTGTTAATCTCACCAAGCCCTTTGATATTGTCAGTTGGGGGCCTGTGGAAAAGTCATGGAAAAATTTGCATGCCCAGAAAAGTTCATTAGTATTGTATGTCACTTTCAGATGGGATGCACATATAATGAAAGATGCTCTCATGCTTTCCCAGTCACCAATGAAGTGAAGTAGGTTTGTGTGTTTACTTCCAGACTTTTTATCATGTTTTCAGCAACAATGTCAGATATCTTCAATGAAAACAAAACAACATCAAATTCAATTGTTGCACCAGTAGTAAATTATTTAATTTGAAAAGGCTGAAGTGAAGGGAGAGTTGGTGCCTGACATTTTATTCACAGATGATTGTATACTCATATCACTGTGCAGCCTCTTATTCTGAGAAGCAACAGGTCAGTTCTCTTCCCCTTATACTAACTTTTGTACAATTAAAACCAAGAAAACAGAAGTTCTCCACCAGCCAGCACTGCACTAATGCACCATCCATATATAGAACTGTCAGTTATAGCAAATGAAAAAATTCTGAATGAATTCTGAATGCTATGGATAAGTTCACTTAACTTGGCAATATACATTCCAGGGATATACATTTAGATAATGAGGGTGATGCACTTTGCTAAAGATGGTTCAGGGTTGGGAGGCTCTGAAGTAAAGTGTAAGAGAAGAGATTTTAGATTGCCTACAGACCACTGTGCTGTATTGTGGTATTCTTGTGACACATAACCACTTTATCAGTACTTAGACAGAAAACTGAATTGCTTCCATTTGAATTGTCTTCAGATGATTCTGAAGATCACTTAGCAAGATAAAGTATCAGACCCTGAAGTCCTTTCTTGAGCTGAACTGCTAAGCAAGAGCACAACTCTGATGGGCTGGCTACATTCTAAAAGACTATTTATTTTTTTTGGAGAATACACACAAAGAAGGCACTTACAATGGATATCAGAAGAAGCAATACAAAGATACTTTCAAGATTTCTCTGAAGAACTTTGGTATCAAAGTGAAATAGAAGAGACACTGGCAAAGGATTATCCAGCATGTCATGCCCACATCAAAGAAGGGGCTATGTTCTATGAGCAAAACAAAACTCTAGTAGCTTAAAAGAAACACATGATATACAAATTTGGAGATACCTCTATCTCAAATATTCATAAAGACTATGTGCTTGGCTTGTGATAGAACTTGTATTGGTCTGATTAGCTACAGCTGAACATACTAAACATTGATCCCAACATCACCATGTCATTTTGGTCCTCTGAGACAGAAGGACAAACAACAGTCATACAAAGATGTAACAAAAATCATACATGTTAACTGATAATGCAATAAAATGTAGGTGGGGGATAAATTAGCAATTCAAATTTGCAGTGCTGCTAAATAAGCATCAACTTAATGATTTAGGTAATTTGGACATATAGACATATAAAAATCCTTCATTGATACTACAGTTTTTCTATTTTGTGTAAAATAGTACTCAAATGTTTTCTGAAATTTTTAGATCAACTAAAGCAAGTCATGTGAACTGGTACATATTATACAGGAATCTGATTTCACACTCTTTGGCTTTTTTTAAAAATTTAACTAAATTTTATATAATTCATACAATAGGGCCCAATATTAACAAGGAGGAATGCAGTTCACAGTCCAAAAGTAAACAATCTCCCTCCCTCCCTCTCTCTCTCTTTTTCTCTCCTCCCCATCTGTGTGTCTCTTTTTTTCTTTCCTTAGTAATACCTTCTTTGAAGTAAAGTCAATATCCAATCAAGTTTGGAAATTTCAGAGATATCAGCTGATCATGACATTTCATGACAGGCCAGTCTTACCTCCACCTATGATCATCTTGAGCCACCTCTACATAATCATCATGCGCCTCAGTGGCAGATGTAGAAAAAAGAGAAAAGGGGATCAAGATGAACGGGATCGGGGATTAAGTATGTAAAAGATTCAGTCTAAATCCATACTTTCTCGTAGTTTTCCTACAATTAGGCAAATTCATACTCTTTGGCTATTAAACAAAGAATGTTCCAATTTAGTATGCTCAAGAAATGTTAAATTATTTAAATTCATAAAAATAAAATATAGTTGTCTTTAGGCTTCCTAGTTCAACTACTATTCTTTTTATAATCCTATTCATTTTATGTTTATCTAAGTGTAGGCTGTTAAAATATGTATCTCAAGCTACCTAATGAAAATAAAGAGGGAAGTCACTGAGGAGAAATTATTTTAAAACAATTTTCTTTCTCTTAATCTAATACTTCTCTTAGAAGACTTTTAAAGAATTCATTATCTTTGCTTCACAAAAATAGTTGAAGAAGACACACAATTGATATCATCTGTAAAGTGCATATTTGTTTTCCCTTTGATTTGTGTTTGTATTTTATTTTTCTTATTAAGGTAATTTTATGGATTTTTCTTTCAAATTATCTACTTGGTTGTAGGTATAGGTTATTGTTATTACATATAAAGTCTCCTATTAGATGGGACTGGAAACTGGGGAAAATTCACAGTCAGAAGAAGCACCTATACAAAACAAATTAAATAAGAAATGGAATTAAATAAAAGTTAAAAGTTTTGAAAGTAGACAAGAATTCTCTCTAGCAAATCTTAATTAACTCTAAAATAATTCTAATTTTTTTACAAAAAAAACACAGCAGGGTCAATCTATGTTCACTATGCTACCATTTTTTTTTAAACATATCTTAAAATTTCCAAAAAACAGAATTATTTCTAAATGATGAAGAACTTAAGAAACTGCATGAATTTGAGGAACAATGTATGGAAGAATACTTTCAAGAGAAAGAGGATGAGCAGCAGTCATCCAATGATGAGAGGATCCGAGTTACATCTGAAAGGTGTGGAATGAAAGAATTCCTATTTTTTTTTTTTTTTGTTTTCTCTTTTGGAACTGTTTCTTTAATATATTTATGAGTGTATCACAAAGCATCATTTAATATTATTCTGAAATAGTATTTATTCAAACTTTTAGGCTTAATTTTTTGCCATTCTCAATCCACAGGACAACTTCAAATTAACACGTTTGTAAAACGAATCAGATTTAATTACAACATAGCTTGATTTTTTTCAAAGAAAATTGTAAATAGCTACCATTCAAGAGTTCAAAGTATATTTAAAATACACTTAACTCTCAATTATATGAGTCAAATTTTAGTGGATAGTGAGTGATAATACACAATGGTACACAGAATTTGGTGAAAGAATCTTGGAAAATGATGGTGATTCCCTTGACAAAAATTATGGAAGCATGGAAGAGGGATGAATTTGAAAGGAGCTAAGATTAGCAAAGAGATATTTAGTTCAGTTTTAAGTATGATGAGTTTTAGGAGTGAAGTATTCACTAAAAATTACCTAGATGTGGAAAATGTAGTTCCAGAATTCAGAGAAATTAGATTTGGGAGCCAATGAAAGAAAATTGAAAGAGAGAAGATTTGTCTTGAGTTCAAGGGATATTGACATGTAAGGGCCAAAAGATCAACAAAAGAGACTAATAAAATTGCCAGACAACTAGGAAGAAAACCTGGGTAAGCATTATGATTGATGCAAAGTAGAGAAAAGAGAATATTCTTGTAGACGGTATGGTCAACAATATAAACTACAAACAGGTAAATGGGGATGAGGACTAAGAAAAGTCATTTATATTTAATAAAATAAAAAGGCCTATATTATTAGAAAAGGTTATTGCAAAGAGAAGAAGAGGAAATTGGTACTGAGTGAAAGGAAAAAGAGTGAATCATGCTTCCTAGAAGATTAGCAGTAAAAAGAAAGAAAAAATATAGGATATAGATGGTAGAATCACGTAAAGGTTTTTGTTTTATTTATTTGCTTGTCCATTCGTTCATTTATTTACCTGTCTATTTTTTAAAGGATCTGGGAATAGTTGGTTATATTTATATACAGTGGGATATCAGTTTTTAGATGAAGAAAGCTAGAAGATAAGCAAGAAGGATGGAATGAGACTGATTGATAAGACGGGCTTCCAAAGAAGATGAGAGATTATAAGATAAAGAACATGAACAGAAGGGTTGGCCTTACAAGGGAAAGAGCTATTTTTTTTCTTGAGATGGAGCAATGAAGGCCAAGAAAAATGAAGATATGTTTTAAATAAGCCATAGGGGAGATGAAGGAGTTCTTGGTGGAAGAATCAGAAAGGGGGTAAAATAAAATAGAAGGGGAGACCTGAGGAGAAAGGAGAATATCTGGTATAATATCTATATGTGATAGTAAATTAGAGATGAATAAAATAATTATACTGTAGAAGAAAGGACCCAATGTAGGCAAAGGATATGAATTTGAGGAAGACCCAGTCATTATTATTATACAACTTCTTTCAACAGTGTTCAATAACTGAGGAATAGAGGTGGGAAAGTAAGGAAAGAGGATGATGAATGGCTAGTTGACAAGAAATTCAAAGGAGAAAAGTATATTAAGGAATGGACTACCTAGAGGATTAAGACAGTAAAGGATGTGAAACCTGAAAAAGGGTTGTAGACTCTTACAGAATAAGGAAGGAAAGAATGAATCCTGAGGATGAGTGAAGACAAATATAGATTTAAGAAGAGTAAAGTAGTGGAAAAGAAATTATGATCAGAAAGGGAAATGAATTTTAAAGGTGAAAGAGTGATGTTATAGCTTGCCAAAGGCAAGCATCATTTTTTTTTCTTAGTCTTCTCAGCACCTCAGAGTGCCAAACACATAAATACTTCTTAATTCTCAAAGATATTGATATTCATGAATAGCTGAGTTCACAAGGAAAGAGGGGTTGTGAGAGTTGAGAAGATTGATGACTGGGAAGTCACTATGTCTAAATATTATAATACTAAATACATGAATCTTAAAGATACCAGTGGGGATGGGCTGGAGAGAAAAGTTATGAGCCAGATACTGAAATGATTGATAGAGGAAGGAAAGTGACAGCACCAAGTATTTTGTGATAGGGGTATAGACTGATGGAATTAACCTTAAAGGAGAAGGTGCTGAGTGAGGATGAGGGGTCTGGAGAATAAGCATCAAGTTGACTACTAAACCTCTTCTACTAAGTATGGATCATGAAGTAAGCTGCTTGCCAGCACTGCAGAACACTGCAAGGATACTAGGCTCATAATAGCCTAGATTATAGCTGAAAGAGACTTTAAAAGCTATCTAACTCAGCTTCCTTATTTTACAGGCCCAAAGACTTTCCCAAAGTCACAGAGACAATTAAGAACATAGTAGGAATGTAACCCAAGGTCACTGAGGCATCTTCAGAAGGAGGCCAGGCTTCTATGACACCAGAAAGGGAAAGTATTTGAGAAAAAAAAGAGATCTAGGGTAAAAATCAGGTTGTGAACAGTGGGATGGAGCTCGCTTCTAGAAGCCTTTCCAATGTGGAAAAAAAGGAAAATAGGAACTAGGCAGGATAGGTTTGATCAGTAGGAAATAATGTGAATCCAGATCCAAAGAAAGAGGTTTTTGTCTTGATAGATGATTCTAAAAATGATGCTATGGGATCACAGTGACAGAAGTGGAGAAATTGCTTCGAATCATTGGCAGCATGTAGCTAGAAAATCACTATGTGTTTATATTTCTCTGTACCACAATTCTTGCCTAGAAGTGGGGCTGGGACCCCTTCTTAGCAGGAGTGTGGCAGAGATGAGAAGTGGTGAGAACCTAAGCCTGGCTACAGAGGTCCCTTCCATCTCCTCAGCAAGTTTATGAGAATGTGCTTATCTATCTATAAGAGAAGATTTTTTTTTCTTCCTATTTTTCTTGGCTAAGATCTCTAACAAAGATGAGGGCAATTCCTATGCATTTGTTTCTCTTTCTCATTGTTTTTCACTATTGAATTCCAGTGCTAAAGAGAAACTCTGTGGACTTGGTAGCAAATATGGACATCTTCCCTATACTTTAAAACCAACTTCATATTAAGGTGACTGTGATGAAAGAGAATGAAATAAAACTAAAGAATAAAAGTTTCTAAGGAATGAGTTAAAACTAGTCATCTCTATCTAACCTTTGGAATTAGTGTGGAACTTTCCCATCAATTTTTCAGCGACTTTTACATTTAAGGAGATAGTTTACCTTCCCCTGTCTTTATTGATAATTTACCTTTGGTCTTTGGATCCAGTAAATGGCACCACTTAAGTTGTTCATTCTGTTGACTTTCATTTCTATTCATTTTTTCCTGGGAATGAATTAACACTTTTGAAACTGAGGATGTGGGCTGTGAGTAGAGTCTATAAAATTTGTGCTATAATACATCAATTCCTTCCTTTGGTTACCTCATTGTTTACAACAATTTGTCAAACCCATAAAAGTCATTTTACAGAGCAAGCTAGAAAATTTCAGTGATTCATAATTCTCTCTCATCTACATAAGAAGTTTATGTATTTGTTAAAGCTTTCCACCCTGAGTTCTCTGCTTCTATATAAGAACAAATGTATATATGTATATCATCTATGTATACATGTATATATGTGCAAAATATGTACATAACATATGTATGTATATATGGTGCTGGAGCCAATAGAGTGAAACATTAAAGACACTAGAGAGACGCTGTAATGTAAGGAGCAATGTCTTAAGAGAAAATGATGGCATCGGGATATGGTTAACTATGGTGAAACATTTCCTCCTCTAAAAAAAGGCAAGATGAAAAGTTGTACAGATAAAGATTTTTTAGAGAGGAGAGAAAATGCATGTGTCATGGTCTTAGTCTTCTCCAGAAAAAGGCCAAATCAGTGGCTGAAAGGAAATAGACATGAGAAGCAAGAAAATGTGTGTAACACAAGACCACCCTGATCCCCATTGCCTGGAAGGCCACATAGGTTGGATTCTACCATTTCACCACTAGTACCCTTAAAAGTATTAGGAGATGTCTAGGTTCTTTGCAATTGGCTTTATCCTCCATTGATGGTTTTCCTCCATATATGTAGGAGGTGGTCTCTTCTACCTCAGTTTCGCTAATTACTAAATGGCAAATTAGCTTTTACAGAGAAATATTTTCTTCAAAACAATATAATTACAAACCTACAAACTTACTTCTTCAACATGTAGAAGGCATTACCTTACTCCCTTCTGCATATCTCAATCTCTGGGGAAGAGAAGAGGCTAGGGTTCATATTTTAGCTCTCTTTCTACAAAATATAGTTCCAGTTCAAAGTCTAAAACTCCACCTTAGGTTACAGTCCCAGGCATGCTAGCTTCTTAGGGCTTCAGTAGTGGTCCATCTAGAGTCATCATAGCCTGAACTCTCAATCCTGCAGAGATTATCTCTACCATCTGAAACTGAGATGGATAAACATATAGAAATATCTCTATACCCATTTCTCAAGTGATTGTGAATATAAAAGAGGGAAGCGGATCCTTCCCATTTCTCTAATTCAATTCATGACCCCCAGTCATGGGTGAACTATGAACTTCATCATCTGCACACAGCTTATGAGAAAGCAGCAGAAAGAGAAGAATGATTCAGTCTCTGCAGCTTTAAAGACATAGATAGTCAAAAGAAGCTGGAGATGAAATAGGCTTTGTGTTAGGTAAAACTGGCTCCTCAAGGGTATTCCATGATAGGAGAATTGCCCATGTGTAGAGAAGACGAGGTAATATGTGAGGAAAGTGGGGTTTAAATAAAATTTAGAAGGTTTAAAATAGCTATTGGATGTATTCTAGGAATTGACAAGAAATGAATAATAGCATGTCAGTTATTTCAGCCTGAGAGCATAAATGAATATGGCCTGTGGGAGCTATAAATGTGTAGGTACAATAATTATTGACAAAATATTAGATTAGGTATTAGTGATGGCTTCAATTTTGTGGGTAACAATGGAGTCTAGTATGGGCAGTGGATCAAGTTAAACATAGCTAGATTGAGCGGGTTTTAATTCTGTGGCTGTGGTAGAATACAAAGAATAGAAAGTGAGTAGTTTGTGGTGGGGAAATGGAAAGTCTCTCAAGTTCAAAATGTGAGAAATAGAGCTATGGCCACAGAATGAAGAGGCTAGGTATTGTCATATATGCTGCTATTTTATGGACATTTGTAGAGACAATGAGAAAAAGACTAAAGATATTCCAATTGCCTAGGATAACAGCTGCAAATATAATAGTGAGGGAGAACAGTAGACAAGTACTGAATCACCTATAAAGAAGACACTTCCTTATTCATAAGCAATTTCTTCCTCATCTGAGCTCATAGTATTTTGTTCCTATTTATGGACTTGACACATTCAACTGACTAATATAAATTAGTATTGTGTCCATTTATTTTCTAGAATGCAATGTCCTTAAGGACAATGATCCCATTTTATTTATCTCTGTATCTTCCCCAGTGCTTAGGCATTGAATCTAATAGATGTTTAATAAATTGTTAAATGAGTGAATGAATAACAGATACAGTGGCATAGTGAACAAAACACGGGATTAGGAGTTAACAAAGAATTGCCTTTCGATTTTATTTCTTATATTGGTTAAAACCAATCTGTAATGCCTAGTATTAAAAACTGTTAATAAATTCAAATTAAGTAGAGGGAAGATTCTCTTAATTGTGAGTTAATATACAGTAATTACTTCTACATTCTAGGGTTACAGGCATGATACCCTCCCCCAAGCAATCAGGAAAATCCATGTAAAATTTTTAGCCTTTTCTTTGCAGAGAAGTCTGAAGTATTATGATATTAAAAGATCACTGGTCTTTCAGGACATCTGTGATGTCTGCATAACTGCCAACCCATGACATATCAAAAACAGGATGAGGAAAGTCACACTGTGGAAGGGATACCTAGCAAACTATAAAAAGTTCAAGAGATAATTTCAAGACAATCATTTTAAAAATATTTTATTATTTTTTTAAAATTAATTTTATAATTATAACTTTTTTGGTAGTACATATGCATGGATAATTTTTTACAATATTATCCCTTGCACTCACTTCCAATTAATCATTTTATTAATCATATTAGTGGATAATTAATAAAAAGGATCAGTGGTACTCTGGAATGCCAAAGAAATTGCATGGAATTCATTTAATGCCCATATACCCTTTGAAAAGTTGTTGCTCCTGAAGACGGTAATCAACTTTGATTGTTTAACAATTAATGAGAAGAATGAATAGTACAATGAAAGGTGAGCCTATTCTAATGAGAAGCTGGGAAAATGACTTTCATTATGTTATTTACTTCTTGATCATCCTCAGCATTAGGCAATCTAGAAAACGAATCTACCTCCATCCAAGCCTGATTAGACCACAACTGATCAGAATTCACCTTACATTAAATTCTCCAGTTCCCCGATTGGGGCAAGAGCTCCAAGATTTCATCTCATCATTGGTCTTGCTATTCAGAGAAGTAAGCTTTGATTCAGTCTCCAAATGAGGAAGGGAAAGAATTCTGCATCTGTCCAACATTAACAATTGGTTATTTAATAATAATTTCCTTCAAGGGGATTGGGAGAAATTATGAAATTCAAATTGCATTTTGGTTCTGAAGCTTAAAATTTTTTCTAGTGTTTTTTTTTTTTTTTTACCTGCTTTATTTTTGAACACATGAAAACTACAGTTATAGAGTTGGAGAGGCAAGTTCTGTATAAGGAAATGGAAAGAAACAAAAATAGCCAGGTTTTATATTTTATAGTGGATAAGTCATTATTGTCTACAAATCTGGTCCATAATTGCAGGGTGGAAATAGTCTTAAAACTCAAGTACACAATGTCATGAGATCCTAAAACATGAATTTCTTCAGGTATCATCTGGCCTTAGTTATCTTACTAATATATTATATTATTTTATGTTGACATTTGGCCTTATCATTAATGAAATGTTTTCATATAATTTATAGAATATCTTACAGGTGATTTAAGATCATTACACATGAAAACTTGATTGCACATGAAACAAGTTGTAATAATAGAGTTACTATAGGACTCTACAGTTGTCAGCTTCACATACTTTTAAAAAATGCAGTAATTCCTCTCATGAGAATATGAATTTGCATCTGATACAATGAAAATACAAATCAAAATACTGAATTATTAGTTTACATATAATTTTGGAAGTTATTGCAAAACACTATTATAGCTTAAATACCAATATACTTGGATATAATTCAAATGGAAGATTTTACTGAAATTCTCTTGTAATGTTCTCTTCTCTAAATTATAATGTTCTCTGGGAGCAAGTTTCTTGTGGAGCTTCTGGGAGCAGCCTTCATTTCAGTTTAGTTCAATAATCCCAAATGCACCCAGGAGTTAAAGTCCAGATCCTTTATTTTCTCCTTCAAAGTCTTATTTCTTTTCCTGGGCCCATTAGCTTTCTTAGAGGCCTATCTCTCTCCTTGGTTCCAAGAGCTCTCTCTCCAAATGTCTCCATCCAGCACAAAGGTGGAAGTCGGAATGACTCTTGACTCCTCCTCCCAGAAAGGGGGCTTGTGGGTTTCTGTGGGTTTGGCCCTGAGAGCTTCTTGCTCATATTTCTGCCCGACTTGCGAATCTCCTCTTTATATATGCTCTCTAAAAGTGTGAACTCCTTTAAAAGGTATCAACTAAATACATTAGCACCTTGTTTCAAGTTCTGGCCCATAACATCTCCCTCTTTCTTTGATTTAGAACATAAGGTGATCATGACCTCCCTGACTTCTCAAGGAGGTGAGAACCTAAAAAACAAGGTGATCACGCCCTCCCTGACTTCTCAGGAAGGGAGACAAAAACACCAAAGGAAATGGGAAATCAAATCAGATTAGTGGGTTTCTGAATGGGCTCACTGTTAAAACAGGTATATATAAATCCATCAATATGGGAGATATTATACATAATTATATAAATTACATAAACACATAGTAACATAACACTGGCTAGTAGTGAAATAACATGAATCAACATGAAGAATTATACATGTCCATAAATCCCAGAAATAGTTCAAAAGGAATCTATTGTCCATTAGTTCATGTGCCAGGAATCCAATAATTACTGCAAGTTTTGAAGTCCTGCAGTAGACTCATCTTGTATTAGGGAATACAATGACTCTTTCAACATTTTTTCATCTCAAGGAATCCAATGATTCCTGCTGGTTTTCAAGTTCTGCAACAATCTTATCTTGTGTTAGGGAATCCAATGATTCCTGATGGTTTTCAATTCCTGCAACAGTCTCATCTTGTGTTAGGGAATGCAATGATTCCTGCAGATTTTGTTCTTAGGTCTTTCCCTTTGTTTCCAGATTTTTCTCTTTTTCTGTCTCTCTCCAAGTGCTCGTTGCCACCCATCTCTTTCCTTCTCCACCTGCTTCCTTGTCTGTCTGTAGAAATGCAAGCAAACCCTCTCTCCCAGGGAGTTAACCTATCTAATTCCCTTCTATTTACCACTTTCCAAATCTCTTCTCATCATCTGGCAATTATATTGAAGCTGTTTTCACTGGAAACTGCCCTGTTGGTTTAAAAGGCCTGTATTACCCCCAAGTTTAATCCCTTTCTGCTATCTGATTGCTTTTCTATTGGTTGATCATGTAATCCCTTTCTGCTATGTGATTGCTTTTTTGCTGATTGATCACATCAGAGTCCTGACTTTATAAAGACACTCTGAGTGTAACCTCAGCTGCCATTACTCCCCACCTGTCTTTTGATTGAGGTCTTGATTGAGGTCCTGCCTCTCATTTCTCTGGGTCAATCTACATTCTGAAGTCCAGTGGAAGCCCTTGTGGCATTTTGGACATAGGTTTTAGGTCTTCTCTCAGCCTGTCTTCTCACTCTATTTCCATTTCTACATTGGGCTCTCAGATGTCCAATCTTTCCACATTGAAAACATCGATGATTTTCTCTCGTAGTCCCTTGCCAAGAGGGACCCTGTTTTTCCATGTTTAGCATGGTCTGGTTACAATAAGCATTTGTGCCCACTGTAGCACAGTGTCTTATGATCTCTCAAGGAGCATCTTTGTGTAGTCCCCATATAATTCTTTTGCAAACCTCATTGACATTTTCCTTAGCCAAATGTCTGATCATTATTTCTGTAGCTGCATTTTCTCCAATGGTTCTTGTTACAACTTTTTGTAAACATTCCACAAATTCGGCAAAAGGTTCATTGGGTCCTTGCTCTAATTTTGCGAAGGCTTTCCCTCAATCTTTCTGCTGGGGAGGGAACCCCAAGCTTTTGTTGCAGCATTAATTAATCTGTTCTGAATTCTCTCCATACTGACCTTCACCAGCTAGTTGGTCAAAAGTGATTTGTAAATTAACTCCTGTTTGCCTATTGCGTCTGGCTTGAATCCTGTATAATTCATAATACTCTGAAAGCCACAACAAGTTTTGTCCAGGTTCTAAACATGTCCTTGCTATGGATTTCCAATCACTAGGGGTTAGGATTTCATAAGCCAAATTATCTATAACATCTTAAAATAAGATGATGTAGCCCCATAAAGATTGCAATCTTTTTTCAAATCCTTAATTTTTTCCAGATCAAAAGGAGTATATCTTCTCGTTTTTTTAACCTGAAGATCCAAGCTCTTCAATCACAGGCTATTCATTATAAAATCAGATATATCCTCTCCTTCATTTTTTAGCTTAACCAATGGTTTTTCTAATCTTGTCATAGGCTACTTAATAGGTTGTTCTGATTGCGTTACTGCCTCTCCCCCTCCTCCTTCTCCCTCCACCCATGAAGAGTTAATTGAGGGAGGTAGATCAGGGAATTGGAAATGATCTAATTTCTTCTGCTGTGAATTCTTATCTGATTCTTCATCCTTTTCACCTAGTTTATTTGGCACTTCCCCCTCCTGCTCTTTTTTCTTTTTCCTTATTCTATAACTTATATAATTTCCTAAAGCCAGTTGTATTAAATTATATGTATTAAGTGTATCTTTGGAAATTGAATCAAGTCCATTTTTATTGTAGTATTGACCAAGTTGCTCTCCTACTAATTTCTACTCCTCTAGATTCAATTCTTTTTCCATAGAAAACCAAGGAGATATGTACTGTATAGTTTCTAAAAGTTCAGTGATCTCCTCCCAAATTATAATAAAACCTTGCCTTTTCATAACACTGACAATTCTCTCTACACATTTTCCTTGAAGAGAAACAGAAGGGTATTTTCTAAACATCTGTCTCATTTCAACTGAAATATTACTTTAGTTCAACAAAGTTTCCTTGTTGAACTCACCCTAATTTCTGGGTCACAGAAGAAGGTTCTTGGTCCCACGTTCTGGCATCAAAATGTAATGTTCTCTTCTCTAAATTATAATGTTCTCTGGGAACAGGTTTCTTGTGGAGTTTCTGGGAGCAGCCTTCATTTCAGTTCAGTTCAATAATCCCAAATGCACCCAGGAGTTAAAGTCCAGATCCTTTATGTTCGCCTTCAAAGTCTTATCTCTTTTCCTGGGCCCGGTTAGCTTTCTTAGAGGCCTATCTCTCTCCTTGGTTCCAAGAGCTCTTTTTGAATGTCTCCATCCAGCACAAAGATGGAAGTCGGAATTGCTCTTGACTCCTCCTCCCAGAGAGTGGGCTTTTGGGTTTCTGTGGGTTTGGCCCTGAGAGTTTCTTGCTTATATTTCTGCCCAACTTGTGAATCTCCTTGACTTGTGAATCTCCTCTTTATATATGTTCTCTAAAGGTGTAAACTAAGTACACTAGCACTTTGTTTCAAGTTCTGGCCCATAACATTCTCTAATAAAGATGACATTTTAAATGTTAAAACACTTTAAAACTTTAGTCATATAACATTTAAATTAAATACCAGGAAGAAAGGTAGGTCAGAATACAGGTAAAAGATTATGGAGAATTTCTATTCATTTCACATATTGTAGAGGGCTGCAGATATCACCACATTTACACTGTGGTGATAAAAAAAATTTTTATTTACCAGGGATAGATTATAAATGATTTATGTAAAATTGAGTTTGTAAACCTGCTTAGTCCTTAACCAATGAGGACTCATCAAAAATCTAATGGTCAAGGTGACTAAAATTCAATATAGAAAATTATTCTTTGGGTCTTTTTAAAAAATCAAACATACAATGTTAAATTGATTCTAAAAACTTTTAAATATGATTACATTTCAGTTGGCAAAGCCAAGCTAACATCTCTCACTTACATGGATTAAAAGGAAAAAAAAGTAAAATTAAGTGATAACTAAATATTAATAGACCTAAATAAGGTATAAGTATATCCTTTTTAATTAAAAAAAATTTCTTTAAAGATTTGATTTCCAAATACTATTCTTCCCTCTCTTCTTGAGATGATAAGCAATCAGATATATGTGCAATTATGTAAAACATTCCCACATTAGTCATTTTATACAAGAAGACTAATAAAATTTAAATATACAAAAAAGAAAGTGAAAAATAACATGCTTCATCTGTATTCAATTAATATCATTTCTTTCTCTGGAGACAGATAGTATGTTTCATCATCAGTCCTTTGGGATTGTGTTGGATCATTGTATTGCTGAAAATAGCCAAGTCATTCATAGTTCTTCATTGAACAATATTGCTGTTAACTATATACAATATGTATCAGTTCTTGTAAGTCTTCCAGTTTTTCTGAAATCATCCTTGTCATTTCTTACAGCACATTAAGATTTCATTACAGTTATTTATATACCACAGTTTTAACCATTCTCCCAGTTGATGGACATCTCTTTGATTTACAATTCTTAGCCATCACAAAATGAACTGCTATAAATATTTTTGTACAAATATGCCCTTCCCCCCCTTTTTTGGATATTTGGAAATTTTACAAAATTTGGATAATTTTGGGTTTATTTGGATATTGTATTGCTGGATCAAAGGATATGCAGTTTTATAGCCCTTTTGACATAGTTTCAAATTGCTCTCTGTAATGGATGGTATGTACTTTTTTAAATGGAAGAAATCCAGAAAGCCTACTAATCACTGCATCATTTTAGGAAGCCAGAAAATAAAAGCAATGGTTATTATTTTGTAGTGGATTGTATAAAAATTACTTTATCATATTTTGTAAGATTCAACTATGGGGTATTCTGTCCAAGAATTTCAGGAGAAGATCTACACAAAAAAGTTGAGGATGGATATTGATTTGTAAATTAAGTACAGTTTAAAGTCTAGTTCAAAAAAAGAAATTATTCATTGTTAAGTGCATAGCTTTCATTTGTTTCTGGTTTCCTTTGATCTAAAAGAATGGGAAAGACTAGACCTCAGGAATTGTTCTAAAGGAATGCCACATGGGAAATCATATGTTTTGTGGTTAGAAAAAAAAAAAATTCCCTAATGCTTTTCTTAGGTTAAATGAGGAAAGTTTAGTATGTGGAGTCAATGCAACTATTAGGGAAAGAAAGACTTTTATAAAGGAAAGAAAACCCTATTCAAATTACTCTTATTATTCAGAAGAAAGGCCACTTATGGTCATAATAATTGGTGGAGATCTCCTTCAAATTTTTAAGAATCGGACAGGTGTGGCTCTGATAAAAGTTTTTCTCACCAAGATAAAATCAAAGGAGAAGAAAAACACATTACAAATATTTTTGGTTTTTTTACATTCCCAGTGTTTTAGCATAGTGCCTAACACATAGTAACTGCTTAATTAATACTTGTTGACTGCCTCATTGCCAGTAATATAAAGCCTAACATCTAAACCAGAATTTATCCCTTTGAAAAAAACAGATCATTAAATCATTATGTAAATAGCTACAATCAAAAGATAATTTCACTTGTAGTTGAGCTCCACCTCCCCACTCCACCACTCACTCAGAGGCCCGCATATGCACTCACGTGTATACACACACACACACACACACACACACACACACACACTTTTCAAATAAGTAAATAAAATAAATTGGATTTTCTTCATGGAAGGAGAGAAGCTTTGAGGAAGAGAGTTTATTTTCTGTTCAAATATTCTATTCTACTGCATGAGGAAATCTCACTTTAAAATAGTTGTTATTGTTGAGACTCTTTATGACCCCACCTGGGTTTTATTTGGTAAAGATATTAGAATGTTTTCCCATTTCCTTCTCCTCCCCATTTATAGATGAAGAACCCAGGCAAACAGGATTAAGTGATTTGCTCAGTCACATAGCTAATAAATGTCTGAGACCATATTTGAATTTAGGAAGATGAATCTTCCTGATTCTACTATCTCTATCTCTATCAGAAATTTACATTTCTGAGCCACTGGTCAATTGGTGACAATTGCTAAGGTCCTGGGTATTGAAGTGGGCATTAGCAGAGAAAGCTAATTTCTGAAGCACTGATAGGATTATAATACTTTCTGAGGCAAGCAAGAAGGGTACAGTTGGGTAACAAAGGTAACTGAACCTTTTGTTCCTAAATAGATCTTTTGTTTAAATGGACTGTCATTATAGTCCCATCTCAAGTAGAGGTCTTTAGAAATCCCACTTTATGCATCCAATCAATGATGTAAAACCTCAGAAGTTATATATCTACTATAAAACATCTGCCCATAATGTAGATCTTTGCCAAATTCCTTTTAAGATTAGACTGCTATGCTGCCTCCTGGTGTCTTCTCATCTCCTCTCCCCACCATTGCCTCTTGGTGTTTTTTCTCCTTATTATAGCTAACCCTTTTAAAGGTGCTAAATCCCTTGTAGGGTTAATCTATGGTGTAATCCTTTTCCCTTTGCTAACCTCATTTTAGAGTTAGTCTGCAGAGCTCTATGGATTTAGCCTACTAGTCAATGGTGTACTCCTACCTCATGGCATAATCTCTTTAATGGTGTCTTTCTTCTGGTTAATTGTGAATTACACTAGGGAATTTGTCTTTCCCCTAGTTAATTGCTAACATTTTTCCTTGCTTCCTCTGTGTTAAATCACATATTAAATAGCACTCCTTTATAACTTCTGATGGATGCCTATAACATAACTTCTTTGTCATGAACTAATTTCTATTATGTTACTTTAATATAACATTCTTTTTATAATCTGTTGCTCTCTTGAATTTATTTATCAGCACTCCTGATGTCTATTTTACCTCATCACAGACACAAAAAGCCTTGAAGTTAAGTAACTTGCTCAAGATCACACAGGTATAGAATACTGGAGCTTTCGATTAATCTGAATTAGCTCTCTTCACTGACCCTCTCACTGCAGATGTTCCCTCCACTGGCCAATCACAGGTCTATGTACCTTGGAAGATGGTATTCTAGGTGACTGTGACCAAAGACTTTATAAGCCCTACTTATCATCATTCTGGTGAGGAGTCTTTCTTGAGGTGGGTCTTAAATCAATCCATCACAGGTACTATGCTCCCTATCATCTCCTAATGTCAAAAACAGCTATTTCTGCCACAGCCTGGAAAAGAAAATAAGACAAATAATTTCAAGGACAAAAGGAAAAGTTAAGTCAAACAAATATCTCTCAGTCTCAGAAAAAGAGAAGGATGAAAAAACTTCTTTATTAGGGAAAAAATATGAAGTTTTATATTTCTTAGGAGGAATAAGAAGATTAAAAGAATTGAGGGAGGACTATTTGAGTTAAACACTTGCTAACAAAAGCAAACCTTTTCCCTTACTTTATGTCAGAAATTTGTCATCCAGGTTCTTTCTACAAACATCACAATAACATTTCAACTAAAACCAGTGAATTCATCAATTCTATTATTTCTTCCAGAGATGTAGTTTGTAATCTTTCTATCCTTCCCCACCCTATACATCTTCTCCATTTCTCAAAAATTTGCTATGGGCAGTAGCAGGAAGTGGGGGTGGAGGGATGTTACATATAGGATGAAAGAGATTTGTCTTTTTCCAAAATCATAAGGATACCAGTGAAGAACTATCCATTTCTTATCTCTCAATTTTGCCACATTACCAGTCCACTTTCTCTTCTTGGCAGAGTTCTTTGATTACATCAGAATCCTTATTAGTTAGATGTTGCAGCTTGCTCACACTTATTACACCTTCTGTATGAAAATTAAATTTTAATTCTTTGGAGTCAGTGATATTCCATGCTGTGTAACTATATAGACATACCAGCAAAATATTAGCATTTAAAAGATGGGCCTTTTTACTGTCATGTGAAGAACTTTGTTATTTCCTGATAGCTATCATTCTTGTTTAGCACTCAGGGCCCAACTCATTGTTTTTATATATTGTTTCTAGATAGACTTATGGTTTGACAAGTCCCATAGAATCTTTATCCAAATGCAAGTGAAAATCTGTTCAATAAACATTCTTTATCCACTTAATCTTTCTCATGTGGATGGACAACCCAAACTCCCTTCTGTGATTTCAGATCTTTTTCAGGAGGATGTACAATATTATGGGATTTGATATAATCAGCATGTCATACAGAAACAGAAACACCTGAAGGACTTGACAAAGCCTCACCGAATCTCCTCCATCACAATGTAAATACCTTTGACAAACATATATCCTCCTATTTAAAACCATATTCGAAATTTATCAGAGAATTCAACAGAATTACCTCTGTTGTTAAACTTTATAAAGAATTTACAGGGATATTGGTCAACCTGCCATCTGGGGAAAGGAGTGGGGGGAAGGAGGGGAAAAGTTGAAACAAAAAGTTTTGCAATTGTCAATGCTTGAAAATTACCTAAGCATACAATCTTTGTAAAAATTAATTAAATTAATTAATTAATTTTACAAAAAGAATTTACATGGAGGAGGCAAATAGAACATAGGTTGATAATTACTTTATGCTATCTAGTACTCTTAGAGAATAATAATAAGGTCCTTGATTTTTTTTTTCATTCCTTTTCTATCTTCCCCCCCCCCCCCCCCCGTTAGATACTTCATACATAGGTCCCTCTATGCTTTCATAATTGTATCACCTCTAGAACAGTTTTCTCTATATATATAAACGTGAACCAATCTGCTTTGTCTACCTTTGTTTTCTTTCTATAGCCTCTATTAGCACATGTTGAACTATAATTTTAGGGTCCAAATGTGGTGATTCCATCATCCTTCATGGATAAAATGTCTAGACATGATTCCTCCACTGCCTCACCACCCACATTGTTCTCAACTCTATGCAATTTGGCTTCTGCCTCAACCAGTCTAGATAAGCTACTTTCTATAAGATTACCAGAGACCTCTTAATCACCAAATCTTATGACCTTTTCCCATTACTCAAACTCCTTGATAACTCTGCTGCTTTTGACACTGTTGAACATGTTAAACATCTCCTCCTCATGGAATAATTTATCTTCCTTCGTTTTCAAAGTCATCATACTACCCTAGTTCTCCGCCTTCTTCTAAAACTATTCTTTCTATATTCTTATCCTCTTCTGGACATGTATGTAGGTATATGTATATGTAAATATCTTTAGTCCTAGCCTCTTATAAATCAGCATTGCCAACTGCCATACAGAGAATCTCTACATGCAACTAATAAAGAGGAAGCTAAACAGTGAATCCAGTTTCAAGTAGCTAGGTATAAAAATGGTTAAGTAGAATAAGAAAATGAATGCAGTGTGAATTTTGTAATACTCAGTTCCCAAAATCTTAACCTCATTTCCACCTAATAATGTCTTCTTCCTCACTTTACTTTATTTAAACCCTCATATTCAGTTCTGCTTTCTGAACTGGTTCTCCAGCTAAACACCATATCTTGCCCTTCCCAAACCATTTACTTTTGCTCTCTTCTGGACACAGCTTTTCTACCTGTCTTGGAGGCTTCAACCCTGAGCCACTGAAAAACCTCTGATTCCAGCAGAGGTGGTTCCTGGGATTGACAGAAACAGAATAGAAATAATTTGTACTATATACTTCCTTTGCTCCTTAAGAAGCTAAATGCACCTCATGTGATTTATAGCTGATGTTTAAGTTATGCTTATGGAATATTAGAATTCTACAGGCAATCACCAGTGGTTCTAGAGAAAAACAATTAACCGTGAAATACTGTGATGCCCTGGTGTTACAAAATATAATCTCATTAAGTCAATATTGATCTATTCAAAGAAGTGAATGATTTAAAGAAAATTATTTCTTAGCTAATGTTTCATTATTTTATTAATTTAATTAGTTGATAGTACATTCCCCCCCAGTACTTTAAATTTCAAAGCAATTTAGATTTTGTCACATTCTATTTTGCTATCAAAATATAATTGCTTACATAACGTATTAGATTGTAAACTCCTTGAAGGCAAGGGTTATCTTTTGGCTCTTTTTGCATACTCAATGCTTAACACAATGCCTAGTATTTGTTAGGTATTTAATATTTATTGATTGATTGACCTGGTCATAGCCAGGCACTTTTTTTGTCCAATTTAATATTTGTATCTTAGACTAATTACTAGCTAGTTTTATATCTATATCTATACATAAACACACATACACACATATAAAGTTTCTATGAAGACTAAATATTCAGTGTTTTCTTGGATTTTAAAAGCCTAAAAATCTCATTATTATGTTACTTCTTTAGACTCTTAATATATTCAATTTATTATTTTCTATTTAACAGAGTTGAAAATATGTCAATGAGATTAGAAGAAGTAAATGAAAGAGAAAACTTTATGAAAGCTTCACTACAAACAGTAGACCTTCGACTCTCTCAGCTAGAAGACCTATCAAGTAGAATGGTAAATGCTCTTGAAAAACTTGCAGGAATTGATAAATCTGAACTGGTACCAACACGATCCAGGGCATCTTCAGAATGTGATATAACTTTTCTTCTTAGACAAAGTAGTATCAACAGTTCTGATGGTTATAGCATGTATCGATATCATTTCAATGGAGAAGAGTTAGTTTATGAGGATAGTATCATTCCTCTGTCACCTGGGCCTGGATTGCATAAAAAAACTTGTTCATTTCGTGTAAAGGATGAGAAGGATGGTCATGAAACAAGGATGCATCTGGTACCAGAACGTCAAGGAAGCCTTTGTATGATATCCAACACAAATACATCAACAACACAAGATTGCTGTAAAATCACATTAGACAATGTACAGGATGTTTTGCCAAAATCTGGTCCAAACATTGGTATTTCAACAGAAGATGAAAAGCAGGAAAATTCAAAAAATGATGAAACTGTTTCCCAAGGCTTAAATCAAACAGATGTTATGAACGAACAGGCCAGATCCAGATCAGATTTTCAGAATACTCAGTTAAAAGTAGAAAGGACAAAGTTAGAAGAAGCTATTTCTTACCCATTAGAAAAAACAAAAATAACACGTTACTACCCTGATAAAACTTTAAACACAACTATGAAGTCTAGAAGTTTTGTGTTTTTGCATGAAAGAAAGTTAACTGGTGGAGTTAATAACTGGAGTACCAACTATAGTTCAATAATGGACCAAGTGTGCCCCATGACAGTTGAACAGTGGACTACAGAATGGAAATATCAAGTTGAAAGGAAAATTTCACGATCTCATAGTACAGATTTCCCTTTAACTGTATCTGAAACTGCAATGCAAGCAGAGCAGAAAGAGCATTTAACAGACAAAGAAGATAAAAGTGATGTTAGAGAAGCAGTTTCCAAAGCTTCTTGTAGTTCTCTAGCTATCATTGGCAAAACTTCAACTACAACAGAAACATTATTGTCTGTGAAACCAGAACAAACTTGGGGATTCCCTTCTGTCCGGTCAAAAAGTTTACACATTCATTCTCCGACTACCAAGTCCATTCAGAAAAAACTGGATCGACCTGGGCATGCCAGCAGTGTAACTAACCTAGTAGTGTCTGGAAGTACTGCAGAAACACAGAATGCTAAACAAGAGAAAGCCTCCACAGAAACTGAGTGTTAAAAAAAGGGGGGGGGGGGAAGAGACAGGTGCTATCTTGATTAGTTAAGACAAAGGATTTAGCATAGCTTTCTAAAAAATTTGTTCATAATTTTGGGGGCTAATTTTGCTTTTATTTTAAAATAAAATACTAATGCCCCAAGCTTAAATCATTGTTCTGTTGAATCAGAGACATAATACTTCAAGAAAACTTTCTCACATGTTTTGTTTTTATGTTACCTTCAATCTCCAATTTGTTCATTCATCCAGAAAATCATAATTAATAACAAATAATAAAAAAGAAACAGAAAAAAGCAATTCAATAAAACTAACATCAACTGAATCCAATGATTCAGATAAGGATGTTACCTCATCCTAAATACCCAACTCCACTTCTGCAAAGAAGAGAGAGGAAGGGTGTTCTCATGTCTCTTCTCAAGAGCCAAGCTTGGTTATTATAGCCACAGAGTTCAGTTTAGGATACTACGTAATGAATTTAGTGTTGTTCAGGCAGTACAGAGCTAAATGAAACTAAAAATCATAAATCACATAATGTGCAAGATGAGAGGCACCTTAGACATTACTACATCAAGAAAAAAATAACTAATCAGTATGGAAACAACAAAGTCCTGATTTCTGTGAGATTTAGCGTGCTAAAGAGTAAAAATGTGAACACCACTGCCACATACTCCTCGGACAGAAATAGAATAAAAGTTTAAAATGTGTGAACAAAGGTAGGATGTGGAAGGAGGAAAATATAAATGCATAAAGTTTATGTGGTAGAAAAGCTAGTCGACTAGAAGTCTTCAAAGATTTGAGACCCTATTCTTATAAGAAAGTCATTTAACTTCCAGGAACTGCAGGCTCCTCCCCAGGAGAATCTGGGAAATACTACTTAGCACAGAAGTTATGAAGAAAATACTTCATGGATTGTAAAGCCTTATGTAAATGTAAGCTATTATTATAATTTGGGGAGTGGTAGAAACCATCTAAGATTTGCTCTGTGGCTGCCATGCAAAGTATCAGATTTAGAGAATGTTTTAAGTTCTATAGAGAAATCACTATATCTGTTTATAAAATGACAGCATTTATTTTGTAACAGTCAAGATTTTTCTTAAGGAAAATAAAGGATCTAGTAATAAGGTATCCTAAATATATTGCTTGTTTGTACATTTTTATTTGCCTATAGTCTCCCCATTTATATTTCTAGTTCCTTGAGCATAAAGATTATCTACACTCTGTTTGAATCACCACCTTCCCTTATCCCCAAATTTAAACACAATGCTTGGTACACAGTATATACTTAATAAATTCTTATAACTCCTAGAATAGGATTATCACTAACCTCTAATTATACCTATATAGTTGTAATTATAGATTCATAGTTATTGATAAAACTCAAAGACTGGTGTTAAAAAAATCATAACTCTCCTTTTAGCCTACAAGAAACTTCTCTTTTTACCCTTCACCTCATTAAAATGTAGTTTATATTTAAGGATCACTGAAATGGAGCCAGTAACTTGTGAGCAAGCAAGCTTAGTCAGGGCTGACCTTGGCAAAAAGTGAAGTAGGAAATATATGTCTTGGACAACCTGCTGCCTTCACATTTAGTTATAACTGTACTAGCTTTATCTCCAAGTATTTCTCCTGTGCCTATAATCTTTTAAACTAATTAAGTGCAGGTGGCCCAGCACATAGAGCACCAGCCTTGAATTCAGGAGAACCCGAGTTCAAATCTGGTCTCAGACACTTAACACTTCCTAGCTATATGACCCTGGGCAAGTCACTTAACCCCAACCTCAGGAAAAATAAATAAATAAATAAACTAATTAAATGCAGAGGTGTTAGCTAATAAGAGCTTCAATTATTTCAGCACCTAGGATAATCATATTTTGTCATTATGTTTTCAAAATTCAGAGGACTAACCCTCAGTGGCAAAATTTCTGGCACAGTGGCAGGCCACAATGGAAGATGCCAATTGGTACAGGGGAGACCTTTCTAGAACTGTACAAATCAATGCCACATGGGTAGTTATCTATACTGCCCCCTTGTGTAAGGTCTAGCAATTTTGCTTCTAATTATTGAAATACTGCCTCTTGGTAGAAGTTGAATTTCTCTTTTATTGTTTCCAGCATTTGGGATTTATTTTTGTAGATAAAACATTTCATATATTATGATTTATAAATGACTTCTGTACTTCAATTTATGAAGGTTTTATAAATCCATATGGGCTAAAATTTTTCTTAAATAATGCTTTTTATTATTTTCTTCAATATCTGCTATACTGTCAAACCAGATATTTATAGCATTTTTTAGAAATATAAGAGGTTGCACTTTTTAATTTACCATACCATATGTAGTGTTTCTCTTTTAAGATCTTAAAAAGTTGACTTAAATAACAGATTTGTTTGTCCAAGTTATTTCATTGATAAAAAGTTAAATTCAAAATTATTAGAAATGAATAAGGTAGATCTTTAAAATCTTAATAAACTGTTATAGTTTAGACATTTTGAGACTATAGTAGAAAAATACATTTAGAAACATAAAATAATGGAAATTAGAAAGTCTTTATTTATAATTAATAGAAAGCTGACAACAAATAAGAACTCAATTCCTAAAATAAGAATCAAGACCATAAAGTCTTATACATTATTATCTACCTAACTTGCTACACTGCCCATAAAGATGTCCTATAATTTGGACTTTTGAGTAAAGAAGTATGGGACAGCTGTAACGTACTTCTTTAATTTTTAAGTGATTAAGCTAATTTTGCTATTACATTCTTCTTCACATAAAAAATATACTTTTATAGTGATGTAATAATAAAAGAAGTGGTGATATGGAGTAGAGCATAATTGTAAAAGAATATTATAAAACTAGTATAATAGAGATCTGGTTCACAGCATAAAGAAATAATGTCAGAGATATCCATCAGAGGAAATAGATTTGCTATTTATGATGTGAATAGCACAGGAGCGCAAACAAATATGATTAGGCAAGATAAAATTGTACTGAATAAACAATTTGCTTTAGAAGGAGATACTACTATTAAGATCAAGGGAAAAGGGAGAAATAAAATTGGAGAATAACCTGGTCTACTCCACAAACTGTGACAGAGATCCCAACAATAGTATACTTCACTATTACATGGATCCCACATCCCATTAAAGAGGTAACTCCCTGGAAAGGTGCCAGTTAAGACATACATTTTGTAATATATCACTGGAAAAGAATTTTGTCCAACAGAACTGGAAATTTTTTTTATTATTGTAAAAGATCTGGTAGCTAATTTCAGAGATTGCTTATTGAAGGGTGTTAAAAAGTTTATATTGGTTGGCATATGAAACCATATATAAGTGATAGGAATAGGCAGTTGCTAGTCACAGAGGAAATTGGTCAGTTTCCATCACCAGTTCCCATGAAACAACCAGTTGCTTAGATCAACCAACCATAAATAGCCAGGTACTCCTCTTTTCCAGAAAAACATTTATGTCAAGCAACTAGGAAAGAATGGGACTTCCTTCATATTACTAACTTCAGAGTTAGAAATGAAAACTCTAATATAATATGTTTTGCAAATTTAAATTCCACAAATTGGTAGAGACATACACAAAATTAATTCCTTCAGTGGTTTGTCAGAGTTAAACGTGTCTTATAAAGAACCCAATTCTACCATTTGGGAGCACAATCTTGCTTAGTCTGGGACTTTGAATATCAGAACTCTTTCTACTTACTTTGCACTGATTTAATCACTCTAAACTTAAGGTTCTTAACCCATTGTCTAGGAACTTGTTTTGAAAATACTTTGAAAATTTATTTAAATACAATTAGTTTCATCTATAATCCCTATTTAATTTTATGCATAGAAAAACATAAAGGCAAATAGAGGTCCATAAATTTCACCAGACTCTCCAACAGTGTAAAACACAAACAATGTTAAGAAGCCTATCTTTAAATTAAACAACACAAATAAGTATTTACTTAAGCATTCTTTTTTTTCCCCCATAGGCATTCTTAACTTGCAAAACAAGAATCTCACCTCCAAAGATTAGTTATTACATCATATGCTTTCAAAATGTACCCAAATTCTAGCTCAGTGCTTTATGTTTAGCTTATGTGCTTATTAAATTGAATTAGCTATAGTACTTAAGTATACTTTGTAAGCTTCTAGGATAAAACACTAACTTTGAGTTTAACAATTTTCATTAATTCACAATTTAGCACTGTACTTTCTTTTCCTTCTTGTTTTCATTCTATTTCTCAGTTCCTACCTTTGGACATTGTTGGCAATGAGTTGTATTTGTAATTAGTATTAGTTTCTAAGAGTGATTAGAGGATTCTTCTTTACAAACAGCATTCTCATAACATAGCACAAATTTAAAACCATTTATCAGTCACAACAATATAAGATTCACAACCCAGAACAGTGGATATGCTGTACACATCTATAATATAAACCATATTTTCCCACTATCTCTTCAAGTGCTTCATTATACTCTAGTTATCTTCTCCCTTAGGCTTCTCAAGAATTTTTACTGATTTTTTTTTTTTTTTATTGAGAAAATATGTAGTCATTTCTTTGGCAGACATCTGGATAGGTTACTAGTCCCAGAACTAGTCTGGACTGGAACTTGGGTGAGAGGTCAAATAAAGATAGAGATTTGGGAATAATCAATATAAAAGTGCTAGATAAACTCATGAAAAAAAAATGTTTTGAGAGAGAAAGCAGGGGTCCAAAGAGTGACTTTGGATGATGCCCATATTTAGGGGAAAGAAGAAGAAAATAAAAGGATCAGCAAAAGAAATGAACAGTAAGTGAAATAAGAGAAGAAACTGAATCAATCAATCATGAAATTCGAATTTTTAACTATTTACTTATTGAGCACCTGTAAGAATATCTTGTGAGGATAAACTTGATTCCAGTTCTACCCTAGGTCACATATTGTGAGCTTGGGTAAAAAACCTTATCACTCATAGTTACCACACTGCATGGGTCGTTGGAGTTTCCTCATCATGAGGTATTTAACACCAAAGAAATCAGTCCAAAAAATGGGTAAGAGGAATGGGTAAGACAGAATGCTAACTCCTCAAGCGACATGGCTTAATTAAATACTGCTTTTTCCCAGGCATTCTGTGAAGGTTTGAAGGTACAAATACAAATGAAACTAGTCTCAGTCTGTGTGTGTCTGTCTTTACATGCATACAGATGTGTGCACACACATGTGACAGACAAAAGTTACAAGATAACTTTCAGATAGAAACTACCCAAGACAGTACTGAGATAAGTCTTCAAAGAAGGCAGAGACTTCAGGGGGATGAAGGAGAGCATTCCAGCAATGGAATTTCAATGTCCCATTGAAAAACTGGGAAATGTAGGATAGAATGTGATGATCATGGTCAATGCAAGAAGAACAATCCTTGTTCTGGAGGAACTTATAGGAAAAGTAGTTTTCACACATTTGTCGGAAAGAATGAGAACTAACAAGTGACTTAGACTTATTGGATGATTATAATAAAGAGTCTGACACAATACAATACCGGCCGATTCAGTTTTTAAGTTTGCATACACCCCAAGCAGCTCCAAACTAACAGCTATATAGGTAAAAGTGTGTTTATTTTGAAACACTGGTAGGACATCTGTTTAGCTGTGTGGGAGAAGTGCCGCCAGATTTTAAATGCCCTAGGCAATGGCGTCAAACACAGAAGCATGTCCCTGTGGGAACAAACGCTGGTTGCCTTCACCTGCAAGGCCCGTGTTCTGAAGTCTGTCAAGGCCGGCCAGCGCTCGGAAGGATGATTTATCCTTTAAAGAGAACTGGTGCTGACCAGCGAGGGCAGCCTTGCTCTGGCCCGGCCCCGGCCCCACCTCCCCGCCCTCGGAACAGAAAGTGACGGTCCTCCTCCAGCTCCCCGGGAACCCCACGAGGGAATCGGGGCTCTCAGGCCTCCTATGGAAATAATGAATCCCTGAAGTCTGATGACTAACAGGCATGAGTGGAGGGAGCTGTCCAAGAGACTGAAGGGAGGCAGCACGGACCGAGGGCCGACAGCTCCCGGAGACCTCCCGGGCAGCTGGGCCGTTTGGCCCCAGTGTGCCGCCGTAGAAGCCAGCTCCCCGGGTCTATTTGCTCAACATGGCCGCCGTTCCCCGCGCCCCAGGGGGCGCCCCGGCAGCCCGACCGAGACTCCGCGCGCACTGGGGCAAAGGGCTGCAAAGTCGCGTGCCTCGTTCCCTGAGAAGCGGTGCACGCGCACGCGTGCGCGCCCATCCACACACCTCCACCTTTACCTCCGCTCTCCACTCTCTTCCCCCGCCAAAACACCCCTCCCGCGGGGTGGGGCGGGGGCGGAGGCGGGGAGGTCCCTTCCGGGGGTTGGGAACTCAAGGGGCTGCGTCACTCCTGGCTCGGCCCCCACGGCTCCTCCTCCTCTTCCCCGCTCCGGGCACTCCTGTCTCCGCCCGCCCTGTGGGGGGGGGGGGGGGGCGGCCGCAGACCCAGACGGCCTGGGCGACTCCTCCGGGAAACTCCGTGGCCGTGGCTGGAGAAGGAAGGCAGCCCTGCCTGCGCCGCTGCCCCCCGCCCCCATCGGGGTGGGCCACCCCCACCATCCCCGCTGAGAACGGGTGGGAAGAAAGGAAGCAGCAGCGGGGGGCACCATGTTCTCCAAGCCGCCTCGACCCACCTTCAAGTCTTACCTCCTGCCGCCGGCGCCGCTGCCACAGGTAAACAGCCTCCCCTCCCCCTCCCCCGTCGCCGATCCCGTCCTCGTGTGACCAGGACCCTGGGGGCGCCCTCCCCCCACCTTGGAGTGTTGGGCTCTCGAGGGGCTAAGGGGGTGGGGCGGAGAGAGGGTCGGGACTTGTCGGTAGTTCAGGCTTCGCGTCTCCCAGGTGGGGAAGGCGGCCACCCACGAGTCCCGCGTCCCACTCGCGGAGCCACCCCACGAGGAGACTTCTTCCTGTGGTGGGAGCCTCGCGCCCAACATCCCCACTCAGGTTCGAGTCCGGACCGGAGAAAGTTTCCCTCTCTCCTTTCTCCCCTCCACCCTCCAATCCCGGGCAGTCCCGGGGAAACTTTTAAAACTCGTCTGCCCCCTTAACGAGCTCAGTCGGCGTCCATTCTGCTGCTCCTTCGCTAGAGTGGAAGTTGGTGCTGCGACTCCTTCCGAACCCACTCGCGTCGCTGCTCTCTGACGGGACAGCCCTAGTTTAGCTCTCCCGATGCCCTGTTGCGGCTGCCCGGGGCCGAAGGTTGTCTCCGTAAGGGTAAATAACAATAACAACTTGAGTAGTTCCCGGGGGAGGAAGGCCGTGGGCAGGTTTTCCAGCAGATTCTAGATCCTCTTTCTAGCAGGGTCCTTAACTTTTTTTTCGGTGCGTGTCGCCTCCCCCTTTGGGAGACTGGTAAAGCTTAGGGACTCCCTTTTCTGGGTTTGAAACTAAATACAGGGGAAGCCAATTCGAGTGAAAGGTGGTTGTTAAAGTATTCTAAACAATTCGTTAGAACTCTTAGAATTCTCTGGAAGATGAAATAAGAGTTTGTCAACTTATGAGCCTCAGGCGTTAGTAATTAATGGATTTGGAAATTTTACTTAAATTTTTCATACCAAATGAGAAAAGAAACTTAGGCTAAAAAACTTTAAATTAAAGGAAATTCTTAAATTTAAAGCTTCTCTAATTTATTTCAGGATGAAGAAAAGGGGAATTTTGAACCCAAGATTAAAAAGCTGGAACCAGTGCTTTTGCCAGGTAAACATTAATCAGACCTTAACTAATGTTCAGATACGCCGTTTCATATGGATGCTTCTCTAGGAGGCTTCCTTAGTCACAGAAAGGTCGTGCCTGTTTTTTCTAATTTTTTATACACTTATATATTAGGGCTGCTAGAATTTATCCAGAATCCGGATAGTAGGAATAAAGACTTAGAACAGGAAGTTGGCAAAGATCACTTCTTATTTTATAGATAAGCAAACTGAGACCAAATAGTAAGGGGCAGAGCTTTGACTCCAAATCCAACAAAAGACATTTAAAAAAATCTAGAAATAGCTATCCAGTGCTTTTTTTCTTTTATTTGCATTGGTGACAATCTAAAGTGATGGATTACCAGAGAACATATTAAAGTTATGCTTGTAATAAAATTTTAACTTCCATTAGTTTTCATTAAAAGTAATTAGGATTTCTTGCAGCAAGGGACTTGAGGAAATATATAGTGTTGATTTTTTGTTTGTTTGTTTGTTTTTACAAAGCTGAAGAAAGTGTTAGTTTGCTCATTTTCACACAAGATGGTGATTGAATCCAGGTCTTCTGACTGCTGGTCTGGTGTTCATTTTATTAAATTAGGTTGCTGATAAACTTGCTGGATGCTTCATATAGTATTGAGGAAAGAATCTTAAACTGTTTAGTGGATAAAACATTCAAATTTCTAGGATATTATGTTTAGAACTTAAAATGCAACTGGAATATACATTATTTATTTAGTTCTTCTAAAGTGTTCATGTTATCTTCTAACAAAATGAAACTTAAAGACTTAGCAACAAATACTTTTTTTGTTAATGTTTTTCATTTACGCTCTGATACTTTTTTCTCAGAGTAAACTTATAAGAAAACTATGATATATATGCTCTATTTCAGCACATTTATAGCTACTTTAGACTTTTTATATAATTACTTTTCTGGAAAAATATGAAGCAGTGTTACTTTCAAATGCGCTATCTATATTTTAGATTGTGTCCAAAGAAGTAAAGATTTCAAATTTGGATTCTTAAAAATATTTTCATAATTTGTCCCATCATTATTAATGATTACATATTTTTACTTATTTTAAAATGTTTTTCATTTAAACTGTGCTAACTAGAGCCCTTCTTTAATATGTATTTTTGCTTTAACTTTCTGAAAAAAAATAAAACTTCATTTATCATTCAGCATACACTTAGTGACTATCTGCTATTTTCAAGGCAATTTAAGATATGCAGAAATGAATAAAACCAAGATCCTTGCTTAAGACAAGACTCTTTTATGTTTTTCCTTTTCCTTTCTTGGCTCTCCACCCTCAGTTTTCATCAATAAGACTTCAGGGCCACTTAAAAAAATCAAGACTGTAAAGCCTTTTTCTAAAAGATATTGAATAACAAATAGTACTGTTAGCAACTGGTGGTGGCTTTTATTGAATCCAGAAATTAAAAAAAAAAAAATCAAAACTCAGCCAAGTCACCTGTGACAGCAGATAAGCTTGTAAACAAAACTAAACAAAACTTAATTGTTGAAATTGTTGAAAAGAATCATAATATTTTGAGTTAAAAGGCATCAAGTACTTACTATGTACCAGGCACTATATTGTGTTGAGGAATAAGTTAGAGAAGATTAAAATAAATCTAGTTTTCAATGATTTCCTCCTCCAGAGGAGAAATAGATTTACAAATAAGTGTCTGTAGACACTGTATTCAAAGGAATTTGCTTGGAGGCAAGGGAGTTCTTTGGGCTGAAAGTATAAAGAAAGGCCTTATGTAGAAGGGGCATTTGAACTGAAAAGAGGCAGGGTTGCTGAGAGACAAGGTGAATTTTCTTTTTACTGATGAAGAAACTGATGCTAGGAAAGGTGAAAATGCTATGTCTCATCTACCTTTCCTAGTATTATATTGTGTGCATAGACTTTAATATTTAGTTCATTAAACTAATTTCAGTACCTAAATAGCAAACTCTTTAAGAATTAAAATATAAAATCAAAGATTCATCTAAGTATAGTAATCATTTACTAAGTTTGGAACTAATAACCACAAATTCAAGTGTTTTTAACCTTTTATCATTGAAGTATAACTCCTTTAAAAGAAGTGCTTTGCTAATTAATTTTTTAATGCTTGATATTTTTACACCTGACATACCATCCCTTCCACTGATCCCATTTATCACATATGACAGCCTATGAAAACATTCCATACCAATATTCTCACACTTATCTGTTGAGAGAAGTATGTACTTTATGCTTTTTTGTATATAAACTTAGTACTGTTTTCATTTGTTATATAGTCATTATATATATTGTATTGCTTATCCCATTTTTGCTCAATATTATTTCATACAAGTCTTAACATGTTTTTCTGAATTCCTTATCTTTCTACTTTCATAGCACAGAATTTCATATATGTATGCCTCAATTTATTGAACCATTCTCTAATCGATCAATGCCTAGTTATTTGCTACCAGGTATAGTGCTTCTATGAATATTTTGATATTTGTAAGTCTTTCTGCCATTGGCATCCTTGAGTTATATCACCTATAGTCAATCACCAGGTCAAGGGGTATGAACAGTTTAGTAACTTGTCTCCCATAATTCTAAATTATTTTCCCAAAAGTATTAGAATCAGTCATAGCTTCATTAACAGTGTATTGATTTATTTTAAAAAAATCCAACTTTGTCTATTTCCATCTGAAACCATTTTGGTATTTTGAGATGTGTGGAGTAAAACCTCAAAAATTGTTTTGTTTTCTATATCTCTTATTAGATTAGCATTTTTTTAATATGGTTTTTGACCATGATTCAGGAAGGACAGAGAAGAGATGCTTATATCATGAACATTTTCTTTGAGAAGAAAATAGGTATGCACCAATTATTATCACAAGAAATGAAATTTCCTATATTTTAAACGAAAGACTATTTGAGTCATTTCTGAATTAGCTTGCCTGCATCCAGACAACCAAATTGTCAGCAAAGATAAGAATTTTTTTTTAAAGCTGAAGAATAATTTTGATCAAAATATTTGGCATGAAGTTGCACAGTTCAATCCTGAAATATTTAAATAAATAATTGATAATAAAAATGGGTAATAAAAAAAAGGCCTACTTGTTCCAGTAAGCCTTTAAAAATATTTGAAATTAAAAATCTTATAGGTCAAAAAAAGAATAACTGGTATTTACATATCACTTTGCATGAAGCACTAAACATATTCTTCATTTGAGTTTCTCAGTAACCCATTGAGTTAAATACTGCCAATCTTATTCTTGTTTACAAATAACAAACAAGTTAGGTTAAACAGAGAAATGGTAGAATTACTTAATTGAAATTTTTACGTGCTTATTTTTGGTTTTTGTATTTTATAGATGCCTTTTTTATATGAAATACATATCCTATACCACACTCCCTGAACCTTCTCTTGTAACTAAGAGAAACTTTAAGCAAAGAGTCTGTTTTGTTATATTTGTTTTCTGTGCATAGTGGGAAGTTGACAAAAACAAAAGCGAATAACAGGAAGGTAAAATCTAAGATAATGAGTAGATGATAAGAAAACCTAGCTGCTTTAAAGGAATAATAGTCACCTAGCTTTGATGAATTATATCCTGGGGTGTGAAAACTATTTGCAGATATGACCACTGAACTGCTATCAGTGATTGGGGAGAAATCATAGGGAATGAGAGTTGTCATGTGCCTGGAGACAGGCATGTTAGAAATCATCTCATTCAGTCATATTATATTATAGAGGAAATTGAGACCGAGAGAAGTGAAGGATTTGCTCAGGTCACTATAATACAGGTAGTATTTACAGAGCAGGTTTTGGGACTTGCCTCTGTGGTACTAAAGTCAGGGAGCTTTCTAATGCTATATTCATAATTTTCAGAAATTAGAAGAAAATAGTTTCTTCAAATTAGAAACCCATGAGTTTAACTTTTATACCTGACAGAATTTTAGAATAGTCATTAAAGGGTGACTTTTGGTGGCACTGTGGACAGAACATCAGCCAGTTGGATCTGAGTTAAAAATCCAGCTTCAGGGACTTGACACTAGCTGTGTAACCCTGGGTAAGTCACTTAACTCCAGTTGCCTGGACAAAAGAAAAGAAAGATCTAATCACTGTCATATTAGCTGTATAAGTTTATGAAGAATAATAAATATTATTCTAAATTAATTTCTTTTTTGCCAGGGTAACATAAATTAGACATACATCTGGATTTTATCAAAGCACTTAACAAAGTCTCATATTGGGAGAATTCAACATACAAATTGCTTTTTTTTTTTCCTCAGTCCATCAGTTACCATAACCTGTTCTCTACACCTCAGTTAGAGAAATGATCATACCTTTGCTCTTACCATAATCTTCAACTTTGATGTTTATGAACTCTGAACTTATCTGGTCATAATCATTTAGCATTCCATCTTTTCCCTTTATTTTACAATCCCAATCCTATTCTTTATCCTTCTAATGATTCTACTGTTAAGTTCTTTCTCAGGTGGTCACTGTTGCATTGGCTGCCTTCCTCCCCCATCTTGATCTTTTTTTAAATCAGTTTTTATTCTGTATTATTCTCTGTACTGGCATTCCTTGCTGCCTTCTCATATCTCGTCATGTTTTGTCAAGCCCCAACCTTGGGTTGGCAGTAAAATAGCCTGGATGACGATAGGACCATAGGATCATAGATCTAGAACTGGAAGTGATCTCACAGTCCAATTGGTTCAACCTTTTCACTTTTCAGATAAGGAAAATGAATTACCACCAACTTAGGTGATTTGCCCAATGTCATGCAGGTAGATTGCTAGAAACTTCACTACTTTTAGAATCTAAAGTAGAGTTCTGTTTCTCTGTTGTCATGTTTTGTGTTGAGGGAGAGGAAGTTGAGGTAAAGGCCCCAGAAACAGATTTAGAATGGGTTATTTATATAACTATCCTGGGAACTCCACCATAGGTCTCTCCTTTGTTAACGGTCTTATTTAGTATTACTGTCCTTCACACATTATACAGTCTAGTCACATGGGCTACCAGCTGTTCCCTTTATGTATTATCCTAGCTTTCTTTATTCTGGAATTTTGTCCCATTGGTTCCCCATTTGTGAAATGTCTCCCATCTTCTTAGAGTCCCTAGTTTCCTTCAAGACACAATTGAGGTATAATTTCTGTCATTCCTTCAATTATTAAAATATTCCTCTTGAAATTACTTTTCATTATTTTAAATTTGTTTTGTATTTACTAATGTGTATGTTTTGTCCCTAAAATAAGCTAAACTCTAAAATAGGGACAGTGTTGTTTGTCTATCTCCAGTGATTAGCAAATTGCTTAATAAATATTTGTGTGATTGAATGTGGCATAGTGCATACATAGCACAGTATTTCTCCCAGTGGCATGAAAGTTTCTTGAGGACAAGGACTGACATTTCTACCTTTATATCTCAGCCTCAAACCTCACATGTAGTAGTCACTTAACTAATGGTGGAACTAAGTTGAACTGAATTGGAATAGTTAAAATAAGGAGAGAAGGGGGCTGCTCCTTATAGGTGTGGTTGGGTTGAGCTTTTTATGACCCAAGGTCCTTAAGCAGTTTATATAATCACTCTAATGATGTTATTGAGGAGAACTCAAGGAACAAATTGGACTCAATGGATCTGAGAGGGTCTCTCAATTCTGATACTAACTATAATATAGTCAATTTTGGCAAACATTTTCAAAAATCAGTTTTAAAATGGGAAATGTCTTTGATTGAATCGACTCTAAAAATAAGCATTAAATACCAGGTTAAAAAAAGATTATATATTGGATTGACAGATTTTTTAATTAAAAAAAAAAACCCTATATATATATATTTTTTTAATTTAAAAAAACTTGTATGTATAAAGAAACACTTTTATATACATATTTCTAAATATGAATTCTCCTTCTTTACCCTTTTTCTCTCCCACCAATTTTTAACCTTCCTCTGGCAGCAATCTGCCTTCTACACCTGTTTTCCCTCCTGGAAGGTATTTTGAGAAATTGTATTTGGTTGTGTGGTTGAAATTGAATATATTTCATTAAAGTAATATCTTATTCCAAGTCTTTAGTAAATCTAGGGGAGTTCATTATCAGGGGTAACTGGATTCCTGGCTAAGGCAAGTTGCTTTTAAATGGAAATTATTGTAAATATCCTTTGGAATTTTTAAGAAACCATTTTAGAATAGTTAATAGCATATTTATGCAAAATGCTTCTAATTCTTATTTTATACCAGTCTTAAACAGAATATTAAAAAGCAAACATTTATGCAAAATGCTTCTAATTCTTATTTTATACCAGTCTTAAACAGAATATTAAAAAACAAACATGACATTTATTTTGTACTTTTATATGTCTCTTCATCATTTTAAAATATTTCATTTGAAAAACATTTTTTATTTATTAAGTAAAATATTAAAACCTAGAATGGTTTTAAAGCATCATGTCATTTTGGGAGGAAAAGTACTTTTTAACCAAATGAATAAATATAATAGGAAATAGAAATGTTTAAATTAAATGCAGCTGAATATTTCCATACATGATGAATCACCCTAGGATAACCAATGTCCCTTTTTTTTAAAAATTAAGACTATGAAATACACAAAGTATTTTAGAAGTCACCTGGTATAGTAGAAAAAGTACTAGATTTGCTGTTAGAGAGGCTGAGGTTCAATTTTCAGCCCTGACACTTATTAGCTTTATGACTACAAGTAAGTCACTTAGTGTCTTTTAAGTCGTTTCCTTCTCTGTAGTACTTATATCTGGCATCCTTGAGTTTTGTCTAGAGAAGGTGAGAAAGATCCCTGGCATAATGGATTATCCCTTGTGGTAAACTTAAGAAAGGGAATGTGTGGGGTTATCATTTATGTTTTCTGCATTTTGGGTAGGAAGTATCCTTAGGTATGAAATAATAGATCATTGTGAGTATTGAGTACTTACCTCTTAGAATTCTTAAAGATAACAGAAAGATTTAAAATGAAGATTAAAATGAGGTGTAATGTATATACAATGCTTTGTAAAGCTTAAAGTACTATATGAATATCAGATGCTGTTAATTCTAAGCATATATTTATACCCCAAGGATAATAATCTTATGTATAAGAATTGTATATAATGGAAAGACCTGGATCTACCTGTATTATTGGAGGGAGCTTCCAGATTGATAAAATTGCAGATCTCTTGAGTATTTGAGTCATACCACTTTACTTTAGTAAAAGTTTAGTAGGCAAACTAGAGAGATAATAAGACCATATTTAAGTGGTACTCAAGTTATAAAATAGAAGCTCAGGCTGAGGAAAAACATGAGTATGTAAAAATAAAAGCCTTTCCATCTATTTAATCCCCCCCTTTTCAGAGGTGGAGCAGGAATTAGAGGCTTAGGGTTGTTTTGTTTTTGTTTTTCCTGCAGGTTTTGTTGTCATTGTTAACATTCCCTTTATGTGGCACAATAGTCATATTATGATTAGAAGCAAGATTACTTGAATAGGAATATCTGGTCCAAGGGATTTATAGGATAATAAATTCATAACTTCAAGGGACTTTAAAAGTAATTTAATCCATTTTTCTCATTTTATGAGGGTAATTGAGACCCCAAAAAAAGTTAATTTGAATTTACTTGGATTACACAGTTTAATGGCAGAGCAGCTTTCTAGCTCAGATAGATACTTGTGACCTTGAGTTGAATACTTGAAATTCAGTATTTTCCATTACATTGTCATTTAACCTGATGAATTATTATGTCTTGGATTTTTACTGTTTCATTGTAACAATCATATTAGTTCCCCCCAAATTTTATTGAGGCATATAAGATTTCTTCATCTATAATAATATAAAAATGTGCTAGTCACCTTGAAAGTTGATTTTACTTATCAGATTTAGAGTATTATTATGATGTAACTCATCCTCCTTTTTGGGGGACATTGTTGACACTATTAGTTATTTTTCTCTTCAAACAATTTTTTTTTGATAGTTACTCTATACCTCTGACCAATTCCTTACTTCACAGTGAGGACATTCTCTAGGACTCCAATATTTATTTTCTTTCCTCCCTCTCTCCTTCCGCTTTTTGTCTTCTGATAGAATACATACATTCTTATGGTTTCAGCTCAAATTTTTTTGCTGATGACTCCGAATTAAATATTTCCAGTTCTGAACTTTCCTTTGAGCTTTATAAGCCAGTTATTCTGGCTACTGTAAATTTTCATTGACATATTCCACTATCATCTCAATAATGATATCTGCATAAATAAAACTATTCCTCAATATCAGCATAAATAAAACTACTCCTCTTCCCCCCAAAAAAAACTCTCAGAAAAAGAATCCCACTCTTAGCCTCTTTGTTATATAGGTGCATCGCTATTCTCAGGCTCAGAATCTTGAATTAAGTTTAACATTAAGTGCTTTCTTTGTAGGAAAAAAATGTGCTATGTTCTGGGAATGTAAATATGAAAAAAACAATATAATCCCTGATCTCAAGGAGTTTACTTTTTTTTTTTTCATTTTAAAACTTATTTTAAACTTTAAATACAAAAGAAAAAAATTGTCACAACAGAATATAAGAGGATTTAATAAAAAACAATAAATTTTCATTTCAAGAAAACCTATATAATAAATACTACATATTGTTTTCAGAGGTATATTGCTTCTCTTTTCTTCCTTGTAGGTTATCTTTTGTTCTTTGTTGTGTACTTAAAAAACTATTTAATTTATTTCAAAATTTAAGTACAAAATAAAACATTGTTATGTACAAAATAGAGCATAAGGGAGGATTCAAGATAAAGCAATCAATTTTTATTTTAAGAAAACCTATATAATAAATACTGTTATAGTCTTTTGCAAATGATTTATATACATATAAGCCTAGTATGAAGAAGTGTGTGATGGAAGCAAAGAAGAGAATTACTTAACTTGAGGAAAGAGAAGGCCTAATGGAGTAAATAGTACTTGAGCTGATCCTTGAAGGAAATGGAGGCCCTTTTTCAAATACATTGTTATGTTGACCTATCTGATAATTACACCCACAGTCAAGTGAAATTCCTTTATTGGACTTTTAAAGCTCTTCATAACATGGCTTCTTCCTACTTTTTCAGTTCTTTGATACCTCCTTCATCTTCATTCATTCTGTATTCATTCTGTATTCCACAAAAACAATGACCTGCTTTTAGTTCTTTGAACACTCCATCCCCCATGTTCATACTTTGGCACAAGATGTCCCTAACTCCTGGAATATCCTGCCCCCATCTGTGTGAATTAGTTTCCCTGACTTTCTTCTATCCATTGACCTTCCTCAGGTCAAATCACACCTACTCCAGGAGGTTTTTCCCTTGTCCCTTCAGCTGGTAATACATTTCCCTCAAAGAGTATCTTTAATTTACATTATATGTATTATATATATATCTTGTTTTTTACATATCTTCCCCATTAGAATGTTAAGTTTTCAGAAGGCAAGTATCTCCCAAAGTTACAATGCTTGGCATTTAGTAAGTGCTTAACAATTGCTTCTTGATTGACTTAGGACTATACAAATGACTCCCAGATTTAACTCTATTGCTACATCATGAGTTAGCTACCTAGTGAATATTTTGAACTTGGTATTTTATAAGCCATTTCAAACTCAACATGTCCAACAAAGAGTTCATTTTTCTCCTTAAAGCTATTACTATTTTGAATTTTTGTGCAGTATCCTTCTAGTCATACAGATTTACAATTTCCATGTTACGTTTGACTCCCAACTCTCATCACATTTATACAGTTGCCAAATCATGTCATTTCCATCACCTTAATAATCTCTCACATAAGTCTCCCTTCTTTAACTTACACAGCAGCATTGTATCTCAGGCCCCCATCTAGATTCTTGGAATGTCCATTGATTTAGTTAGCCTGCTTCAAATCTTTACCCATTTTAATTTGCTTTCACCATGTTCCTTCCCCCAAACTCCAGTGACTCCATTGGATGAAATAAAAACTCCATTGTCTTGCATTTAAAGCTCTGTCCTGTCTAATCCTTTTCTAATTTCTTTTATTCTTAAACATTTTCAGTCTTCAGACCATAGCCCTTTGCTGTCTCTTATCTTGTAAAATATTCTATCTCTTCACCTTTACTTTTTGGAATCTGTCAAAATTCTAACCAGGTACCACCTTCTATGGGTAGCTTTTCTCCATCCCTGAATGCTAGTGCCCTCTGTAAATTGCCTTCTATTCATTTTCTACATATTCTGTATTTACTCATAGGTGCGTGTTTCTCTGACATTAGAATGCAAGGTCCTTGAAGACAGAGATTGTTTTGTTATTTATATCTGTAGTGCTTAGAGTGCCTGGCATTTAGTAGACACATAATAAATATTGATTTGTCGATTATTATAAATATTGTTCATTTCAGTGGTGATTGGGATTTGTAGGGTTATCTGTTCCAGCACTCAGTCTTTTTTTTAGTTATATATTTTTTTGTTTCCTCCTTCACTGAAAACTTAATTACCTACTGCTCTTATAGAGCTCATATCTATCTATCAGTGTCCCTCTTCTGCCTACTCCTTTATTCAGCTCACATCCTTCTGTGCTGCTAACATGCTTTGTGGATGAGAAAACAATTTATTGGGAATAATATAGCAAATTATTAATCACATAAAAGAATGCTCAGAATCTCTAAGAGAAATATATTAGAATTACTTAAGTGCCTACTCTGTGCTGGTACTCTGCTAAGTGCTAGGGATATAAATAAGAAAAAGACAATCCCTTTCAAAGTACTAACAATCTAATCAGAAAAAAAGTGGGGAGGGTTACCTGGCATGGAGGGAGTCATGATGACATTGGAGTCAAAACCAAGCAATGCTATTAGTAGGAAATGAAGAGTTGGCTGGCTTCTAAGCTCCCTTTAAAGAGAATTTTTGAGAGAATCAATAAGATGCAAAGAAAAATTACTTAAATGGCCATACCCTTTTGGCCTGTTGATTCTACTAGTAGACATATATGCCAAAGAAACCATGGAGAAGAAAGTCCCTGTATGCACTAAAATATTTAAAGTAATATCTTTTATGGTAAAGAATAGGAAACAAAAATGGATCCCCATTGATTAAGCAATGACTAAACAAATTGTGCTACTTAAATATAATGGAATTAATTGTGCTATGGGAAATCATGACCATGAGAATATAGAGAAGCATAGAAAAATTCATATAAACTGTTACAGAGTAAATGAAGTAAGCACAGCCAAGAAAACAATAATCACAATGATTACAGTAATGTAAATGTTCATCAATCAAAAAACCATCACAGTCCTCCAAAGAGACATAATTCACCCTCCACTCCTGCTTTTCATGCCTTAGTAGACATGAAAAGTCCATATATAAGGTATATTGCACATATTTTCATACTTTTAAAAATGTCTTGATTGGTTCTATTGGTGTTTTTTTTTTTTTTTTTTTTTAATATTTATCAAATAGTATGACTCAGGGAAGAAGAAGGAGGAAATTGAAATTTTTGGTGATTTTTTTTTTTTTTTTAAATCAATGAAAAAAAATTTAAAGGAAAAAAAAATAGCCTCTAAGAGGGGCATGAGCTTTATTGCATTGATTTTCTTTTCTTTTTTTTTTTTTTTTTTTAGCAGTTATTCGATAACTTGAAAGTTATTCAACCATGTTGAATTTAGGGCTTAAATTTCAATTTTGATCTTTGCCCTTTGAACATTAATTTTTGCATCATCATTAGTCAATGAACATTTTTATTAAGTGCCTATTTTTATGGCAGACCTTAAACTAAGTGCTGAGCTTACAAAGAAAAGGCCTTAGAAAGCATTGCTAACTGTAAGTCCTGGAGGTGACAGAATTGTAGCTGAGCGATTGTATTTAGAATCCTAAAAAGATGGTGCTGTTAAAGTTCAGCAGATTTGGAAAACTCAGCTGTGGCTACCAGATTGGAAAAGATCAGTTTACGTGTCAGTTCTAAAAAAGGGCAATGCCTAGTAATGTTTAAATTACCCAACAATTGTGCTCATTTCACATACCAACAACATTATGCTTAAGATTCTGCAAGGTAGGTAGGTTTCAGCAATATATGAACCAAAAATTACCAGAAAATCAGCCCTGGTTTTCTAAGAGACAGAGAAAATAGAAACCAAATTGTTAGCATTCTCTTAATGAGAAAGCAAGGGAGTTTTAGAAAAACATGTACCTACTTCTGCTTCATTGATTACATTAAAGCCTTTGACTCTGCAGAAAGAAGAGAGTGTAAAACTGGCTTGAAGCTTAACATTAAAACAATAATTACTAAAATTTTGGCAATTAGTCTTAACTCTACTAGTAACTAGAGGGAGAAGAAAAGGAAACTGTATCAGGATTGGGCTCAAAGATTGCTGAAGACAGTGACTGCTGCAGCCATGAATTAAAAGATGCTTCTTTCTTGGAAGAAAAGCTATGGCAAGTCTGGATTGCCTACCAAAAAAACCCCAACAAACAAAAAGCCAGACATCACCTTGTGGATAAAGATCTGTATAATTTTTCCAGTAGCAATGGCTGTGTGAATTGGATTATAATAAGAAAGACTGAGCATAAAAATTAATGCTTTTGAATTGTTGCACTAGAAAGAAATTTTGAGAATCTGTTGGATTCTCAAAGGAGATCAAATCAGTCAGTATTTAAAGAAATTAATTCAAGCTATTCACTGCAAGGACAAATCCTGAAACTGAAGCTTAAATACTTTGGCCACATGAGAAGATGGGGACTCATTGAAAAAAGATCCTGATGTTAGTAAATATTAGAGACAAAAGGATAGCAGAAAATGAAATGGACAGATGGTGTCATGGAAACAGCATGGGACAGACTTTGACTTTTCTTTTTTGCAGGGATATGAGATCTTTATTTTGATCTCTTTATCATTGGTCTTAGCATAGGACAATTGCCAGTTCTTACATGTAAATTTGTTCTGCAAGTTGACTAAAGTTTGCTAACTTTTTACAAAAATAGTAGTTTGATATCTTTGTGTTATATTTCAAAGTCAGTAACAGGATGCTAATATAACTTCAATTATCTTCTCCAGTTTTTCTTTACTTATCTCTTCCAAATTTATTACTGAGTAAAGGGCTTAATATTGCAGGTTTAACACTTTTAGCAGGCATACAAGATTTTTAAACAACCAAAAGTTTGTTTTCAGTTGGCAAATCATGTTATTCATATTATGCAACAATTTGTTTTTATTTGAAGGACATTAAATAAGAAATTCATTTTTGTACAATTAATTATTTTGATGATGATAATAAAACATTAACCTATACCTCTGCTTCAATTTTCTGCCATTTATTCTGGAGCCATTAACTAATCACTCTAGTCAGTGGCACTCATGGATTTTTAAAGATCAAGAATAGACTATAAATATTTAGTCCAGCTTTAATTTTAGAGAAGAAAATTGATGCTCAGAGAAAGTGATTTATGCAAAGACAGACAAAGCTCAAATCTGAATATATTTTTCCATGCTTAGCCTTGTGCTTGATCTATTATATTAGCATAGTGATTATGGCTTTGAATGTTGTTTTAGAATTTTAAAGTTGAAGGTTGACATATATGCATGTGTGTGTGTGTAGTAAATTATTGAAAATTTGACATTGAAATTTTTGTTTTAGCTATTTTTAAATGATGTTTCCTTTAGTGAATAATTGCTAAATCTTGTTGTGAATTAAATCCAGATGGAAATTTTATATTCCCTTGTGCTGTACATTATATAATGGATACATTTTTAATTTTGAGAAAATAAACAATGTGGTGTTCTGGGGAAAATTAAAAGCTAATTTATTTAAATACCCTCAGCTACTAATATTTAGAAAGATGATGTACAATTTGTTGCTTTCCCAACATGACTTCAAATGAAAGTTTCAATCAATTTAAAATTAAAGATGTGCAGGGTATGGAGGTGTAAACTGTACCTGTTTTTCTATTACTGTACTCAAAACTGAAAATTTGGTCTTTTAAAAATTTTTTTATTAATTTTATAATTATAATTTTTTGACAATATATATGCATGAGTAATTTTTTTAAAGCATTATCCCTTGTATTTATTTTTCCAAATTTTCCCCTCCCTATTATCCTCCCCTAGATGACAGGCAATCCCATACATTTTACATGTGTTACAGTATAACCTAGATGCAATATATGTGTGTAAATCCAATTTTCTTGTTGCACATTAAGTATTAGATTCTGAAGGTATAAGTAACCTGGGTAGATAGACAATAGTGCTAACAGTTTACATTCACTTCCCAGTGTTCCTTCTCTGGGTGTAGTTGTTTCTGTCCATCATTGATCAACTGGAAGTGAGTTGGATCTCCTTTATGTTGAAGATATCCACTTCCATCAGAATATATCTTCAATACAGTATTGTTGAAGCGTCTAGTGATCTTCTGGTTCTGCTCATTTCACTCAGCATCAGTTCATGTAAAGCTCTACAAACCATTCTGAATTCATCCTGCTGGTCATTTTTTACAGAGCAATAATATTCCATTACATTTATATACCATAATTTACCCAACCATTCACCAATTGATGGACATCCATTCATCTTCCAGTTTCTAGCTACAACAAAAAGAGCTGCCACAAACATTTTGGCACATACAGGTTCCTTTCTCAACTTTAGTATTTCTTTGGGATATAAACCCAGTACTACCACTGCTGGATCAAAGGGTATGCACAATTTGATAACTTTTTGGGCATAGTTCCAAATTGCTCTCCAGAATGGCTGGATTCTTTCACAACTCCACCAACAATGTATTAGTGTCCCAGTTTTCCCACAGCCCCTCCAACATTCATCATCATTTGTTCCTGTCATCTTAGCCAATCTGACAGGTGTGTAGTGGTATCTCAGAGTTGTCTTAATTTGCATTTCTCTGATCAGTAGTAATTTGGAACACTCTTTCATATGAGTAGATATAGTTTCAATTTCATCATCTGAGAATTGTCTGTTCATATCCTTTGACCATTTATCAATTGGAGAATGGTTTGATTTCTTATAAGTTAGAGTTAGTTCTCTATATATTTTGGAAATGAGGCCTTTATCAGAACCTTTAACTGTAAAAATATTTTCCCAATTTGTTACTTCCCTTCTAATCTTGTTTGCCTTTAGTATTGTTTGTACAGAAACTTTTTAGTTTGATGTAATCAAAATCTTCTATTTTGTCATCAATAATGATCTCTAGTTCTCCTCTGGTCATAAATTCCTTCTCCACAGGTCTGAGAGGTAGACTATCCTCTGTTCCTCTAACCTATTTATGATCTCATTCTTTATGCCTAAATCATGGACCCATTTTGATCTTATCTTGGTATATGGTGTTAAGTGTGGGTCCATATCTAATTTCTACCAAACTAATTTACAGTTTTCCCAACAGTTTTTTTTTCAAATAATGAATTTTTACCCCAAATGTTGGTATCTTTGGGTTTGTCAAATACTAGATTGCTATAGATGTACCCTTTTTTGTCCTTTGTACCTAATCTGTTCTACTGATCGACTGGTCTATTTCTTAGCCAATACCAAATGGTTTTGATGACTGCTGCTATATAATATAGCTTTAGATCAAGTACACCTAGACCACCTTCATCTGACTTTTTTTTTTTCATTAGTTCCCTTGAAATTCTGGACCTTTTATTCTTCTATATGAATTTTGTTGTTATTTTTTCTAGGTCATTAAAATAGTTTCTTGGGAGTCTGATTGGTATAGCGCTAAATAAATAGATTAGTTTGGGGAATATTGTCATCTTTATTATATTCACTCGGCCTATCCAAGAGCACTGATTTATTTTTTTATCCAGCAACTTTGCTAAAGTTGTGAATCATTTCTAATAACTTTTTATTAGAATCTCTGGGGTTTTCTAAGTATACCATCATATCATCTGAAAATTTGGTCTTGAGGAGTAAAATTCCCAAGAGAATCCTCACTAGGCATTACCAAGAATCAAAATTAAGCAATAAATCAAAAGCAGAATTGACATTCACTTATTAAAAGCCTATAGCTTTTTAATTATTAATAATCAGAGTTAGTTTGACTGGACCATATAATGTGAGGATGGGGAGTAATATATATTGTAACTGGAAAGTCAAGACCAGGTTGTGAAGGTCCTTAAAAGCTGTATAGATATCTTTGTTTTGTTCTAGAAGCAATAGGAAGTCATATAATTTAATGAACTCTTAAGATAGTGCTTGTGGAATGGTAAGAAGACCATGGATGGAAAAAATACCGAAGAGGTTGAAATGACAAGCTTTGGCTATTGATTTTCTGTGTGAAGTAACAGAAATTAAGGAGTTAAGTGATATTCAAAGTTAAGTACTTGAAAAACTAGAAGTATTTTGTTGCCCTTGATAGAAATTGGATTTGTGAGAAAATCCATGTTCTATTTTAGATTTGTTGTTTCAGATGATAATAGAATTGACTGGGGAGAGAGATTGGTAATAGGGAGATATAGGTTTAAGAGTTGACTGTGTTGGGATAATTTAAGTCTATGAGAACTTCAGAGGTCCCTAAGTGAGAAAAGTATATATAGAAAAGAAGGTGTGAGGTGCACGGTATTTAGGAAGTATGTTGATAAGTCAGTTAGGAGGATTGAGGTGTAGCCAGATAGATAGGAAGAGAACCAAGAGATCAATCTTGAAAACATACAGAGGAGAGAGAATGGTTAACAGTGTCAGGTACTATAGACTATTCAAGAAGGATAGAACATTTAAAAAATGTCCAATGGATTTATAAGACATCATTGGTCACTTTGAAGAGAACATTTTCATTTGAGCAATGGATTAGGAAAATAGATTAGAGTTGGTTAGGAGGAGTACATAAAAGAAGGGGAAGTAGAAGTAATGAGTGCAGATACCTTTTGTTAGTATTTGGCTGAGATAGGAAAAGAGATGGATGGTAAGGTCTAGAAAAAGGTTGTTTTTTTTTTTTTATGTTTTGTTTTTTAAAGTATGGGTAAGACTTTAGCACATAGATAGGAAGAAAGGAACCGGTGGATAGGGATATATCAAACATAAAGAAGAGGAAGAGAGGACAAGGGAGCAGACTACAAACTACAAAACACTGGGTACCTACAAAAGGGTTGGGATTGGCATTATCTGACTGAGGAGTAGAAGAGAAAAGAGTGGAGAAGGTTTATTAATTTTTGAAATGAAGAGGAATTTGTGACCTGTTCTTGACTAATATATATCTGCTGACATATTAATATATCTTGGGCTCTCAGGTCAATCAGTTCCCTAACTTAAAAGACCCGGAACTTGAAATACCAGGTATTCCCTATCATATTTATACTGTAGACTTCTGCAGGGGGGTGTTTTTGCATGCATTTCATTCTTTGTCTTAAACTTTGATGATACTGAAGATATAACATATTAGACAGACTACAGTAATGCTACCTAATATTAATGTTTTAGTGTGTGTAATAAGTTTATAAATGTAAGTATTTAACTTTTTTTTCTTTTTTTTGAAGGAGAAATAGTTGTAAATGAAGTCAATTTTGTGAGGAAATGCATTGCAACAGACACAAGTCAGTATGATCTATGGGGAAAGCTGATATGCAGTAATTTCAAAATTTCATTTATTACAGATGATCCAATGCCATTTCAGGTTTGTTTCTTACGTGTTAAACATTTATTCATTTTATGTCTTTTAACCATATCAGATAATATTGTATAAATTTTTTCACCATCTAAACTTTTTGATATGAAATATCAAAATACTGCAAATTTTTTTGCATGAAAAGAAATTAAATTTCCTCTTTTGATTTAGAATTTCTCCTTATTATCAGATTTCCTAGATAAGCATTTATAGGTTGTAGGAATCTATTCAAGGCCAGAATTCTTGTATTTTATCTTTTTTTATATTCCTTATTCTTAATATAACACTTAGCACCCAATAAGCATTTAAATAAATACTTTTCTAATCCATATGGCCATTTTATCCACATCCTTAACTTTGGTCATTGGTATTTAGATGGATTAACTCAAATCTATAACCACAAATCGGGGAGAATATTTTCTAAATTTGCCCTATTGATAATAATTTGAATTCTTCATAAGTGAATTGTTGAGTTTGAAAAATAATTAAAATGCTAATGAACAACTGAATAAATAAAATATAGTTTATTGAATGACATTTTAAAAAACTGAATGAACAATTCTTTAATAAGCTTTTGGCTCATAAAAAGTAATTTTCCACAATTATTATTTTCCACAACTATTAAATGACATTAAAAATTCCTCATAGACCTTCATTGAAATAGGAATAGCTTTAGTGGTAGAGCTAAATACTTTCCCCTATAAGCTATAGGTATAAGTATTTATATGTATAGTGAATTAGATTCCTAACTTCACTTTAATTTGATTATAGCTTCTTACAGAACTATCCCTAGAATATAGCATGTAAGTACAATTGCTTTCCCCAGACTTTCAGCAGCTGGTGCAGTGAAGCCTAAAGTCAGAAAGACCTATGTTCAAATCTAGCCTCAAACACTAGCTTTTTAAACCTGAGCAAGATACTTAACCCATTTTGCCTCAATTTCTTAATTTGCAAAATGATCTGGAACAGGAAATGGCAAACCACTGCAGTATCTTTGCTAAGAAAACCCCCAAAAACAGGGTCATGAAGGAGTTGGGTATGACTAAAATAACTGAACAACAGCAAAAATTTTTAAAGAAGGCAGCAAAGTCAGTAATATTGCACTTTCCCCCTTTGCACACATTCTGGTGACTCATTGACCTCCCCCCCAATCCCATCCCCACTCCATATATATTTATTAAATCTGATCAAGAAATCATGATAGGTAGGATTTATCCTAGACTATCGTAAAATTTTTACCTTGGCTGCATACTTTTTATTTTTTTGTTTTCCTTGTTTTTTATTTAAAAGAGACATAAAAACCTTCCTTTAGAGTTTAAATATAGATATATAACTTAGTATGGTTGAAAACTTTTAAAGCAGAAATAGTGATTTTTTTTTTTTTTTAAATTTCAGAAATTTCATTATAAAAATCTTCTCCTTGGTGAACATGATGTCCCTTTAACCTGTATTGAGCAGATTGTAACAGGTATGTACATACTTTTAGTAAAATGTTTTAACAAGTATGATTTTGCTCAGGAATTAGAATATTGATACAGCAGTCTAAAGTTACTTGGATTAGACTTCTATTAACTTTAAACTTTTGGCAAATAAAAGATTTCATTAAAATTTGTATTTCATGTCAGATGTTACTTGAGATTCAACAGGATTGTGAATCTAAGTAACAAAATTAAAAGAATTAATTTGAAGCTATTGTTTTGCAGCAACATGTGATAAGTGAAAAGAGTGCTTGGTTTTGGAATCAAAGCACTTGGTTTCAAATCCTCACTCATATGCTGTCTATGTGATCTTGTTTGTGTTATTTGAACCTATCTATAAAATAGAGATAATATTTGCATTATCTTTTTTATATGGTTTCATGAACATGAAGCACTACTCTAGGGACTGACAAATTAGGACTTCTAAGCCAAATCCAGCCCACTGCCTATGATTTTATAAAAAAAACATTTAAAAAACAAACAAAAAAAATTTTTTTTATATTGTCTTGGTTATTCTTATCATTTTTGAGTTAGTAGAATTGAATTTAACAATTTTATCTGGGTAATAATACTTTTTAGTAGTTTAATTTGAAAAATATTTATCTAGTTGTACTTAGTCAACTCCTAACCCTCCCCACACATATCTTCCCCTGAAAAATTCTCAAGGACAGGTGAAAAACATGAAAGAGCAAATGAAAGCTTAAATTTCTTAGTGTTCAAATTATGACAATTTCAGCATTCTAAGTAATCTTTTGCTAAAATATGCTTTATTGATGGGTGATAGTATAAATTTAAAAACGTAATTTAACAATATTCTTCCTTTGAAATCTTTTTTCATTTCAGTAAATGACAACAAACGGAAACAGAAGATTCTAGGCCCCAACCAGAAACTCAAATTTAATCCAACAGAGCTAATTATTTATTGTAAAGATTTCAGAATTGTTCGATTTCGATTTGATGAAGCAGGTCCTGAAAGTGCCAAAAAGGTAACATGTCATTCAGTTTTAGGATAATCTTTTCTTTAATAATATGGCTTACCAATTTTTGTAGAGGAGTTCTTGTTATGAAGCATGAATAGAGCACCAGCTTGAATAATTATGTCCAGCATCATCTAAATAACTACATAGTTCACAGTAGGTGTTTAATTTTTTTTTTTTTTTTGAATAGTTAAAGCCAAATATATTAACTGTCATTGTTTTTAGCTTGGTTCTCTTTAGGACCTACTAAATTAAATAGTATTCAACAAGAATCTGCTTTAGAGTAGATTAGAATTCATAAATTTGATACTTGCATTCTGGGAAATCTTCATCTAGTGAGGGAAGTTAGGGAAAGGAAACTTTTTGTTTCTGTTAAAATCTGGGGATTTTAAATCCTGACAGAACCAGATCAGGAGTCCTACTTATCCATTACCTGCAAAGTCATAATTGGCAGAGTCATAATTGAGAGAGAAATGGATATTAAGTACTTTTTTTATTTCTGTGAAATTGAACAAGGTCTTTATCAAGGGATTATTAGAGTACTATATTCTATTTTTAAGCTTTATAACATAAGCTAAGATTAAAAAAAACAAAAAATAGAACCCAATCATTAAAAAATGGTGAAAATAGTTAAAGGATTAGACAATAGTTCTGCTTAGAAAACTGAGAAGACATTGGGACTCTGAGATGGAAAAAGAAAGGTAAGAAAGCACCAAAATAATGGAGTATTAGGAAAAGAACTGGAGAGCTTAGTTCTTCACCAGTACTGTTCCAACAAAGATTTAGGAAACACAGCAGATTAAGTTCCGATTGGGAGATCCAAGAACAAAATTAGCCAATTTTCCTTCCCAGGTTAGCAGGGAGACAGATAAGTTTATTTGGAGACAAAGTTTAATAGGGAGTGTATAGTGTGTAATACTCCAGTACAGTATTTTAAAAGAGATTATACACCAGAAGTGGTCTCAGACCTGTATAAGGGGGTCCAGTCTTGTTCAAAGACAAGTGCCAACTGGCAGCTCTGTTGCCTGACCTCTAGTTCTGTATCACATGCAAGGGTGACTTAAGGAAGGGATCAGTGCTTAGGGGTGGTAGTCTAGAGTGGGGTGTGATTATGGGTCCTAGATTGAATTCTTAGCAAAGAGCAAGTTCAGGAGTAAACAGTAGTTTTGTGACTGACCTCAGGAGTATAGTCTCACCTTTGGTCACTAGCCCAGTCTGAAGCTTATTGGTGGTAGCTGAGTCTAGCAATAGTCTACTGTAACTCCAACCAGAGGACTAGGAGGGTAGTAACCAAACTTTATTCTGGATCATAATTACTTTGGAGAACTGAAATATTGCAGATTTCCCTAGCTGGAGCTGTTCCAAAGATGCTGGAATAACACATACTCATTACCTACAATAAAGCTGCAATAGGATATAAATTCAGCTCAGACATTCCCTCCAGAAGTGGATAGAGTCTAGTCTTTATATTAAGTATGAGTAAGGAAATAGGCTGTAATGAGCAAACAAGAAAAATCTCAACATTAAAAGCTACTAAGTGAAAAGGATGTTTAAAACATAATCTAAGAAAAAGAGAATGACTCCGATATATCTACAAGCAAAGCCTCAAAGAAAAGCATAACTTGGGCTATAAGTTCCTATGAGAAATAAAATAAGTTTTTATTTCAATTTTTAAAGAACTAAAAATGATAAAATCAAGTGAAATCACCAGAAGGGGGAAATAGAAAAATGAAACTATGAAAGAAAGAATTTAAAAGCAAATCATCAGTTAGAAACAAGAAATCTAAAATCTTACCCAAAAAATAAACTACTTAAAAAGTATAATGGACCTTGTAGAAAAGCTAGTAACTATAAGAAATATTAAAATAAGTTAAAAGAGTGAAAAAATAGAATAAAATATAAATTATCTCAGCAAAAAGAGTTGGAAAACATATTGAAGAGAAATTATTTAATAATCATACAATCCCTCCACAAAAGCATAGACAATCATATTTTAAGAAATAATTCTTTTCACTTTTATGCCTAGATCTCTTAAAACCAGAGGACAAAGTGAAAATAGAAAGACTTTACTAGTTACTTCTTTCAATTGAATTCATTAAACATTTATTAAGGCCTATCATCCAGTTTTGCGGTTTGACAGAAACAATAAAATTTAGTAAGGGGGGTAGGGGAGTTTAGCGGTAAAAAATTATTATAAATTATTTGCATACGTCTATACGCACCTATGCATTATGTGCTAGGCACTATTTGAAGCTCTAAGGATAAAAATAAGAAAAAGAGTCCTTACCCTAACAGACCTTAAAATCTAATGGTACACTGCAACACATAAAAAGAGACTGAGCAGCAGCTGGGTGGTGCAGTGTATAGAGCACCAGCTCTGAAGTAAGGAAGATTTGAGTTCAAATTTGGTCTCAGACACGAACACTTCCTAGTTATGTGACCCTGGCCCAAGTCACTTAACCTCTATTTCCTCAGCAAAAAAAAAAAAAAGACTGAAAAGTGGAAAGAAGATAGTTAGAAATTTACTTATAAAGTTCTGATCTGATTTTTTTTTTATAAAGAAAAGCTTTAGGAAGTTTATTGTTTCACCCTCCAACCTTCCATTGAGAGAGATAGACTCAACAGTGGGATGTAAACTAGTATTGAGTATAAAAAAAGTGCAATCAATTTGCATGGTGGTAAGATTTCAGATGATCAGTTTATCCTGAGGTAAGCATAAGGTTCTACAGAATCAAAATTAAGTGGAGTTATTAATGAATTGAGAGTTTCTCCTGCAAAAAAAAACCCTAAGATGAAAACCCTAAGAGGAACATTATAGTCAAGATCGAGAGGTTCCAAATCAAAGGGAAAATACTTCAAGAAACCAGAAAGAAACAATACAAGTTCCGAAGAGCCACAGTCAGAATCACATACCATTTAATGGTCATCATTTTAAAGAAATGAGGAGGTTGAAATGCTGTATATCAGAAGGCAAAAATATAAGCTTATGACTGAGAATCACTTAAATAGCAAATCTAAGTAATACTACAGGGAGGAAAAAATGAATCTTTAATGAGTAGCATAGTGTTTATTTTATCAAACTTTGCTACAAGCAACCCTAAAAAATATCCCAAGTTTGGTTTTCTTTTAAGTAAACTTTATGCTTTGATAGGCATCAAAAATACAAATAAGTTGTGATGAGAGGTTAAATAATGCAAAATTTGATTTATGCAAATCATAAAATAACCAGGTTACATTTAATATGAGCCAAAATTCAGTTTACATTGTATATATCCCAGGTTCTTAAAATGTAGTTCATTGTGTGGGGTCAAATATTTGATATGTGTAACTTTTATATACCTATATATCCATGTAAAATTTTCTCAGAGGAAATAGGATTGCAAGTGGAAAAGTTTGAGAAGTCTTAATGTAGATGAGCTAGTCTAAGATTTAACACACCACTTCATATCAATTTGTACTTGCCTAAGAATGCGGGCCTGAGATTAGTTTTGTTTCTATGATCTTAAAAGAAGAAAAGGGTGCAGAAGAAAAATGCACTAGGAAAAGAACAATGAGGATGTTGTCTCATATAATTGGGTATGAATATAAAATTATCAACAAACAAAGAGTAGGGAAGAATAGCTAATTTCACTTTGATCCAAACTGGTCAAAGGAAGGAAGAATATGCTTGCAATTGGGTATAAAAATATAAGAGGATAGATTAAAAGAGAGGTTACTCCTGAATAAAACAAACTATTTAAGTGTATCTCAAAGAAGGATTTGAAAAAAAAAAAAAAAAAAAGCTAAAATTGTGATTGGATTTTAGGAGAAGAAAAGAAGAGGAACAGGAAAGCAGAAGCAAATTACCAGATCTAGAGCTTTGTTGCTGGGTGTGTTTCTTATTTAACAAAATGGAGTAGGAAACAAATAGAAAAGCATAAGAAGATAGAGGAAAGCATACATTTTACAGAAATTACTATTAACCACCAGTGGGATGAACTTATCCATAAATGAAGGGGATAACAGAATGACTTAGAAAGCAAAATTCAATGGTATGTTGTTTACAAGCATTAAAATAAGCATTACATAAAAATCTGTTTCATCTGAAGTAAAAAAGAGAAAGAGGTAGCAATCTAGATAGTCTAGGCAATAGCTAAAATAGACAACTCAAAAGATTGAGAACTGGGAAACTACTTGTTGAAAGTATCACAATGTATTAATGTCAACACTAAGTTTGCTTGCAACAAGTGGTATAAAATTAAATACTTGAAGAAAAAGTTAAATAGAGAGACAATAAAATTATTATATTGGACAGGCCTAGATAAATCTAACAAAAATATAAGTGGAAGATATGAATTAAGTCTTAGAAAGGTTAGATATCGTAGATGATTGGAGATTATTAGAAATAGGAAAGAATATGTGTGTGTGTATGTGTATGTATGTATGTGTGTATATACACACACACACACACACACACATTTTTTTCCCCCTCAGATGTTCTTGGTTCCTTTACAAAAATTGATCCTGTATTGAGGCATTAAAACCTCACAAACAAAAGCAGATTTTTTTTTTTAACCAAAAAAAAAAAAAAAAGCTTTTGCAATTTGTAATGCAATAAAAATTATATTGTTTACTTTAGAAAAAGATTAATTATTTTGAGACTAAACGAATCCCAAGGAATGGTGAATCTCAAAAGAAAATAATAGTTTTGATTTTAAAAAAGAAAACCAACCTACCAATCTAAAAAATAAAAATGATAAATTCATTACCAGTAATGAAGAAGTAAAATAACTGTTAGAAGCTACTTTATTACCCAGCTGTATGCCAAAAAACTGACAAACTAAATGAAATGGGTGAATATTATTAAGAAATAGTATATATCCAAATTAATAGAATAGGAAATAGAGCACTTAATCTAAATTCATTAGAAATTAACTAAAGTATAAAAATATTTTTGCACAGAAAAAATCAACGTGTTTGAAATCAGAAGAAAAGTAGATAAATAGAAAATCCGGCAGCAATTTTCTCTTATAATTGAGCCTGGAGTCAGGAAGACTGGAGTTTACATAACTTCAGGGGAATGGAGTTTTGTTTTCTATTTTAATTAAGAAAAGATAAGTTTAAAATGATAAGAGCAATTTTTGAATTAAGATTTAGGAATTGAAAAATTCTGCTACTAATATGATGGAGAAGATAAGGTTAGAAGAATTTTTAATCAAATGGACTTTCCCAAAGATTTTAAAGGAACTGTCTTTTTAATATGTTTTGATGACTTTCCTGGCAGTAAATGTACCTTTCTATTCTCTTCATTAGGATTTTTTTTATCACTTAGATAACTAACAAAAACTTATTCTGAGATTGTTTCATTGAATGTAAATGATCCTTCCCCCCCCCCCTCTCTCTCTATATATATTGATACTGGGAGAAAAAAAGAAGAAAAAGGGGATAGGGGAAAGCTGTCTTCAATTAGATAAGGACTGCCATGTAGAAGGGAAAGTTGACTTGTTCTATGTTGCTCCAGTGATCAGGCAAGTAGCAAGCATTTATTTAGTGCCTAATGTGTGCCAAGTGGGAGGAAATAAGCATTTATATAGTGCCTACAAAATGCCAAGACAATGTGTTAAGCAGTTTATAAATATCTCATTTGCTCTCACAGCAACCCTCCAACAACCAGGTAAATGTTATTATCTCTATCTCTATTGTTCAGTCATTATAGTCATGTCCAACTCATGTCAATGTCATGTCAACATTTGAGATTTTCTTGGCAAAGATACTTGAGTGTGGGGCAGCTAGGTGGCACAGTGGATAGAGCACCATCCCTGAAGTCAGGAGGACTGAGTTCAAATCTGGCCTCAGACACTTAACACTTCCTAGCTGTGTGACCCTGGGCAAGTCACTTAACCCCAATTGCTTCAGAAAAAGAAAAGGGGGAAAAAAAAAAAAAGATAAAGCAAAAATACTATCATGATTTGCCATTTGCTTCTCCAGCTTTTCTATCTTCTTTGCCACTTAACTGGCCAGAATCACACAGCTATTTACATGCCTGAGGATGGATTTGAACTCAGGTCTTTTGATGAGTCAGCATAGTATAGAGTATTGAGTAGATAGAGAATTGACTAGAAAAATCTGGGTTCAAGTTCTGCTTCTGATATATACTGTGTGACTTTGACCTAACCTTTCAGGATTGTTGGTTTACTCTTCAAGACTATTACAGAAGGTCCTGATGTGCATTGGTAAAAAGTTTCCTCCAAGTTCCCCAATTGAACCAGCTAGGCAATTCTATTTCATTCTGAGTAATACATTTTTAAGAGTGACATTGACAAGGTTGTTTCTATATAGGGATTGGCTGACATAGTGGGGGGCTTTGAAAGTCATTCTGTTCAGTAATCATTTGAAGAAACCGAGCATATTTATCCTGGAGAAAAGAATTACTAGTATGAAGAACATGTTAGCAGGCTTTCAGTGTTAGAAGGGCTAACACATGGAAGAGGTATTAATCTCTGTCTTGCTTGATTCCAGATTACCAAACTAGAAGCACCAGGTAGAATGTATAGAAAGACAGTTTTCCTCATTATAGCGAAAAACTTCCTAGCCCAGTTCCAAATAGAAGGTACCCTCTTGGGTGACATTAATCACTAGAGAATTCTAATTAACTATTGGATGATCATTTGATCTGTTGTAAAAGAGATTACTATAAAGATTTGGATTGGACTAAATGATTTGAGGTTCCCTGTGACTTTGACATTCTGTGGTCCCAAGTTACAGGGAAGCAATTTTTGATTTGATAAGGAAAGCCCGCCTTCACAACACTGTCTTTGAACTGTCTTTAAAATTGCATGAAGTTGCAAATTGTGGTGGAAAGAATGTCACTGTGATTGAGATCATTTATCTCTGATGTATTAAAACATTAGAGTTGTTATTCCAACAACAGAACAATTTACTTCATGAAGTGGTGAGTTTTTTTGCATTAAAAATATATGACCAGATGGAGGTTAGGGCTATGTGGGGGGGTGGGGGTGGGGAGGATATGTGTGTGCGTGTGCTAGCTCCAAAATTTCCTAAGATCTCTTCCAAAATTCAGATTTTGTGATTCTCTTGTGTTCTAACAAGAGAGGAAGGAATCTAGGACTGAACTGAAGATTGTAAAAGTGCATTGTTTAAAGAATTGCTGTTAAATAGCACCAATAACACTCTTTAAAACATTTCAGCTTCTTCTTAACAGTATATCAATATATAGTCCCAGACTAAAATGATCTTTTATTTATTACTTAGAATATTTAATATTTTAATTTAAAAAGCTAAGTATATTTGACAGATTACAGTTGGCTTTGTTAGGATGTTAAAACAAGATATTTTTTAAAGGAATGAATTTTGGACAGTCTCTGCTTTCAAATAATTCCTAATCTAAATACAAACAGGATATAAACAGAGTAAGTTAGAGCTAATCTCAGGAGGAAAACTATAAGAGGACTAGGAAAGCTTTTTGTAGAATGTGGGACTAAATAGAGTAGAGAAGAGTCATTCTATTAGTTTATATGTAAAAATCTTTCTCTGTTGGAAACATAGAATTTGGACATAGTAAAACTGACGTTCTCATTAAAATAATCATTTTTAAGTGTAACTTAATTTTTGTTTGTCATCTTCTCTTTCTATAAGAACAAAAGATGATGAGATTTTTTTCTACTTAAATTATATAATTAGAGTGAGATTTAGTATATTTTGTGTCATGTTTGTTTTTGATTAATGCTTAAGCCTCTAGATTTAAAAAAAAACTCATTCGTAAAAATTTTGTTACAACAAAAAAAATTTGTTGAGAATATATTGTTGCATCAAACATTATTGTTTAAAAAAAAAAGAAATGCCATTTATTAGTCTTTGATATTTCTTTGCAATTGACCTTTCATATTCCATAAACTTTTCTTAAAATGCATATGATCATATAAATTTTATCCATAGGATATATAATTTTATATTAATTGCCACTGTTCTCTGAGGTAAGAAATTTTGCTTATAATGAAGTTGTCAGAATTTATTATTCTTTTGTGATTTGAAACAAATGTCCAGTTTACTTTCACACAAGATTCAAAATGATTGACATATTTCATATCTTATATGCAGTTATCCAGAATCTGATTATCTGGTAATGATGAAAGCATAGTGATCCTATGTGTTATATAACAGAATGAAAAATTATAATTATCAGTTAATGGATTTGTTGTTAATTTTCATTTCTGTCTTGCACACATTGAAATATGAACTTAACTACTCTGACCATTAAAATAAAAATCTTAATCACTTAAAATTAAAATTGGAAAGGTGATAAGATTTGATGAAAACATTGCAGAACATCCAATCTCCTTTACAATTTAGATTTACAAAGAAAATGAAAGCTGTGATTGTATGTATAGCTCTGCAAAGATTTAAGACCTTAAACACATAGTGCCTTCTATATATTTAGAAAATGGAGAAATATTTAAAATTGGTATGATTTTGGAGTTGCCTTCTAAAGACAGTCTTGGAAGGCTTTGTAAAGAAAATGAGTATTGAGCAGAGATTTAAAGAAAAGGGGAGGCATAATTTGGCAGAGAGGAAAGGGAAGGGGTTTTCAGCAAAGTGTACAGCATGAAAGATGGCTTGAGAGTGAAGAAGATAAAACAGGTACAAAGGATATCAAGTATTTGTTCTATGCATACATCTTCTATTATTAAAAAGGAACCATTTGGTGGTAAGGCTTAGAATCTAAAATTAGGTGATGATATATGATAAAGACTATTGAGAGCTTTAGCAGAATTCTAAGAGGAATGTCATGCTCAAAATGACATTCCAAGGTAAATATTATAGATGAAAGAAGATTCTTGGATTCAGAGCAGCTATGTCAATAAAAATGTTAGGGAGCCTAAGGCTCATAATCTGTTGCCATAAGTAGAAAGGAATAATACAAGTACAATAAATGTTTTAGAGAGAAAAAGTAACTGAATCGAAGTCAATGGAGAGATGAAAATGTCACAGGATAGAACTTGAAGTAAAACAACGATACCACTGATAATGAAGGAAAAGTAAAGTAGGCCTAATGTTGTAGAAACAAACTGTAAGAGATTGGTAAGCAAAATGTTAGCGAGACTACAAATTTTAATTTAAAAATTTTTTTTAATTAACAAAAAATCCTGTAGTTAGTGAAAAATTGTAGTTAGTGAAAAATGAGACACTTAAATTAAAAACAAACAAACAAAAAAACATGGTTAGAGATTTAGCCTTAGAGTGAATTTTTAACTTAACTGTTTTATGATTAGGAAATGAAGGGAGAATTGGAAAAGTGGATTGTCATTTTTCCATAGAAATTATATTACATTACATTACTGAATGTTGTCATTATGTCTAAATAGGTGGCTCATATTTTTATTGGTGTAAATGAGGCCATCAATATTTCTGCCTTTGTTTTCTAAGATAAAGTGACATGAAGATATGGCTAAATTCAGGTTAGCCATGAACTCTTATTTGTTCAACTAACCAAAATTGTCTTGCTTACTCTGCCTCTCTGTTAGGTTTTAAATCAGATTTGATTTTCTTAGTATTTTCTATAAATTTGTCTCCTTTTTTGTTCATAGCTGGGGAAACAAGATCATGTAGATTCTAATTAACATTTTCTGTATTGTATTATAATTTATATTTATTTTGTTAAACATTTCTTAGTTACATTTTAAGCTGGTTCAGCACTAGTTGGTGTAGAGAATATGTCTTAAATTTTAAAGAATTTGTCTTCAGGTCATGACTGAATCTTACTTGGCAACCTTGGCAAATCTTCTGATCTTTCTGAGCCTCAGTTTCTTCATTTATAAAGTAGAGATCACAATACTTGTCTTTACACTTCAGAAAAATAAAGTTTATTGATATTTCTTGTTTTAGTAGCATGTATATTTCCCTGCTTATCATCTTTAAGAAAGTTGACCTTTAAAACAAATTATCAAAAGCAGATAAGTAAAGCTAATTAACTCAATGAAATTTTCTGATGTTATATGTAGAATGTTTAGTGTCTATAGCCATGTTCTGCTGCTTCTGGAAAAAAGTCATCTAGGGCAGACCAGGGCCTTTTATCTCCTTTTTTGGGCTCTATATACTTAAGCCTTTGCACCATTTTATATGTTTTTTGTTTCCTTGTGAGTCTTTTTGTTCACTGAGTTTATCTTGTAGGTCTAGTGAACATGGACATTTTATTTTAATCTGTTGTCATTAAGTAATTTTTTGGTCCTTTCCATCCCTTTGTGATCTTGTTTGAAGTTTTCTTGGGCAAAAATATTGTAGTATTTTGCCATTTCCTTCTGCACCTCATTTTACAGATGAGGAAACTGAAGCAAACAAGATTAAGTGACTTAACCTAAGGTTATACAAGCAGTGAGTGTCTAAGGCCACATTTTGAACTCAAGGAAGATGAGACTTCCTGACTTCATACCCAGCAATTTCTCTTCCACATCACCTACCTGCCAATTTAAAATCTGTGCTGTATATAAAATGTGATGTATTCATGTTTAATAACCTGCCAATAATAAAATCTCATTTTGGGGAACAACTTTGAAACATTTGAACTTTAATCAAAAAGACAATTGTCACAAGATGATGCTTACAAATACTTTAATAGCATTTAATAGTGTTAATTATCTTAAATGAAAATTCTAAGTATAGAATTTTTCCTAGGTGTGCCTTGCGATAGCTCATTATTCTCAGCCAACAGATCTCCAGCTACTCTTTGCATTTGAATACGTTGGGGAAAAGTACTGCAATCCGGGTAAATATGAACATATTGAACATTATTACTTTCATTTCACACTATATAATTTTATTATTAGTTGTCAGGTAGAAAAATTCCAAAATACAGAAGATTCAAAGGACATCATGCAGTAATTGCATATGCAAATACTTTCTTTTAGGAGAATTGGCAATTGGTCAAGATTGTCAATTGAAATGGACATAGGTCAAAATCAACCCTTCTTTAAATACAGTAGTCATGTCAAGTGTTTATCATAGCTCAATCCAACTCATACTCTTATTAAAAAGATTCCTGATAGATTTATAAAAAAAAAAATTGTTAATTAGTAATTTGAGTTATATTTACTTCTCTTGAGTTAAGAAGAAAATAAAAGGTAGTTTTAAAGTGTATAATTTTTGAAGTAGCTTTTTGAAAAGCTAATATAAAGTTGTTTAGCAGAAGCCACTTAAATTTTTTTTAAGTATTAAATTTGTTTCTGATAATAGCTTACAGTGAAGAGGTTCAGAAAGAATTTTGTGTTTATAGGCACTAACATAGGACAGCTGTTATTTTTAGGCAAGAAATGAAATGGTGATACCAGTAACATTTATGATATCTGTACAGTTCTTCAGGTTCTATATTAATTTTTGCAAAAATTGGTGAATACCTTAATCTAGAAGAAAATCCTTGTTTTCCAGTGACTATGGATTAGCACTTTCCTCCTACTTGTTCTAGTAGAAGAAAAAAAAGTTTTTAAAGTCGAGCAATAAATACTTATCAAAAGACTACTATGTGTTCATCAGTACCTCGGGAATATAAATTTCATGTAAGAACTAGTCTTTGCTTCCATAGTCGTCTTTGATTTTCACTTTAATCATAGAAACAAGACTTAAAATTATGAAATAGTAGAAAATAATCTTAAAACAATATTACAAAGCTATTAGCCAAAAGAGAAAGGGTTATGTAATGACAGTTCATTTGTATATCAGCTGTTTGAATTCAAAATACATTTTCTCTTCAAAATTGCCTTATAAATCATGGGTAAGTTCCTAAATAAGATTAAGAGATCTATTTAATCCATAATGTCCATAAATACAATACTCTTATACTAAGTAAACATTAGGATTATTAGGATTACACTAATATTACCAATGATAAACTGTACTTTTAGGTAGTTAGTTTTAAGATCCTGGGAAGAGGGAACCATTTAGTTCAAGAAAGAGGAAGAGAATTTGATCTACTTTTCTTGAGTACAGGACTGATTGTAAGCATAATTTTAAAATGTCAAATTCATCTTTGGCAGCATCTCACTTTGTAGTTTTCATTTCCCTTATTGACTAGTGAGTTCATGTCGCTGAGTATCAATGACTTTCATGCCCCAAGCCAGCATTTTCTTTTTCTCTATTTCCAAATCTATGGTCTAAAAATTGTATTTCCACTCTTCTGTGCCTCCCCTTATGGTAAGAGAAAAAGGGAGTAATGAGTTTTCAATAGCTTTTCGTATCTATAAGTTGTTTCTGAGCCTGTATAATCAAGTCATAAATTGTGTACAGAATGTAAATATTGCATTTCAGTGGAGAAATCAATGAAAACCAGTATTAGTCAAAAATGATTTATAAAAATAAGCTTTTGTATAAGTATTTTTATAAAATGAAATTCATAAGAATTTCAAGTTCAAATATTTTAATATAGTTTTTGAAATATATATTATAAAGTTTATATAAATTTAAATCTAACTTGACATATTGAAGAGAGAAGAAATTATTTCAGTCAAAGAAGAGTAGCACAAATCAAGAAATTTAGGAATGAATATAACATTTCTGGAACAGTGAAGAGACTCCTCTCCACTGTTAGAAATTATTGCTGAAAATGAGGTAGATTGGATTAGGAACTAATTGTAAGAGTGCCCTGAAGGATAAGCATAGGAATAAGTAAGTAATAGAGAGTTACAGTTTAAGAGCAATGAGATAATATAATTAAAACTATCCTTTGTAGAAGATTAACCTAACAAAAAGACAGTTTCAATAGAAGTTAGCATGGAGCCAAGAATGTTAGCTGTAATCCAGGCATGAAATGATGAGAACCCCAATTAGGGTAATAGCACTTGGGATGGTGAAGAAATGTTTTTAAGGGAAAGATGACTGATTTTATATAAGGAGAAGAAAAGACAGAGGAAATAAAAATTGCATCAAGGTTTTGAGTCTTTATAACCAAACAGTAGTGATGCTTTTGAAAGAGACAAGTGAATTTAGAAAGGAATCTTTAGAGGGGTAGAGATGGTTTTAAATTGACACCTGATGAGTTTCAGGCAATAATTTTGCACCTAAATGAAATTCTCTATTAGTAATTAGAGATAATGAACTAAAAACTAAGTAGTTTGAAATCTTTAGCACAGAAACCATTTAAGAATTTCGTGAATCCTTCAACAGAGATGATGGAGAGAACATGGGATTAAGGGCTGATATTACAGTTGAAGGTGAAAAGGGAAATAATAGAAAAGCTGTCTGGGAGCATGATACTTAAGTTAGTTAGGAGCCCCATTATTTCCCTTCTTTCTGACCCCCAACTAGTATTAACTTTTCAATGAGAGGATGGTCAAAATAGCCATAACAAAGATTAAGGACATGAAAAGAAAAGAAGACTATATTTGACTTTGTTGGTAAAGTAGGTTGTCAGTGACCTGTTGCAGTGGAATGGTACTGGAAGCTAAATTGAAAGAGTTAAATAGTGAATAGAAATAGAAAAGTAACCTTAAACTGGTGAAAAATTTGGTAGTGAGGAGCTACAAATAATAATTAATCAGGGACAGTTTCTTCAGACTGGTTGTTTCATATGCTTGATTGCAGAAAGAAAGGGGTCATTATGTAAGAAGGGATAATAAGGTTTTTAAGACATTGAAAAGAAATCTGTTCAGTGTAGGCCAGAGGTAAAGCAGATAATTTAAAAGAAGATAAGGGATATTTCTTTTATGGAGATTTGAGAGAAGGGTGAATAGATAGGTATAAAAGCCTTAGAGTAAATGTGGGATCATTGTAATAGTAGGCAAGATCTCTAATGAGAATAACCAGGGAAGAGAATTGAAGATTTAAATCAAAATTAATTATAAAACACAACTTTTAAAAATTTTAAATTATATTGCTTTTTCTACAGGTAAAAACATTAATGGAATAGACCCTGGAGGTGGAGGAGTAACTGGTGGTAGTAGTCAAAAAACTCCTTTATTTGAAACTTTCTCTGATTGGGATAGAGAAATCAAGAGGACAGGTGCCTCAGAATGGAGAGTTTGTTCAATTAATGAAGGCTACATGATTTCTACTTGGTAAGTTTTGTTTCTAATATTAATATTTAACTAGAAAAAAACTTCTCTTTAGTAATTAAACTATTGTCTTGCTTCTTTGTACTTTGTTAATTTTAATAGATGATCTCTTAATATCTTTTATGAAATCCTTATTCTTTTTAACTTCTCTGTGGTATTTATTTGATGCTGTTAATTGCTTTTTCCACTTAAAAATTCCTCCTTGGTTTTTTGTGTTACTGCTCTCTTGTTTCTTAAAAAACTCTTAGTTCTGGCTTCTTCCTGAGTATCTTGCCCCAAGGCACACTCCTTATCAATGTAATTGCTTTATTCTACACTTCAGAATCTGAATCCAGCTCAAGATTTTCCTTTTTTTGTTTTTTCTTTCTAAAATATTATATCAGAATTGTTTTAAACTACTTTGCACATATTTAAGTACTTATCTCCCCCATTAGAATATAATAAATTCATTGTGAGTAAGGATTACTTTATTCTACGTACTTTATATTACCTGTGCCTAGAATAGGGACTGTGTCCCTAGAAGTAGGCACTTAATAAATACTTACTGATTGATAGAGTTGGTTGTCATTGAAATTTTCAGTATGTAAGTGCTTGACTGACAGTCAATAATCAAATTATCTATTGCATTATATTAAAAAAAAAAAAAAAACTAACAAGGCAACTAGTTGATACAGTAGATGGAGCACCAGCCCTAAAGTCAGGAGAACTTGAATTCAAATCTGGCCTCAGTACTTCTTGACTCTGGGCAAATCACTTAACCCCAATTGCCTCAGCAAAAAAAAAAAACAAAAACAAAAAAACTAACAAAATGAAAATGTTTACTATTACCAATAATATTATTAATAGTAGTAGGTTGCTTTCAACAAGAAAATTTGTTTAGAAAATCATTTAGGAATTGCTTATTGGAAAATTTCCAGGTATGAATTATGAAATTTCATTTTTAGTTAAAATATTCAATTTTATGAGCAGTATAAAAAATAAACGCTAGTTTGAACCACTGTCACTAACAAGCATTTTTACATAAAAACTTGACAGAAATGGAGTTGATAAAAGCTTTAAAAAAAATGAACATGTTATACATCTTTTATATAAAACTAGAAAAGATTAGAACATATCCCTAAGGTTAGTGTTTGTAATAAAGACAGATCACCAAGGACAAAATGATTAATAGTGCCAGGAAATTCCTGGGAAAGGAAATGGCTTTTTTTTTCTTTTCTTACTGTAATTCTCATCAACACCTAGGTCGTACAAGCTCCTTTGGAGTGGGAAATTTTTTGTTGTTTTGATTTTTTTTTTCTTTTTTTAATATTTGTACTCAGTACCAAGCATAGTGCTTTTTTGTGTGGCAGATATTTATTTAAACTTTATTTGATATCAAAGTAACACATTCATCTGGGTGATAAGTAACAAAGTTCTACATAAAGAATTAGGAAATGGAGGGACATGGACAGAAAGAGCTGACAAGTCAGAGATGTACTTTCCAGAACTTCCTGCCCTGTCCTTGAAGATTCTGTCCTTATGACCCAAGACTGAGGTTCTATCAATAGCCAGCTATTTATTGGGTGCTTACTTTGTATCAAACACTGGTAGGACTACAAAGATACCCACCAAAGATTTATACTGTTCTTAGAGATATGAAAACAGGTAAGAAATTCAAATTTTCATATTGTAGTTCATGCCCAACTTGTGAATCCCCTATTTGAAGTTTTCTTGGCAAAGAGACTAGTATAGTTTAGTGTTAATCTAGCTCATTTTACAGATGAAGAATTGAGGCAAACAAGGTTAAAGTGATGTGCCTTCGTCACAGAGTAGTAAGTGACAGAAGATGGATTTTGAACTTAAGGTTGTCCTGATTCTAGGCCCAGAGCTTTATACACTGTGCCATTTAGCTGCCCAAGATATTATATGCCTAACCAGAGCTCAAGCAATGAAGACTGGAACTGCTAGGAAGGAGCAATGGAACTTGTATCAGGGGCTCTTTGTAGAGGCTCTTGAGTATCAGGCTCAAGAGGTTGAGCCTTGTCTTCTTAGTAGTGAAGAGCTTTTGAAGTTTTTGAGGAGGAGATATTGTGTCCAAAGTGATATTTTTAGGAATGTTAATCTGGCATCATGGAGGAAAGGATATGGGAATTCTGACCTCCTTGATGTTTCTCATACTTGATACCATCTCAAACTCCTCGTGTTTAATTGGCTGTCCACATATCTAGATACCTAAAACTCTCCCTTTGAATCTCTACCTCCTAACTTCCCTAGCATCCTTCTGGTTTCTGCTAATACCTCACCTTTTGCAAGAAGCCCTTCTTGATCTCCTTTAAAGCTAGAGCATTCCCTTTATTGATTATTTCTATATTTTATCATCTATATTTCTTCTTTGTACATAATTTTTATCTTGTGTCCATTAGACTGTGAACCCTTGTTAAAAGGTATTGTCTTCTACCTTTCTTTGTATCTTAAAATTGCTCCATGGCCTGGCACATAGGTACTTAACGAATGGTAGTTGAATGATAGCGGTCCAACTTTGAGGTGGTAAAGGATTGGAATAGGGTAAGGATGTAGGAATGAAAAGGAAAGGATCAATTTTAGATATTACAAAAGATAAAATGAACTTTGGGAAGAAAATAAAGCTCTAATATGACTTTTAAGCCAAGATAGGAAAAATAAAAAGATGAACAGAAAAAAAGAAAAACAAAAATCAAGCATCCAAAACAGAACTAATTGGGAGAAAAAGATGTTTTGATTTATTTGATATGCTGAATTTGAGGTAACAATATCCTATTACAGTTGTTTTGCAAACATCGATATAGAACTGTAAATTGAGAGTTTCATTTGACAGATGGGAGAATGAAAATTGGAAGAGGTTCAGTAGTCAAAGATGTGGGATTCAAATTTAAGGTCCATTGCTAAACTCAGGAAAAAGGTCAGAGCTGGAGATGTATTGAGTAGTTTTTGTATAAGTGGTAAGTTAAGGTAATTGGGATTCCATTTTGGGGGGAAGGGGGAAGAAGCCTAGAATGAGGAACTGTTCCCTAAGAACTCAGCCATAGAGCATATCCATAGGAACTGGGTTGGGATATAGAAGAGGAAACAAGCAGCAAAGGAGAAAACACAGAAATAGGAAGAGAACCAGGATAGTACAGAATGTCAGAAAACAAGAAACAGGTTAGTGAACAAATACTAGTAAAAAGGCCAAAGAGAATGCAAACCTGGAAAAAGAAATTCTACTTGGGAATTCAGAGGGGAGATCATTGAATAACTCACAGTACTTTCAGTAGATTAGTGGTAACATAATACAAATTTCAGTGAATTAAGGAATAAATTGGATGACAAGGAGAAAAATAAGACAAATTAATGATAGGATAGTAAAATAAAAGAATGAGTTAAGATAAGAGACTTCTGACCATGTTTTCAGGCAAAGGCAAAGATTAAAAAGACTAGAAAGTAGGAGAGAAATTGAAGGAAGAGACTAAAGAGGATAGAATCAAGAGCATAGATTACCCTTGAAAAAGTTCACTTCTTTAATATAGAGTAATGAAGTTTGGAATCACAATTCCAAATAGGAGGACTCCTAGCAATTTCCCTTCTAACTTAAAATCCTATTTTCATCCTACTAATAATGGTGGAGAGAAAAAGTACAGTGTATGGAAAATGAAGAGTTTCTTTCCCAGAAAAGCTCGTGTTCAATTGAATTAGAATTATCAGGTTAGGGGCAACTGGGTGGCACGATGAAGAGAGCACTAGCCCTGAAGTCAGGAGGACCTGAGTTCAAATGTACCCTCAGACACTTAATGCTTGCTAGCTGTGTGACCCTGGGCAAATCACTTAACTCCAATAGCCTCAGCAAAAAAAAAAAAAAAAAAAAAAAAAAAAAAAAAAAGTTGTTAGCTTCATACCTTCAGGATAGGAACAGAACTGAAATAGCCCCCAAAGCATTTTCCTGTTTAGGAATATTTTCTTCCTTATTTTGTGTTGACATAATTTTTGTGGCATATTTCAGTTCAATATGCATTTGAGTGACAGCTATGTTTTAGGCTCTATTTCCACCTTAAATATGATTAGTTAAATTTAAGTTAAATTTTAAATGGGCGGCGCCACAGTGCAATGGGAGATTGAGTGCTCCAGGAAGTAATCTCTGTGGATATTAGGACTGCCCAGCTTTGTAATGGGTGACTCTCTCACTAATTGGCTGTGTGTGACCTCACAGGCCCTTTATAAGCCCACTGCATATAGCAGTCGCTCTCTTTAACCTGGTGCTCTTTAACCTGGCTCCCTGAGCCAAGCGTATGGATAGCCCAGAGAGGTAAGGATTACCTAAAAAAATTTAAGGCTTGGACAATTAGAACATGAAATTTTAAGAGTTTGGAGTAAGGACTATTCTCTATGATATCTTTGTCAGATAATCATCTAACTTTTTGAATGGTTTAGCAATGCTACTTCACAGTGTTGTTGTGAAGTTCAAATGAGATATTTTTGAAAGCACTTTAACACAATGCTTGGCACATAGTAAGGTATTTATAAAGGCATATATATATATATATATATATATATATATATATATATATATATATATATATATATATATATATATATAAAATGCTTATTCCCTTTTCGTTTTCTTTCCTCTCTTATATCCATATGTAAAATGCATTCATGCCACGAGAGAGATAATTTGTTATGGGAAAAAATGACTCAAAGTCTGGCTTCTACTAGAGCACTTTCAGTATGACCTGTGAATCTTAGCTGTTAAATGTTCTTATGTTGTTTGCTTTTGATTAATGTGTTCCAATATCATTTCCCCAGTTATACTAGAAATTTTTAAGAGGCAGAAGCTCTTGGAAATAAATTTCCTGTTTTCTACCTTATGATTTGTAAATATACTTCCTTATCACCCCCTGGCCATACACCTAGTAGAACACCTGAGTATGTGAATATGTGTGGAACAGCTTTGGTATAATAGAAAGAACATTGAATTTGGAATAAGAAGGCCTGAGTTTTTAACCTGTAACATTTTAACTTTGTGACTTTAGCCAAGTTACTTATGTTGCATTTTCTTCCTTCTCATCTGTAAAATGGGAATAGTAATTTCTGCACTACGTTCCATGGTGTTGTAGAGGATCAAAGGAGATATTGGATATAAAGGACTTTTTTTAAAATTTGAAGTTATTTTTAATTGTCAACTATTAATAGTAAGCCACAATATATTTTAAGTGATGACCTTAAACTAAAGAAGTTGGTGAAAGGAGTATCATTTAGAAAATGTTTGATCATGAAAGGAGGTTATCTGGTTATATATATGACTTGTGAACAAGATGTAATAAATACCCTAGATGTTCTCTTGGGGTGCTTGAATTATAAAAGGACTTAGAAAAAAGTTCTGGCATGATACGTGGAGAATCTGGGGAAGAATGTGGACAAAAATGACAAAACTAAAAAGTGGTACACTTTTCTTGATAGAGGAAAATTTTTGTTGATGAAATCACTGATCTCTTGAAGTAATAATAGGTCGCATCACAACAACCACTCTGAGGCATCTAGCCTAATTACAGATAAGGAAAACTGACTCCCAGGGGAACTGAGTCACCTGTCTTAGGTGATATCAGCTCTTGATTTTCTGATTCTTTATATTTATAAATTGTTTGATTGTATTACTGACTTGTGTAAAATTTTTAGGATCAGTAGGACAATGATTTCATAATGATTTTAATATGAAGGCTTTTTCCCCCTTTCCTTTTCAGCCTTCCAGAATATTTTGTAGTTCCATCTTCTTTGGCAGATCAAGACTTAAAGCTTTATTCTCATTCTTTTATTGGAAGACGGATGCCAGTGAGTGTGAATTTTATTTTATTTAAGGAATATTAAGTAATATCTTAAGTAATATTAAATAAGATTTAATAATTATACTTTGTTTCTTTCTAGCTATGGTGCTGGAATCATTCTAATGGCAGTGCTCTTATAAGAATGGCTCTCATAAAAGACGTATTGCAACAGAAAAAAATAGATCAAAGGTAATCAAGAAATATACATTCTGATATGAGATATTATTTTTATTTTTTCCCCCCAAGGCAAGTGGGATTAAGTAACTTGCCGAGGGTCACACAGCTAGTAAATGTTAAGTGTCTGAGGCTGGATTTGAATTTAAGTCCTCCTAGAATCTTCCTGACTCCAGGGCCACTGCTCCATCCACTGTGCCATCTGGTTGCTCCTGAGATGATATAATTTTTGACAGATTATTTGTAAATACAATAATCTGTTAGAGATGGTGAGAGAATTATATATTCTAGTAAATTATGTATCTACTACTTCAAATGAGGTATTACGTGTAAAGTATTTTGCAAACCATTAAACCTTGTGAATTAGGTATATGAATGAGCGTTAACATTATAATTTTTTTTTGCTTCACTTTTAAACAAATTGGAATTTTGTATATATTGTACATAATACATGTTTTAGATATTTACTGATATGACTATATATGTATTTTACTAATAAGACTAAAATAGAAGCTTTTCTATTAAAGGGAGGATTAATTCACTCAATTGGATGTTAGGAATTTTAAAGTAATTAGTAACCTTTTTTTTAAAAAAAAATGCTCATTACCATTTAAAACTAATTCATTCCTGAGGCATGAATAATTTTTTTTATAAAGTAATTAAAGGATTTTGTTTTTATTAGGATTTGTAATGCAATAACAAAAAGTCATCCACAGAGGAGTGATGTTTACAAATCTGATTTGGATAAGAATTTGCCCGGTATTCAAGAAATACAAGCTGCATTTGTAAAACTTAAGCAACTGTGTGTTAATGGTAATCACACTATTTTTCTTTATTATATAATTGATAATAATAGGAACTTATGATGGATATATTTTTGTGATATAATTTGATCCATGATATGTCTAATAATTTGTGAGGAAAGACAAAATATTATAAATATACATGTATATAAGAATTAAGGAATACAGCGTTATTTCTCAAATATACATATTATATATTTATTATTGGCACTTAGAACCAGAACCAAGATTTAGAAATTGCATTCATGCCTTTTAACTCAAGTTGTATTGTTATATTTGTGGTTATTTAAATTTTAGCCCAACAAGTCTAAGACAGTATCTGTAATACTATTCATTTTAGAGGCTTTTGAAGAAACAGATGAGAAATGGTTGTCCTCACTGGAAAATACTCGCTGGTTAGAGTATGTAAGGTATGTATAAACTTTCTTTTGATTAATATAACTGGTAATATATTTTTCTGATGTAAAGATTATAAGGTGTAATACATGAATCAGTAGAATGCTAAATAAATTCATAGTGGATATTTGATGTAAATATAATGTGAGGTATTCATGTTTTATTTTAAATATTAGAATATATTATTACTTCTTAGCCCTTTCTATGTATTTAGTAATTTTTTATTTTATCTCTTCTAGAGCATTCCTAAAGCATTCTGCTGAACTTGTATATGTTCTGGAAAGTAAACATCTTTCAGTAATCCTTCGAGGTATCTAACTGAATTTCTTATAAAATTATGAAATGTACATATGGTATAGTGGTATACTAAATGCATTATTGTCAACTATAAGGGACACTTCCCATTTATATATAATTATGAAGTGTACATATAGTATAGTGGTAGTAACATTGGTCTCAGAGGGAGAAACTCAGCGGAATTGAGTTTGTTTTTTTGGCTCTAACATTTATTAGCTTCTCTGAGCCTCAGTTTTCTTATCTTTAAAAGCTGGATCATAATACTGATAATCAATTTTGCAGATTGGGTATAGGAAAAAGTGCTTCTTAAACCATTTAAAAAAAGAAACTAACAATTGTTATCATTGCTATTATGTCATTCACTCATTCTGGTAAATGGATGAAAAAAAACTCATTCATATAACAGTACTTTAAAGTTGATGATAATTATAGACTGAGTAAACAAATTATAAAGTTGTCAAGAAATGATTAATTAAGCAGGTGATAATATGAACTAGAGTATAAGTTTGGCTGTGTAGAGGTGCTATTGTAAATAATTAACTTGAGGTGATTGTGTAATAGCATACGTTACAACTAATAATTTGTATCCTAGAGATATTGTATAGAGTTGCATTGAAAAGAGTAAAGGTTCTAGGAAGATATAAATCCAAAGATTTAACCTAGGATAAGTCACTTAAATTCATTTGTTTATCTGTAAAACAGAATTTATACTACTACCTAAGATAGTGAGAAAAGTGCATTGAAAACCTTAAACTGTGTAAATATGCTTATTATAAGTCATAATAATAAATAGATTTATAGTTACAAAGTACATGATCATGTTTTGTTGTTTGAACTTTAGTGAAAATAATTTTTTCTGATCACCTGTTTTTTAATATCATTTTTTTAAAAATAAATTTTAGTTGATACTTTGTGTTCATTTGAATTACATTAATACTGAGCACAGTAATCAGGTATTTCAATCTCCTTAGAGTGTTTTTGTTCATTTGTTGCTTGCCTGTTACTTTTTAAAATGTTAGATTTTTATTGATTTATATGTATTATAAAATATCTACCTTTGTGGTTGGTTTCTCTTTGCATCTACAACAGTATTTTCAGACAATGTTAATTTTTACTCATTTAAATTTTTCCCTTTGGGTCTTCAAAATTTTATTCTTGAGTTTTTTATCCGTTTGGTGCTAATTTTCATCACAGAATTTTAGTTGTTAGCATCCTACTTATTCTTCTGAACTTTACTAACCCTACAATTTCATTTTTTTCTTAAATGTAATAGATAACAGGAAGTTGTGAATGTAAAAACAAAAAAGCCTTTGCATTGTTTTTAGCTTCTTTTAGCTCTCTCACTTGGTCACTTCATAAACTGCTGTAGTTTTAACTATATCTCTGCAGATTTTGAGCAGCAATCTCTTTATCTTCACCTGCCTATTGGACATTTTTTCTAAAAGAGAACTCATTATCTTTTCCCTCCAGAATTTATTCTTCTGAAGATCCTTATTTTTGTCCACAGTTCTAATCAGCTTGTTTGTAACTTTAATGCCATTCCTGATTCCTTTAACTCACTATATATATATCAAGTTAATTTCCAAATCTTATTTCTATCTCTATAATATCATTTGCATCAGTTTCTTTCTCTTCATGCACATGGCAGCTATCCTAGTTCAGGTTTTAATCAATCTATCTCTGGACTATTGAAATGACCTAATCAGTCCGTCTCTCTGCCTCAGATCTCTATTTTCTCTGATCTGTCTTCTATTTAGCTACCAAAATGATTTTTCTAAAATATAAATCTGATCATGTCACTCCCTTTCTCAAAAAACTCTAGTGGTCTGTTAACTTTAAGATCAAATATAAAGTCTTTTGTCTGGAATTTAAGCCTTTAAAACCTTGTCCAAACCTGCTTTTCTATCCTGATTATACATTAAAGCCTCTTTATCCTTCCTTGGTTCATCCAGACTAGTGTTTTGTTCCTCATTTGTGGCACTAGCTGTTCCCTGTGCTGTGAATGGAAATTACTTTAATTTCCATTTAAGTGCCACTTCTATATGAGACTTTTGCGAGTTTCCCTCAGATGTTAGTGCCCTCTACATTCTATCTATTTTGTATATACCTATTTATTTACATATCTCTCCCAATAGAATCTACCTCCTTGAGTTTAGGAGTTGGTTTATTTCTGTATTTGTACCTCCCATGCATAGTACTTTGTACATATTAGGCACTTAAAAATTTTGCTGATTAGTAGTATCCTGCATATCTTAATTATCCTGAGGATCTTGTATAGCAAATAATTCCTAATAATTTAAATTATACTTTAATGATAACTTGCATTTATGTATAGTGCTTTAAGTTTTGTAAAATCATTTCATTTTATCCTCACAAAAACCCTTGAGAGATAAGTAATATTATTATCCTTATTTTGCAAATGAGGATTCTAAAGCAAATAGCTTAAGTAATTTGCTCAAGGTTACGTTTCTAGTTAATGTTTAAGACCAAATTTGAACACATGTCTTTCTGACTCCAGGCCTACCACTCCATTCATTATCTCAGCTAGCCAGCTAAGAAAGTGTAAATTAATTGTTTGCATCATTTTATATTAACTGTACCTCTGAGGAAGGAACTGTTATCTTTGTATCTGCCCCCTGACTATGGTATTTTGTACTTAGTAGACACTCAAAATTTATTGGATGATGCTGAGTTGTCAAGAAAAGACTGTCAATAAAATTAAATAATATATTCTGTTTAATAAATTATAGAAACATATCCGAGATTTAGGAAGATTTCCATCTGGGGCAAGCCTTTACCCACTTGCTTCTTTGGTAAAATGAGGTGATTTGAATAGGTCATCCCCAAGTTCCTTTTGAGTCTTAAAATTTTGTTTCTGATTTTCAGACAGAGCCCATTTTTAGATGATGCAGGATAATTTTTATTTAGAGAATTTTATCTTTGATCTTCCCAATTCCAGGTCCATTATTCTATCCATTGTGCCACCCAATTACCTATCATTTCATTTTGATTTTTCTGCATGTAAAATGCTAAGTCACAGATTAGAGAAGAGAATAAACTTTAAACTATTTAGGTAAGGAAAATGCCTTTTTCAATATAGCTGTGCTCATCAAGCATTGTTTTATTTCTATTGCTCATTTTGACTCACTTAATGACAAAGACATTTCAAATTATATAGACCAGACATTATGTGAAGCATTAAAGCAGTCAGAACATTTTTGCACCTGCCATAGTATGTAATATTTTATTGTATTTTCAAAAAAATCTTTTGTGTGTGTGATTTTTTTTTTTTTTTTTTGCCCCCACAGAAGAGGAAGGAAGGGACCTGAGTTGTTTTGTAGCTTCTCTCATTCAAGTAATGATGGATCCTTATTTTCGGACAATTACTGGATTTCAAAGTCTGATACAGAAAGAATGGGTCATGGCAGGTTATCAGTTCCTCGACAGATGTAACCACTTAAAGAGATCTGAGAAAGAGGTACGAAATAACTCAAGCTTTTAGTAAAGATTTGGTAAAATGTATATTATGAAATTGATACTACAGAAATTCACAAAATTGTAAGTATGATTTTAAACATATTTAGTGATATTAATAATAATAATTATTATTAATATTTAGTAATACTTAACATTGTGGATTTATTAAATATCTAAAATAATATTTGCGATTTTGTGGATCTTTGTAGTATCTGTTGTGTCTAAAGCACTCTTCTGTATATATACAAAGTATATTAATCTAACCAAAGGTTTTGAACATTAGAGACTGAGTGAGTAGTAGTACTTTAGAGTCAAAAGGAAGACCAATTTTAGGTAGGAGGAAATTATCTTGGTTTTAAATCCAGGAAGCTTGAGAATGTGCGTGGGATATGCAATGGAAATTTTCCATGGTGAGCTGAAGATACTAGACTGATTCTCAGAAGAGAAATCAAGGCTAGAAATACATCATATATATAGAACTTGTAAACTGAAGTTTGAGAGTGAATGCTGTCACCAAAGAGAGAGTATAGAGAAAGGAGAGCATTAAGCACAGAATCTTTATTATTTATTAAATTTTAACAAATTTAAGAACAATCCACAAGCATTTATTAAGTAGTTACTCTCTGCCAGATACTATGGTAGATGATGAGGATATAAATTCAAAAGGGTGACAGTCCCTGTGTCAGGAAGCTTTTTTCCTACTGAGAGGTTAAATTATGTTCATGGATAAGTAAAGGTAGGAGATTTTTGTAATTAAAAAGGGAAGGATTCCTGGAAAAACAGATGTATAATATAAAAGGGAAAAGGATTAGCCTTATTGAGGGTTGGAAAATGAGATGTGTTTCAAAACATCACAGTTTGCCCTTTTTTAAAATATTTGGACAAGAGTTCATTATGTAAAGAAATCTTGTGAATTCTTTTATGATATAAATAAGTATCTAAATTATCTGTTTTTATGAAGTCAGATTTTGGTATATCATATTTTCTTATAGTAAGCCTCATTTGTACCATTAAAAAAAATGGAATGCTTTTGTAGGGGACAAAATTTAATACGACTTCAAATTGCTGTATAAATGTGAGCCATTATTATTAAAGATATTTAGTTTTGTTCCATTAGACTAATTTGTTTCTTTAAACTTTGGTTTATTAAGGCAAATAAACAATGTTCTTGGGATCAAGTATTTTGGACTGTGGTCTTTTCTCCCCTGAATTTATTCTTTGTTATCATTCTAAAGATAATAGATATGCTTATAAATGTGAACAGCTAAGGTACTAATTTTCTGTTTTGTTTTGCTAGTCTCCCTTATTCTTGTTATTTCTGGACTCCATCTGGCAGCTATTAGAACAATATCCAGCAGCGTTTGAATTTTCAGAAACTTACTTAACAATGCTGTATGACAGTACACGGATCTCATTGTTTGGCACTTTTCTTTTCAACTGCCCTCACCAACGAGTAAAACAAAGCACAGTGAGTAAAGTAATTAGTTGCTATTTTAGTTTTGGTTCTGTCATGAAATTATTGAAAAGTTAAAAAAAAAAAATTAGGCATTTGTTTTTATTTTATAAATTTTCAATTTTTAAATCTATATTTATGTAATTGGTGTGTTTTTAATTAAATTTTGGTTCTTGTGAAATTAGTTTTCATCAAACATAGTATTCAAAGAAAAATAATAAAGAGATTTGTATTAGAAACTAAACTATTGTATTTGTGTTTAAGAAATCTAAAGTTGTTGTATTTGTTAGCCTTCAGTACATTTTTTATACTTTTATTATATTTTCATATTATTAGTTTTTTTTTTTTTAATTAGCCTTTTCCATATTTGAACTATCATTACTTTATCTATAGTTAGTAACTGAATATTTTCTGAATTTCATTAAATTGGGGGGGGGGAACAAGATTATTTTCCTCTACGGGAAAGAAAGTTTGCTTTGGAGAGAGAATTTTTTTTTTTTTAATTAGAATATGATTTATTTAACATGTATTGGTCAACCTGCCATCTGCAGGGCGGAGAAGGAGGGGAAAAATTGGAATAAAATGTTTGGCAATTGTCGAAGCTGTAAAATTACCCATGCATATATCTTGTAAATAAAAAACTATAATAAAAAAATAGTATATGATTACTAAGTTAGAACCTTAGATTATAGTATAATCATTTTAGATTAAGGCAGTGATGAAAAACATGCATTTCTATACTATTCCACTAGACCTACAAAGATTGAATGAATCACTGACTAAACTATGTGCAAGAAATGACAAGCACATTTTTAAAAGCAATATTTGAAGAAATAACAGTAATAGACTATGAATGAAATATGCATATAAAACAATATATTTCTTTTTTAAAGCAAAACCTTTTTTAAAAATGTGCCATGAGCCAAATCCAGGATTCTTTTAGATTAAGAGCTCTAAAAATATTGGCCCCCATTTTCTTTCCTTTTTTTTTTTTTTTTTTAATAAATTGACAGCTCATATACTATTTTGATGCTACAATGGATTTATCATTGTTTTGATGCATGCACTTCCTTCAGTGATGCTGATTAGAATACATTTGTGTTTCCTGTACTACACCATTCCCTTTCAAGTCTTGTCAGTCCATCCTAAGGCAGGGATCATCCATCTAGCTTTCATGGATCATGAAAGTAGATCATATGGGGTATTCATTAGTTACCCCTTACTTTTTGCTATGGTTTTTCTAGTCATATATTTCTCTTACACTTCTTTTGTGTTTTGTCTTCTATATAACTACTTGATTATGTTGTCTTTGTGATCCTCAACTTTGGTTCTTTTTAGAACCAAATGAGGTATGCCATTACAGCTATGCACTATTACTAGGAGAATATTTTTCTTTAAAATATAAACCTGTATTTTAGGAGAATCTTGACATTAAAAACATTGTGGAGTTTCTCCAAAATAACTGAGTTGATTCTCCCCCTCAGTCAGTTCAGCTTATTAGCCATTTGCATTGTCTTTTATTATTGGATTCTGTTACTGGATGAGTAACATTAAATTGGCCATTTAATGAAAACCAAAATGATTTGGGATTAAAAGCATAGTGAGGTAGCTCTATTTAAAACACAATAGGTTGCAATTATAAATAAACCAGAACACTCACTTGTGAAGATATGGTATCCTAAGTGGTGGAACAGAGGACCACATTTGGCAAGGGGCTGTAGTTGTGTGTGATTGCAAGGGAGACAGAACAGATATCTCTACCCTCATCTTCCCCCACTCTTCTCTAAGAGAGACTTGCATTCCTGCCAGACATTTTTTTTTTTTAAGGATAGTTTTGGAGGTTCTACAAGTCCTCAGTTCTTCCAACGTGATGAGATCCAAGGAAAGGTATAGACACTGCTTTCCTGGCCCGATCTATGAGCAACCACAAGCACTCTTCTTAGCCCTGGAATAGTGACTCAGGGTATTGTACCCAACCTATAAAATGTGGATAATAATAGCACCCACTTCCCAGGAGTGGTGGAATCACCTGTTGATCAGTTCTGCTTGAAGACATAGAAGGTACAGCAGCTCACCACCTCTCCCGTGTATTTAAACAATTAGTATGTAATATTGAAGGTATAGCTATATATTAGTTTTTGTGGAAAAGATCTAGGAGGTTTTTTAATAGAATTGGCAAGCTCATTTTAAGATTATTGTGATACTTATTTGTTGGGATTACTAGGTGAGAACTCGGGTTGTCTGGATAGTGACAAGGTGAGAATTCAGGTTGGACAATTACAAGGTGAGAACTCAGGTTGACTTGATGGAAGGAGCAGGCTCATTGGCTGAGGTGGTTCTTCCCAGAAGCCCTTGCATTATCCCACGCCCATTCTCTGGGAAGAGATCTGCTGTGTCTTCTACTCAAATCTCTCCGACAGATTCTTCTTCCTGTAACGAACCGTTGTCTCCAGGCAGTTGCTGTTAACTCTTGTCCAGAGAAGTGACTTCCCTTCCTGCAGAGAGCCCCGTCAAGCCTGATGCAATTCAGAGTCTTCTCCTTGAATCCTGGCTCTGAATCTCCTCCAGCTCTTATCCTTCTCCAGGCAGACTCACTTTCCAGGCCCACTGTTCTCTCTTTTATTCTCCCAGAGAATATCCAGACAACCTGAGTTCTCACCTAGTAATCCTAACACTTATTGATATTGTTGATACTTGCCCAGATTGAGAGAGATGATACTCCTGCTATAATATATATGCCCTGGTCAGATCACATGTGTAGTATATTGTTCCTTTCTGTGAGCTACAGTTTAAAGCACATACACAAGCTATGTGTGGTCTGCAAGAGGAGCCATAGATTTAGGGTTAGAAGGGGCAGTCCTTAGAAACCATCTAGTTGAATGCCTTCATTTTATATAGGAGGAAATAGGTTGTTGGGGCTTACATCTAGTAAGCGATAAAAATGAGATGGATTGAAGTAATTTAAGAGGATTGGATGGGCGGATGGGGTCACTTGATATCATGTTTGTGATTTAGTAGCATCCATTTTTGAACATTGTGTGAGTATTTCTTTCCTATTTACATTTCTGTAGTTATTGTGTATATTGGGGATTTTTCTCTGCTTTTGTCATGTTGCATCAGTTTATGTTTTCCATGAGTCTCTATATTCATCTTGTTTGTTACAGTAGTTACAATCCATTTCATCTGTATGCTGTCATTTATGTATTCCTGTTCTTTCCTATTAAAAAATTGCTGCTGTAAATATTTTATTTTGGGTGCATAAGCCTAATAGTGGAATCAAAGTGTTTTGTACTTTATTTGCATCATTTCAAATTACTTTCCAAAATGGCTGTGTTGATTCACAGGTTTATCACCAATTCACTTGTACAGAACAATGCATGGAGTTATTGGGTATATGAAATCTGGAAGATTTGAATTTAAGTCCTGCCTCAGACATTAGCTGTGTGACATTGGGGCAAGTCATTTAACTTTGGTCTGCTATAAAATGAAGTATCTTAGCACAGTGACTGGTACTTAATAAATACTTGTTTCTTTGCTTCTTTCCATTACTCCTTTGCCATTTTTCATGGTATGAGGTGAAACATTCCTTCAATCTCCAAGCTGTATCCCTGACTTTCTCAAATGCCTCCCAAATCTCTTTGTCCTGGAAGCTCATATCAACCCTGTAATTCTTACATTAGAAAAAACCTTCTGCTCTTGTGACCTTTCCTAATTGGATATTTCTTTCCAGAATGTCCATTTAAGGTTGTCAACCATGTCTGATTCCTCTTCAAGTTACTATTTGAACTTTGTCTATAATAATCCCACATAGTGCATCTTTGTTTTTGTCTTCTTTCTACCTCCCATGTTATCAGCTCCCTTTTGTGTTTGTCTTCACCTAATAATGTTACAACAGAGATTGAATTTCTTTGTGCTTTTATAATTCACAATTAGCACAGTGTGTGTGGTACATAGTAAATGGATAACAAATACTTGGTAACTGACCTCAGGGTTGTTTTCATTTTCATTTCTCTAATAATTATCTGTGACATTCTTCAATGTAGTTATTATTAGTTTATAAATTTCATTTTGAAAACTAGTTGTTTAAACTCTTTGACCATTTTTGTATTGGAAATATATTCATTGTTTATCTTGGATAGTAAATCCTTTTCTTTTCTTTCTTTTTTTTTTTTTTTTTTTTCCTGAGGCTGGGGTTAAGTGACTTGCCCAGGGTCACACAGCTAGGAAGTGTTAAGTGCCTGAGACCAGATTTGAACTCGCATCCTCCTGAATTCAAGGCTGGTGCTCTATGTGCTGGGCCACCTATCTGCCCCAGGATAGTAAATCCTTAAAGAAATTTCATATTTTCCCCCATTTAAGCACTTCTCTTTTACTAAGTGCATTGATTTTCTTTGTGCAGTAGATTTTCCGTTTTGAATAATCAAAGACTGGAGCTCCTACAGAAAGCTATGAAAATTATTCTATTTCTTTTCTCATTTGTTTTATAATATATTCCTTAATATTAAGGTCATGTATTCATTTAGAATAGATTTAGAGAATTTGGTGTAAAATACTGGTCTAAGTTTAATTTTTTGATAGACTGCTTTCTACCTTTCCCATTAATTTTTATTAAATAGGGAGTTTTTAAGTAATTCAATTTCAGCTTTATGGAACACTGGAGTATTGAGATTTATTATTTCTGATTTTCTTTTGTCCATTCTCTGCCATTATTGTCTATTTTTTGACTAAGACAAAATGGTTATGAAGACTGCTACTTTATAATAGTTTGAGGTCTAGAAGTACTTCTCTCTTCATTCCTCTTTTTTTATAATCTCTTTTGTTTCTTAAGATGAGTTATGATCAAGTATTACTTTGATAATTTGATTGGTATAACATTAAAAACTATAAATCAACTTTAGTAATATTGTCATTTTTTTTTTTTTGTTTTATTAACATTGGCTCAGTTTAGCCATGGACACTGAGGAAATGATTCCTCTAGCTATTTAATTTTTTTTAGGACTGTTTTACAATTGAATCTATACAAATAATTTATGTGCTTTGGTAGATTGATGCTCAATAGTTTTTACATTTTTTAATTATTTGGAATTGGCTTTACTTTCCATTTTGGTTTTTGAATTTTATTATATAGTAATGCTTTTGATTTTTGAAGGCTAATTTTGTAACCTGTAAATTTATTTAGTCTCATTTGGTATCTTTGCTGATTCCCTAGGATTCTTTAAAATAAACTGTTGTCACCACTTGGAGAGGTATAATTTTATACCTTCTTTATCCTTATTATGCTTTGAGTTTCTTTCTGTTATCTCATTGCTAACTAGCATTTTTAGAATTATGTCACCTTATTAGGTACAGAGTGGACATTTTTGCGTTATTATTCCAACATTGACTGGGAAAACTTTTAGCTTACTTTTATTGACTATGAAGGTTTTGGTTTTAGGTAGATACTTTTATGATATTTAAAAAACAACTGCCTATGCTATGTAGGGTTTTTTAGCATAATTGAATGTTGTACTTTGTCAAAGGTTTTTTCCTTTTTTTTTTTTTTCTCTTTTTTTTCTCAATATCATGTGGTTTTGAATGTTTTCACTTTTAAAGTGATTGCATTGATTGTTTTTCTAATGTTAAGTCATCCCTGCATCTGTGATTTAAATTCAGCTTGGTCATAAAGAATGATTTCTTGGATGAATTGTTATAATTTGACAGTATTTTATTTAGTTTTTTAAATAGTCTTCGTGATATTGACTTATTCTCTTTCGATGCTTTGCTCTTCCCTGGCTTAGATATTAGGGTTATATTTGTCTTGTAAAAGAAACCTCTTGGAATACTTTTTAAGTTTTTAAGAATAAAGGTAGAATTGGCAGTACTTGTTCTTTCAGGTTTTTTGGAATTTTGTTGTTTCTTTTTCTGAGATAACATTTGGTTTTCAGTTAATTCATATATTTTTGTATTTTTGAAGGTATTCATCTATTTCTTTAGTAATTTCAAGTCTTTTATTGACATACATAGCTGTAGGAAATCCTGATAATTCTTGTGTTTTGGTTTTGTTGCCATTTCACTTTGTTTGCTTTTTTGTAAATTTGACCTTTTAAATCATATTGGCTAAAGATTTATCACTTTTATTAGTCTTTTCATAGGAACTATTTTTTAGTTTTACTTACTTAAAAAGATATATTTCTTTCCAGTTAATCTTTCTCCTGTATTAAATACAACCTAACTTAAAATATTGTTAGATTAGATACTTCTCCCAGTCTCCAACATTTCAATACAAAGTGCATATCCTTAAAGTTAAGCAGCGTTGCCTAATAATAATAATAATGTATTTGATGATATTTTTTACTTTTATGGTTAACCTGTCATTACTATGAAAATTGAATGGTATAAGTGTTACCATCATTATCTCTTGTACCTGTCTTGTGATTTATCAAGTATCTGCTTGAAGAGGGGGAAAAAAATGGGAGAAGAGAAATATATTTATCATGGGCCTCTGGAACCGAATTTGGCCATTATGTTAAATTTGTATTCTTGGAGCATTTTCATTTACAATATTGTGGCCATGTATATTCTTTTGATTCTGCTTTCTTTGCTCTGTATCAGTTCATTCAGATATTCTCAGTTGTATGAATTTGAATTTAGAATTTCTGAATTCTCCATATTTGTCGCTTTGTCTCATATACTATAGTTTGATCATTCTTCAAGAAATAGGTATCTACTTTGTTTCCAGATTTTTGCTACCATCATACATATAAGCTGCTATGAATATGAATATAGAGTATTCAATACAGAGACAGCTGAGTCTGAAAATAACTTATACATCAGAAGCTAGTTGCATACTATCTGTTAAAATGAAGTAGAGTGAGGGTCCTCTTGCTGTAAATATTAACTATTTTTGATATCTTTTTCCAGGAATTTGCTATTAGCAAAAATATACAATTGGGTGATGAAAAGGGCTTAAAATTTCCTTCTGTTTGGGACTGGTCTCTTCAATTTACTTCAAAGGATCGTACCCTTTTTAACAACCCCTTGTACATTGGAAAGAGTGCACCATGTGTACAAAATGGGTCGGTGAAATCATTTAAGCGAACAAAGGTAATTATGAAAATACATTGAAAACAAAGACCTTTAATAATTGCTTCCATGTTTTGTTTACTTCATAACCAGTTGTTAAAATGAATATAGGCAAAACTTGCAGCTTTGTATTTAATATGGTGAAAGGAAAGGAGAAGAGAATAAATACTTATTTAGCACCCACTTTGTGCCAGACACTGTGAGAGCTAGGTGTTATTATTATCTCTATTTTACAATTGAGAAAACTGAGACAGGTAACATCTAAATGACTTGCCTGGGATCACACAACTATGTAGTTATTTGAAGCTGGATTTAAACTCAGGTCCTCCTGTCTCCAGATCTAGAACTTTTTCTGTTGTGATACCTAGCTACCTTTCAAAAGAGGAGACTAAGGATCATACAGGGGGAGTGATCTCCCAAGGATATTCTATTTAGTACTTTATTCTGCTTTTAAAGCTCAGATCCTCCAAAATTTGTCCCCTTTTGCTACTCTACAAGAGTAAAATTAAATCTTAACAGATTAAAATCTTAACAAATGTTTGTAAAAACATTTTCCACTGAAATTGTATCAAGTTCTGATTTTTCTTTTCCAATTTCATTTCTAGATTGTAGTTTTATGATTTGAGGTTTTGGTTTTTTTTTTGGTTTTTTTTCCTAATTAAGTCTTAGCTCTTTTATTACTCAATATTACTTTCTGTTATGTAGGAAGGAGAATCTTCAAAATGAAGATTTAGGTTAAAAACTTTAGTTGTGCATTAAAATACACACACACACACACACACATACATATATATATAAAACTATCAAGAAAATAAGAATAAAGGCAGTGTTCTAAAGGAAGAAAATGAAACGGTTTAAAGTTGTTTGAGGCTGAAATTCCCTCAAATTTATGTATAATATTGTTTATTTTTAAAACTTATGTCTTTAAAATGGTTATTTTTGTGAATTAGAAAATAATGAATATGTAAAATCTCTTCCCCATACAGAAAAATTATAGCTCTACGTTGAGAGGCATGCCACCTTCCTTTAAGAATGGAATCATTAATGACCAAGATTTGCTTCCAAGGAGAAATTCACTTATACTGAAATTGAAGACAGATCTTCAGCAAACAGATAGCCAAAGCACTGATATGGAACGATATTTTAGAGACTGGTTTTCAAAACCTGTTGACCTGCATGGTGTAATTCTGCCCCGCCTCTCTGGAATACACATAAAACTCTGGAAACTCTGCTACTTCCGATGGGTTCCAGAGGCCCAGATTAATAATGGTGGCTTCATTACAGCATTTCACAGAATATCTCTATTGGCAGATGAAATAGAAATGCTCAGCAGGAGTCTCCGACAATACAAGAGCAGTCCCACACAAGCTAGCTCTTCAGAACTGGATCAAAGTAGAATGTACTTTAAAGCAAATGGTCTGAATGATACATCTGGGACTCCAGAATTTCTTTCTTCTTCATTTCCGTTTTCGCCTATAGGGAACCTTTGCAGAAGAAGCATTTTAGGAACACCATTAAGCAAATTTTTAAGTGGTGCCAAAATATGGTTGTCTACTGAGACACTAGCCAATGAAGACTAAAATGTATTTTCTCAACATTTGGGAGAAAATGATAGGTCTTTTTCCTCCAAGTTAACACTTCTAATTCTGGCATCTGAAGCTGTAGTAATTTTATATACAAGAATAATAGTTGGATTTTGCACAAATATTTAAAAGCAAACTGAATCATGCTTCAATCGCACAATTTAAAAATAGACATAAACTTTGATTTTGATTTTTCTTTCCCTGAATTTTATAGGTCTGGCTTATTTTCAGGTGATGTAAAAGCAAAAAATTTCATTTATTAATTTAGAGAATATGATTATGCTAATCAGATTATTATTTGGTTTTTTTGCTGCATCTCTTTTCCAACCACCAAATGAAGTTTCTCTGATTAGCAATTCAAAGAAGCAAAAGTTAATACTAAAAAAAAGTTCTAGATTAACTATATAATATATTGCCAAAAATATGTCGATAAGTGTGGGAACAAAACTTTGAAACTCAGCTTTAGTGTTTTTATATTTACATACATAATTTTAGTTAGATCAGCTCTAATTGGTTTCAAGTAAAGCTTATATTAGTGCACTGTGGCCATAATTTATTTTTTCAAATCATCTTGTTAAATAGTCATTAGAACAGGGTTTTTTTAATTTTGTGAGCTTCCCTTTACTACACAGGAACTAACTTTAAAATGATATGCACTGTTAATCATAAAATGTTTGCTCTAGATAATATAATTATAGCCTTAGAAGTGCCTTTAATTGAAATGAACTTTTAAGATAGGTATACTACACAGTGAAATGTAATTTCATTTTTAAATAGGATATTCAAATCCTAATATGTTTTGTAAACATTTTCATATTCGGATTCTTAAACCAAACTGGAAATCTTCAAAGCCATTATTTGGTCTTTGAATATAGTATATTCAGTATATAGAATGCCTTTGAAAATTTCATTTAGAATGAACCTTTATTTTAGAAAGATCTTGGCAGAAAGATTTAATTTCAGCTTTGTAAATCATTGTCACAGAATGAAGTACTTCTTTTTCTGTTATGCTAATTGCTCATTTTTATATTGGAGAAAATTGAGTATATACTGTGAAGATTCAAATTTTGTTTTTCTCTCTTGAAGGAATATCTGCTATCTTAAGGAAAAGGACGTATTCCTTTTCCTTATGGGTCACTGGCATTTTGATAAATTTAATTTGATCAGTTTTTTTCCTCAAAGTAAATGTCTAATGAGAAACACTCAGATCACTTAATTAGATAAGTGTCAACAAAGTACAAACCCATTGTTGTGTCCAAAGGACAGACGCAGAAACATATGGTCTCAAATGCTACTGCTAACTTTGAGCAAGGAAGAGAGACTTTATTCTGTCTGCACCTATTTTTGTTAGAAACATTGAAAGAAAAAGGAACAAAAGTAAAAGAGGATTATGGAAATAGTAACCCAGAAGTGCACTTCTTTATTTTTGGGGGGTATATTTTGTTCCAGGCCCCTAATTAAACTATTGTAATATGCACAAGTTCATTGCAATAGCATTAAAACCCAGATAAGGCTTAATACCTTAGCCAAAGATGTGTTTAAGTTGAAGCTTTGGATATAAAAGCTCCTGGATCCTGATTTTTCCTTTACTTATTCCCTCTCTCCCCATTTCCTATTTAAAGGGTTGTATTCTTAAAAGGTAGCCTGATTGTTTACAGTTTCTTAAACTGCCAATTCATTGAGATCTTTAAAATTTGACTAAGTACAATAGCTAACTAGTCAGTATATTTCACTTTAAAAAAGTGACTACTGCCCAGGAACAATAAATTTTTGTATTTTTTAAAGGTTTTCTAAGATTTGTGTTGTCCCTGTATATTTAATGAGTAGTTGTTTCTACTTAATGAATAATTTGCCTTTTTAGGAAAAAAGAAAAAAAAAAAGCAGAGATGCTTTTATAACTTGTCTTAAGAAATTTTTGTCTTGTTTATAAAAGTCTAAGTTTTTGCTAGCTTGTTGGATATAAAAATAAGGGTTACTTTTAGTTTATATTGGAACCTTTTTATTATATAAATATTTGTAATAGCTTATTGGTTGAAAATCAGTTCTTAGTCCCTTAAAGTGCTATAGATTTCCTTCCCATTTCTTTCAAGCTGTTTTCTCCCCTTTTTTGAAGCTGCTTCATTAAGATAGTATTAGACTGTTAATAAATTTAACATTGGATTTAGCTCATTTTCTACAATTATCTCCCCTTACCAATACCGTTCATCTCTTTTAGCTTAAAAAATTAGGTACTATTAATATTGATTTATAAAAAATAGAAAAATCTTTAAGCTTATTTTTATATCATTTTCTAGTGAAAATCTGCATTGGTTGTCATTGGTCTGTTATAATGATTATTGTGCCATATCATATTGTACACAAAATGAACAACTCCTGAAATTTTAAATCCTGGCAATTAGAGTAGGTGAAACGAAGCTCATTTAGCTACTGCTAATGAGAATTGATGTAATTTCAACTACAGTACATACACTGTACCAAAGAATTCTGTAATAATGGAGAATCCCATATTAACATTCTGATAAACCTCCTTATTTTTGCAATAATTGTGCCAATGTACTTTTCAGTGATCTTTCCTAAACATGTACAGTGCCTGGCCATTTATTCTCAGATGGAAATTTATATTAAAACCAAAAATGTTTCTAACCTTTTATTTAAGTAAAACATGACTTGTACTAAATAATAGGTGAAAACTATTCCATAAATCTTTTAGTTATAATAACTGCTTATAGCAGTAAATTTACTTTTGTAAAAATTGATATTAAGTGAAATCTGAAACCTTTGTGCCTAACAATGACTGTTACTTGAGTTAAGTAGAATTTTGCAGGAATATAAGAAATCTTGTCAGCAATAGGTGATGAATGTGAAGGAGATCTTGATTGTTAAATAAAGTTTTTATCTTTCCTTGGTGTGTGATTGATTATTGTATTTATCTATATATTCATCCTTTTGTCATGTTATAGAATCCAGTTGAGTGATTCAAAGACCTACCTTACATAAACAATCTTAGATATTTTATGTTTATACCATTAACTCTTATATTTGGGATAGGATTAGTTATTAACCTCAAGCTGGTATACCTTGTATGCCCAAGTTAAAATCTAGTTCTTTTAACAAATAATTTTGAAAACCTGATTTGTGCAAGGGGCTAATATAAAGGAAGCATCCTGAAAGCCAAAGCTTAATTACTTCAAGATCATGTAGCTAATATTAATAGCAGAGCTGGAACGACCATTTTTATGGGATATAGTTATTCCCCATAAGTTCTTTTTTTAAATCCTAGTCTGAATATCTAGCAGCATTGTTTTCATTTTTAAAAACCCATTTACTACATAAAAATATTGATAATGTCAACTAAAAGTAAGTAAATAAGCTTTGCCCTTGGGAGGAAAATAGTGTCAGTTGCTTTTAGAATAAATTGCAATTGAAAAAAGATCATTATACAAATCAATAATAATTACGGATTTTTCTAGAAGTAAACCGTTCTGCTTTTGAAGGTACTTAGTTCTAGCTGACAATTTTACAGTGCTTTTAAGGTTAGCAGGGTATTTCACAAGGACTATTTCATTTGATTTGCACACATCTATATGAGGTTATCTTTGTGTTTTATTATCCTTGGTATTTTTCTTTTGGACTTAGGTTTCCAAAACCAAAGAATAAATCACTTAAAGGCTAGTGTGCTGGCTAGGAACCACTCACTGCACTTAGCTGGGCCAGTCCTCTGAAGGCAGTCTGTCCCAGGATTATATGATGATTTTCTAAGGTCCATTAGCACAGTGTCTGAGATTCCAGTTATCCCCATACCATAAGGAAGCATTCAAAATACGGATTGTTGCCTATTTTTGTTTAGGCTCATAAGTGATTAAGCTAGAGTTTCAGGTTTCTCCTGGCCAAGTGTCCAATGTTAATTATTGATTAATTATCCTTTTATTTGCATGTCAAAGAAACAGACCTTTAAGACCACTTATTATAAGTATGTTTGAATTTTGTGACATTCTAGGAAAAGGCCACATTCTATTATTTTCACAATGATCCACACTGTGCTTGTGCTTATTTCATATTGAACTGATGGAGGATGTTATTTTAATGACTATTTGCATCTGAAATGGAAATGCAGAAAACTTCCTATTTAAAGAATTTCAACTACTTGCTATGTAGTATTCCACTCATTAATCTAAACCTTGTGTAGTTCTTAATAAAGTACTTTCCGAAGAACTGCACTAGTGGGAATAAAGCATTAGAATATATTTGCTATGCTTGGGGAATATATGTGTGTGTGTGTGTATATGAAAGGAATATATATATATATATACACACACACACACACACACACACACACACACACATATATATGAAAGGATAATGCCTGAGCTTGGGGAATATATATAAAAGGATAATTCCTGAGCTTGATAATTGTGTTGATTGATATATGCCAAGGTATAACTGATAGAAGTAGGAACATTGTGAGAAGTGCTAGAAACACAAAAGGGCAGATGTAATAGAAGAGAAACACTAAATGAGTAAGTATACATAAATGTAGGCCAGGTTTCTGGAAGTATGAGACACAGAACAGCCTTGCCAATGGAGTCTAATATTGGAGGGTGGGAGAGATAGGCAGGGAGACCAGTTTGAAACTGCAAAACAAAACGAAAATTAACTGTTGCTGGAAATACACAGAGTTAGCTGAGAGAGATGCTAATTTATCACCAAATGAAATGAGGGCCCAAGATAGAGCCTTGTAAGACAGCTAAGGTTGGACATAGCTACAAGAAAATTCAGTAAAAAAAAAAAAAAAAAAAGATAAAAACAAAAAACCCATCAGGCAAGAAAAGCACCAGCAGAGAACAATGTTTTGAAAACTAGTGAGAAAAGAGCATCCAGAATGATCAACAATGGCAAATGCTACAGAAGAATAAGGATCAAGATGATAGGGGGAAAAAAATCAATTTGGCAATTAAGACTTCACAGGTAACTTTGCAAAGAGCAGTTGTAGTTGAAAGATGAGGTCACAAGCCAAATTGCAAAGGATTTATTAAAGAAAAGTGATACCACTAAAGATAGACAACTCTCAAGGACTTTAGTTACAAAGAAAAGGAAAGATAAAGGATAACTAGCTTGTTAATAGTAAACAAGGAGCCAACAGATCATTGAGAGGGAGGAGAGATGATTAGTGGAGGCAACCTGATGAAATCAGGAAAGCATAGAGTCAAGGGTACATTCTAGAAGGATTGGCTCTGGCAAGGAGAAGGACGAAGGGAAAAGAGGAGGAGGAAGAGAAAGATGTCTGAATAGTGGGAGGTGAATAAGGGAGTTTTGAAGAAAGACTTCTCAGCAAATAGCCTCAATATACATTATTATAACTTTGTTCCACGAAGCACGTGTTCTAATAGTATCAAACCAATCAAGTATCATTCAAAAATGGAGTATATATGTGTCTAAAAGAATAGTGAGCATAAAATTCTGTGAGGTAGATGCTGTTTCCATTTTGGAGATAAGAAAAATAAGATTTGAAAAGCTTGAATGAAGGTACAATAATTAGTATCTATTTCTGACAGCTTACTGCTATATTTTCTGGGTCTGTTTATAAGTGTGACAATAGATAAACCAAACTACTTTGGACGAGTACCAGTTCAAGTCTTTGATTAATATATGTGTGCTTGCTACATACTATACTGAGTCCTTAAATCTGGTAGAAATAGTCAAAATTAAGCAATGTAAAATGTAGCAATAACATTTTATTCTTTTGGAAAGAAAAAAAAAAGAAAAAAAACCCAGCAGCAAGAGACAAAATATCACCCAAAGTATATAATCTAGCTGAGGCATTTGCTCTTAGCTCCAACTGCAACCACATGACAGACTTCTACTTGGGCTCCCAATTTCTGCAGTTCATCCAACCAAATCATTTGCTTGTGAGAAAGACGATCATTGGGCCCTTTAACTTCTACCAACTAGAAGAAAAAAAAAGTTAAAATGTGATTAATGCTCTAAGTGAATAGCTGTCAAATTTTACATTGGATTTATCAAGCCAGGTTTTTTGTTTGTTTCACACATTGCAAGTATCTATTTTGTTTTAAATAACCATTCAAAAGGCATTCTTCCAATGTAAATTTGCAAAAGTTAAGATGACCAAGAAAATACTTCACAAGGAAATAATTTTCTTAGGAGGAGGAAGGGCAGAAACTTCATAGTAGCAATTTATTTCCAAACATAAATTAACAGGTTTGCATCAATAATTGTTAAAGAAATTCAAGGTACATATCTTAGGATAAGAATACTAAATGATCCCAATTAATATGTCCTAAAGAAATCAAAAAAAGAAGAAAATTCTGATCCATATGCATAAAAATATTTGTCAAAATACTTTTGTTATATTGCTGAGTGAAACGAGCAGAACCAGAAGATCATTATACACTTCAACAATGATACTGTACGAGGATATATGCTGATGGAAGTGGATTTCTTCAACATAGAGAAGAACTAATCCAATTCCAATTGATTAATGATGGACAGAATCAGCTACATCCAGAAAAGGAACACTGGGAAATGAGTGTAAACTGTTATTTTTACCTTCTGAATCCAATTCTTCCTGTGCAACAAAAAATTCGGTTCTACACACATATATTTTATCTAAATTATACTGTAATATATTTAACATATATAAGACTGCTTGCCATCTGGGGGAGGGGGTTGGGGAAGAAGGGAAAAAAATCTGAATAGAAGTAAGTGCAAGGGATAATAATGTAAAAAATTACCCATGCATATGTACTGTCAAAAAATGTTATAATTATAAAATAAAATTAAAAATTTAAAAATTTAAAAAAAAAATACTTTTGTTATAACAAAACAAGGAAATGGAAACAAAGTGGACATTTATTAATTAGGGAATGAATGGCTTAATAAAATATGAGATATCAGTGTGATGAAATCTTAAAGAAATGAAATACAACTTTCAAGTTCTATCAAAGTTTACCTTAAAGTGGTTATTGGAGGTATTCCATACAACCAGATCTGGGAGACCCCCTCTGTGATGCCGAAGGTCTATTGCCAGTAGTCTACAAACACCACTTAAGAAAGGTCCTCCAAAACAGGATACCAGGTCCTTTAAGACAAAATATGAACTTCTTTAATCCATTTTTCTTGTCATTTTAAAAAGCAGCAAGTACCTGTAGTCTTAGGACAAATGAAAAGTATTAATCCAACTCATATCCCCAAAATGAGATATTTTAAAGAAAATAATTCTTTTAAAGGAATAAGCACACAATGCAAAGGAAAGCACCAAGACATTGGATAGAAAACTAACTCAAAATAAGGAAGTTTTGAGTTCAAGTCTCACCTCTGATACATACTGGCAGTATAACCCTGTGCAAGTCAATGTACCTCTCAGTAGCTCAGGCAACTTTCTAAGATGATAACAGAAAGACTTTCATTGGTTAAGGGAATTGTTTCACCAAGAGCTCTCTATATCAATGAAATCATGGATTCAGAGTGGGAAAAATATACTGAAATGTGGAACCAATTATGTGCTGCTCTAAAGTTTTTCATATGAACCTGGGGTTTATAGTCAGAAAATACAGCAATCATTCCTAAACTATCCAGTGAGCATTCTAAACACCAGAAACACAGCTAGGAATTCTGGCTTTTGAAACAAGTGTGGTACTGGAATAGAGGTATTTGAATCCCACTTTTAGCAAGAATTGGCCTTTACTTTTTTGCACACAGGTGGCTTTTAGTTGCTTCTTGATGAGGAAAAGGTAGTCCATGCCCCCCAAAATCTAACCTGCACTTCTATACTATAATTGTGACTTACATCACCCTCCAGATGATAGATAAGGGACCTAATAGTAGGAGTAGGCAAAGTGATGGAAGATAATCTTAATGTTACATGAAAATCTAGCAGTAGACCAGTGAGACCCAGAATATGAAAATGATGGCAGGTATCAGCTCAAGGTATAGAAGAAGCTAATAATATGGATAGATGCAAGTGAGGGAACAAGAATAGTCACAAGACAGTTCTAGGGGCCATGGCAATGGGTATAGACTACAGGGTATAGAGACATGGGTATAGACTATAAGGTATAGAGACAATGGGCCTGAGGACCTTAAAGTCTTTTAAATTTTGGCACTTTGGGACAAAGTTCCAGTCATCTTGCCCTAGTTTTGGCTTTGCTAAAAATATCAATTTATTATTCAATCAACAGATATACAACTACTTTGTGTTGGGCACTGTAGATACAAAGGCAAAGAAAGGAAATGATCCCAGGTCCCAAAAAAACCTCCATTCTACTTTGAGGTAGGAGTGGTGAGAGGAGGAGAGTAGGCAAAAGCAAAAACAAGTATGTATCTATATTTTTGTGTATATGAGTATGTATGGATGGATGCATATATGTACTGAATAAATACAAAATAATTAATAGTTTAAGAAGGGAGGGCACTAATAGTAAGGAGAGGAAGAATCAAGAAGACTTCATTTAGAAGTTAGTGCTTGAGCTGAGTTTTAAAGAAAGATATTCTGTCAGATGGAGATGAGAAGGAAGTTCTCATGGCTGGCATGGGCCAGCCAATTTAGAAGATTGGATGTAGGCTGCCAAAAGCCTGTGTGATTTCTGTGATTCTGTGTGAACAGAAAAGAGGCTAGTTACACTGGACCACAGAGTGAAGGTAGAAGAACTATGCATAATTAAGCTGGGAAGGCAGGTTGTGGGGGAATTAAGGAATTTCTATTTTAAGCTAGAGGCAAAAGAGAGCCTCTAGAATTTACTGAATAGGGGAGAGACAGGGTCAGATTAGCACTTGAGGAAAACCACTTTGGCAACTATGTGGAGGATGGGAAATCAGAATGGGGAGAGAATGAAGACAAGGAATCCAAATATGAAGCCATTATCAACAGTCCAGTTGACTCATCCAAAATCGGAAGGGAGAGGCTGCACTGGATGGAAAAGATGCTGTAGATGTTGAAAAGACAACAAATTGGCTTGTAGGGTGAGAGAGAAGGAAGGGTCAAGGACTATGCCGAGGTTAATGAACCTGGGGAATGGGAAAAAGGATAGTTCCCTCGAACTGAAAAAAGGAAGTTTGGAAAAGGGATGTGTGGGGTTTTTTTGGTGGGAGACAGGAGAAGATAGGTTAATTTTCTTTTGGATATATTTGAGACTGAATATAACAGCCAGTGTGAAAGGTACAGTTGTTAGTTCATGATGCAAAACTGGAGCTCAGGAAAAGTTGGATATATACATATATATGAATCTTCAACTTAAAGATGACAATTAAATCTGTGCCCAGAGATGCCCCAATATGAGCAAAAGAAAGTCCTGCTATTATCACACAGGTTTCAAACTGTTTATATGCTAATCTTAAGATCATAACCTGTCACAGACACTATTTCATGCAAATTGTTATTTCTAATTCGATGAATAGTTATCTTAAACTTTATAGTATACAAATTGTTTTTGTTTTTATACAGCATTAATAAAATTATAAATGATCTAATTTGATAATTTTGAAATTTATTTAGAAAAATACAAATGCTACTTATATGCATCTAAATCATGATTTTTCAGTTATATTATGTATATTAGACAAAAAAGTAAATTAATTAATAAATTAAAGGTGTTAGTATAAAGTTCCACTTGCATAGAATCATAATTTCCCACCTGTATATGATTTCAAAAAAACATGTAATAACACTTAAGAATTCAGTACTTTAGAAGGGACTAATGGAAATGAAACAAAACTGATTCCCCAAAGTATCTGAACAAATTTACAAATTTATAAGTGACAAAAGCATAAATTACTAAGAGAACCTGAGATGCATAACTTTAAGAATTGATGTTAATCATGCTTTCCAAAAGCACTTTCCTTGATACTTTGGCTAATAAAAGAATGTCAAGATGGATGGACAATGAGTCCAACTTAATCTGGACATACCCTGTGCTCTTAGTAAATCACTTTTTTTTTCCTGGACTGTATGTCAATTATACTAAAATCAATTAAACTAAAACAATATATTTTACTGGCTTGTTATTTTAAATAAAATTTTTGTTTAGTCACTTATCTGTCATACCTTTATCTGCTCTGAATAGAAATATAATGTTGGTTTATGTTTTAAGGGAACGATGAACCTAGAGATAGAAATAGAAATGATAACAGTTCTGACGCTGTACAGGTAGCAATAATAGAGACATATAGGAGGCAGATAAGATTTTATGGTTGCAGATATGGGGCTAGAGAAGTACAGTGAGAAACTGGTTGATTCAGGGATAGAGAGACTTGTCTAGCCCTTGTTAGAAGATACTCAGCAGAAGCTGCCCCCAACTTATTTGGGAGAGATTATTTTCTGGCCAACATAAGGTAAGATATCAGACACTTCACCTTTACCTGTGCTTGCTGAAGAGAAGAGAACCTGTCCCAGTTGACTCCTGATGCTACTTTCCCCTCCTGAGCATTCCATACATTCGCAATCCATACTTTCAGAGTCTCAGGAGAAGCCTCACGAATCATCTGGAGCTTAGACTCTATGGCATCACGTCTGTTTTCATAAAAATTGTCTGTGTACAAATCCAATGGGAATGCCTGAGAAGAAATGTAAGTAAATATGCTCTGTAATATGGCATCCAAAATGGAATTAGAGAAATTTTCAAAAGCTGTCAAGTTTTTAAAAGTCAATGTAAATAAAGTGTCATTCTCATCTAAATTTTTTTCTTAAAAGGTGATGCATTGGGGTAGCTAGGTGGTGCAGTGGGTAGAGCACCAGTCCTGAAATTAGGAGGACCTGAGTTCAAATCTGACTTCAGACACTTAACATTTACTAGCTGTGTGACCCTGGGCAAGTCACTTAATCCCAACTGCCTTGGGAGGGAAGGGGGGAAAACAGTTCATAATCAATAGTAGAATTAAAGCATTTTGTGATGATAATTTTTTATAACTGATAGAACCTCCAAAGTATTTAGGCTAAATAAACTTCATATACACATATATCACATTCTAAATTCACAAGATTCAAGATTAATTTACTATTAATTTGGAATTCAACATAATTATTTAAAATATTAGTATAATAAGTAAATAGTATAAAATAGTATGCTATAGTAGAGGGTTTCTTAAATTATTTCCACTTGTGATCCCTTTTCACCTGAGAAATTTTTATGTAACTCCAGATATGTAAATATATAAAACAGGTAAACAAATCAAAGATTTGCTGATAATAAATCCTAATTTCATGATCCCCACATTCTATTACAAGACTCCATATGGAATCATGATTCACCATTTAAGAAGCTGGGCTTTATAGTATATAGTAATGGTATATAGTACAAGAAGATAATTTTAGGATATAAAAATTTTTTAAATAAATGTTTTCAATCTTCGATTACATGTAAAACTATATTGCAAAAATATGAATTATTAGAAAAATGCATAAAGAATTATTTAAATATATATACAAATACCTGATAGGAATTTCTAAAAACATCTGGTATTCCATCCATGAAAATTATGTCCCACAGTAGAAGGCTATAAAGTGTAATAAATGTGGACCCCTCTCCATGAATACCTAAGACAAAAATCATATAGATATTCTGTTTTCTAGTATTAAAATGGAAATCTGACAAAGTTAAAATTCTTCCTTTAAATTAATGGCAACAAACTCCAAACAAATATATTTACAAAATGCTTAGTTTTCAAATTACTAATAAAAAATATTTTGAGGACTATAACATAGTACAAAAATAAGTTATATATTAGTATTGCCATTTGCTTATGTAAGGGAGCCTAGTTTAGAGTGGCAAAGTGATATTCCTAAAATAATTAAAAATCTTTTTTTTTTTCAGATAGTATGAACTATGTCATTTTAGATATTTCAAAGACCTAGTGGAAATATGTGGAAGAAGTGTTGGTATATAAAATCTCGAAATTGTGAATAGGGGATATAAAGGCAAAGCAAAGAGGCAAGATGTGGAATCTGATCCCTGGTCAGTAGAAATTAGAGAGAAAACAAAAGATGATACAGAAATGGCCAGAGGCTGGACTCCCATCAAGCTGGATAATAATCAAGAAAATTTACTATTTTTTTCAGAAGATTAAAGGCAAGGATGTGTTAATTGCAAATTTATTACTAAGCAACTGGCTTCATAGTCAGTCAGTAACATTTATATGCCTAGTGCTTTGTTAAGCTCTGGAGATACAAAAAAAAAAGGCAAAACACAATTCCTCTCCAAAGAAGCTCAATGTCTGATATGGGAGACAACAAGTAAACACATACATACAAGCCATATGTAGGATAAATAGAAAATAACTGAGAGAAGTCATTAGAATTATGAGGGGCTGGGAAAGGGTCCCAGTAGAAGAAGAGATTTTAGTTGGGCCTTCTGTGGAAGCCCGGGAAGCCAGTAGATGTAGATAAGGAAGAAGGGCCTTCCAGGCATGGAATGAAAGATAGCCAGAGGAAGTCTAGGCAAGAGATGGAGTATCTTATCCATTTAACTGCAAGGAGGCCAGTGCCAAACAGTCGGAGAACTATTTGTTTATATCTCTTCCTTATCTATTGAGCAATATTTATGAAGATCCACTAAGCTGGCAATTGCAAGAGAACAGAAAAGACCATGAGGACCCATGCTAGAGTGGTGACAGTCTCAGAAGAGAGAAAGAACTATTGCAAAGGGGAAATCAACAGATCACAGAATCAGATTAGATACAAAGAGACCATCTAAAGGGAGTGGAGCTGACTTCCATTTAACAGTTTCTTAGCCCCTGTGGTAAGAAGCCAAGATACTCAAGGAACATTATAAGGGACTTCTGAAGAAAAGGGCATGATTTTCTTTTCTTTTTCTTTTTTTTCTCTAATGTATTTGGGAGTTGGGGGGTGGGAAAGGCCTTCTTAGAAAGTAATACAAAAGAAATAGAAGAATGCCTTCAAAAATATAAAATACTCTAAAAGAATGCCAAATAGAGATCTCAGATAATCAATCATCTTTTACTGAAGAACTGTCTACAAAGGAACTACCAAAAGAAAAAAGAACAAAAAACAAACAACAACAACAAAACCTTGTCTGTAAGGATTCACAAGGGAATCCTAACAAACTTTTAAAGTACAATTAATACCTCTACTATATTAATTATTACCAAAAATTGAGAAAAAATACTCTACCAAATTCCTTTTATAAGACATTATAGTACTAATTCTTAAACAGGGAAGAATTAAGTATAGAAAGAAAACAAACTGGATGTCCAGGAAATATCTTAAACTCAACATATCTAGAATTAAATTCATTATCTTCCTTATCTCTTCCCCCCACCCCTGTCCTCTTTCAGACTTCCCTATTATTATCAAGACTATTTTTCCTATCACCCAGGCTCACAATTCAAGCGCAACCCTGACTCTCCACTCTACCTTCCCTATCCAATTAGTAGTCAAGATCTGTTGTTTCTACCTTTGTCTTCTCTACTTTCACATCACTATGTGAAAGGCCACCATCCTGCAGGCCCTCGTCACTACTGTAATGAATGACTGCTTAAGACTGATGGTTAGTTTCTTTGACCAAAAGATATTTCACAAATAGCTAAGTAGTCAGGCAATACAAACAGTTTTCAAAATAGGAATTGTAAATTATCAATCAAATGGAAGAATGTTCCAAATTATTAACAATAAGAGAAATGTAAATCAAAATAATTTTGAAGATAAAAAAAACAAAAGACACAGTTAATATTTAGAAGAATTGTAGAAAGTCACATTAATACATTGTTAGTGAATCTGTGAATCTAATCTAATCATTTTGGAATTATTCAAATAAAGTGACTAAATGTCTATATTCTTTTAATACAAAAAGTCCATAGCTAGGCATATTCTCAAAGGTCATTCACAAGAAGAAAGTTTCCACATACCATAACCCTTATAGCAACACTTTTTTTTTTTGTAAATAGTATTTTATTTTTTCCAGTTACATGTAACAAGAGTTTTCAACATTCATTTTTTGTAAGATTCTGAGCAGCAATTTTTTTTCCTTTCTTCCCTCCCATCTACTTCCCCCAAGATGGTAAGCAAATGTTGTACATTTGCAATGATGTTAAACATATTTTCAACTTAGTCATGATGTGAAAGAAAAAACAGAACAAAAGGGAAAAGATGTTCATTGACTGGGAAATGGTTAAACAAAAAGTAGTACATGGATGGAATGGAATATTACTATGCAATAAGAAATGATAACCACATAAGTCAAAAGGGAAACACTTTTGAGGAGGGACAAGGTAAAAGGAAAAAGAAAATAGAATAAACTCAGAAAAGTAGTTATTATAATACTTAACAAATTGTGAAAAAAATTTTGAAGCAAGTTTCTCAAGGTCTCATTTCTCAATCATGTAGGGAACTGAATGAAATTTATAAAAAGAAAAAACCATTCCCCAACTATAAATGATCAAAAGATATGAACTTTTTAGATGAAGTAATTGAGCTATTTATAATCATCTGAAAAAAATACTCTAACTCACTGTTGATTGGAGAAATGCAAATTAAAACAACTTTGAGGTAATAGATTGGCAAATAGCAGCTCTTTCCTCAGGACAGAGAATTAGAAATTGAGGGGATGTATATCAACTGGGAAATAGATGAATAAATTGTGATATCTGATTATAGGGGAAAACTATTATGCTATAGGAAATGATGAGCAGGATGCTCTCAGAAAGACTTCCATGAGTTCATGCAAAGTAAAATGTACAAAGTAACAGCAATAGTGTAAGATGGTCAGCTATGAATGGCTTTTCTATTCTCAGCAATACAATGATACAAAACAACTCTTTAAGACTTATGAGAAAAAATGCTATCCATACCCAAAGAAAGAACTGATCGTGTCTGAATACAAACTGAAGCCTACTTTTATTAAACTTTATTTTTCTTGAGGGTTTTTTTTGGGGGGAGGGGGGTCTTTCACAACATGACTTTTATGGAAATGTTTTGCATAATTTCACATATGTCTTCTCAATAAGGGGGGAGTAGAGAGGCAGGAAGGAAGAGAATCTGGAACTCAAAGTTTTAAAAACAAATCTTAAAAATTGTTTTACATGTAAATGGGGAAAAATAAGATACTAGATAAAAAGAAATTTTTTTAAAGACATATGATAACTACAGAAAGTACAGAAAGACATGCAAAGTGAAGTAAACAGAACTAGATGACAATCTATACAATGACTACAACAATATAAATGGAAATTTATATAATAGAAATATAAATGTAGAATTATAAAGAACAGGCCCAACACCAAAGAGGAAATATGAGAAGATGCTATCCCTTACTGCTCTGCAGAGTGGAAGACATTGAAAGTCTGACTTTGTAATATACTGATTTAATACAAAAGGATATATAGATGATGTAAAAACAGAAGACATTTTAAAAACTTGTTTTTTAAAATTGGTTATATTACCTTGGTCAAAACCATTTTGCCTGTAATAGGCTAGAGCTAGCTCCTCAACTGAACACATGACTGTGGTTGGAGTAAATTCATCTCCTTCTGTCTCAGTTTCCTGCATAAGAAACACAGACTTTCCCATTCCACTATGGGGACACATTTTTCCTTTTATGGTCACCTAAACAATATTAGAACAGAAAATCAAAACAAATCAGCCTACCTTAACACAACTGTTTTCATGGAGTAACAAAATGTTCTCTTAATTCATAATTGGTCATTGGTAGACTAGATACATATCTGATAGGTAACATAAACATGTATTTGTAACAATGAGAACTGTAGAGTTTATACTATTGTTTTCCCACTTCCCATCCACCCACATTTGACTGCTGGAATTGACTGCTTTGGAATTCAGAATTTTAAAAAACTAGCAAAATACTGCCGGAAACTTCTTTCATTAGATAGCATAAAGAAACCACAAGGTTAAGAACTTTTATTCACTTGAATAGAAGAAAGAAAAATACCAGACTTTGTCTGGAGTAAATCTGAGCACCTGCTCATACAGATAGGCAAGAAAAAAGAATAGAATATATTCAAAATGTGAACAGAAAAACTCTAATACTGAAAGATACCAAAAAAAAAAAAAAGATTATTCTTAAGTTGATGGCTTTATAAAAAAAAGTTCAATCAGTTAATCTTGACTGTGGGAAATAAATGAAATTTACTCACATGGTTAACATCTTTAATAATCATAATTGGCATTTTATGAAAGAGATGGATGAATTTTTTACAACTTGGAGAATCTTTTAGTCTCATTGCTCGTTGGTAAAGAGAAAAACGATGTCCCATTCTTACATGTGGATCCAACAATCCTTCTGTGATACATTGAATAGCCTATAAGATACAACAGCATCACATTTGAGAGTCTCAAATATGACGGTCTTTTAATTAGTTTAATAGGAGGCTATGAAATGTTCAACCTAGAAAATTAACAAAAGAAACACTTTAAAAATTAGGATTGTTGTATTGAATTTTGCTTTATGCAGTTCTTAAACTCCTCTTAAATCTTACATGGTAAATGTATGATGAAGCACAACCTATTAACTGTGATGCTAACTGGTTGCCTATGTTACCCAGTGAAAGAGCACAATAATGGCTACTAAATCTTTGCAAAGAATTTTTGAATCATTGAAATCACAGGGCTAAATAAGCACTAAATCACAGCTCTCTACTATCCCTTCATTTTATAAATGAGAAAACTGAAGCCCAAAAGTGATTAATTTGCCTATGGTTACATAAATAGGTAGTATGAAAACCAGGACTAGAAACTGGATTTTAACCAGGTTTTTTCTAAAAACCTTTTCAATCAGAAGAATTAAAAAAAAATACATAGCCACTTCTAGAGTCAAATTTAGAGCAGTAAAACCTAAATAGTAAATGCAAAATAATAAAAGATTGTCTAAATGTGTATTTACCAAGAGACCCTTAAAGCAGAGGCAGTAATACAGAATAATTATTTTTAAAAGCATGGGATAAACACAACCCCATAGCACTAGCAAAGGAATCCTCCTTCCTTGCCTTTGTAATCCATGCTACCTAGTTATTCATTCCTTTACTACAGAAGTTTGGAAAGGATAGAATATGAATATTCAAGGATTGTCAACTAAGTCCTATGAGGAAAGACATAAGGAATTAGGATTCTTTAGCAACAAAAAAGAAAGCTGAGAAAAAACTTAAATATCTGAAAGTATGCAAAATCATTTTCAGAGAAGTAACCAGGGGAATTATCTGATGTAAATCTAGATATTCATTCTAAGCTTACAAGTATATGAAAGGAAGACCACAAAGCCAAAAGACTTTTGAAGCATCTGGAACATTTTTGCTGTTCATCCTAGTTTAAAAAAAAAAAAAAGCATGAAAGTAATAAAGGAGATAAAAAGCAAAACATCCTATCTATATGCTTTTAAAGAGGAAAAGGACTTTTATTCACTTGAAACACTTGGAGCAGTCTTTTAGATTTGCATCTTAAAGAAACATGCAATATTTCCACATTCCATAGTTAGTTCTTTCCACCCTGAAGTCATCATAATGTGCCAATTGGAAAAACAAAAGCCCAAAAAGGATCAAACTCAAGTATTCAATAGCAATGCAAGATTGGAATGAAGATGGGGGTGAAACCAACAACTGGACATACAAAGACCTACTGTTCCAATTCAGCTGTGCTTAATAGTTTTTTGCTTCCCCACTTTGCTCTTGGATAATGTCAGCCAACAAAACCACTTTCTACTTCAAAGCTCTTCCACTCTATTAATCATAGTATTGGGTAGCAACAGGTGAACCAATCCAAAGGTATGAGGTTAATCATTCGATAAATTATAGACAAAGTACCATAGAGGATTTCAAAACTTTTTTTTTCCTTATTCATGGAAAAACATAGTAAGAAAATGGGCACAAGATGCAGTACCACATTTTGTAATTATCTACTCAAAGCAGTGCATAAAACCCTGATCCTGGTATAAGAAAGCCAACCTCAGAAACTACCTCGTTGTGTGAGCTGGGCAAGTCACTTAATCTTGTCTGCTTCAGTTTCCTCAACTGTAAAATGGGGATAACAATAGCACCTATCTCACATGGGTTGCTGTGAGAAGCTGGTGCCTGACACATAGAAAATGTTTATGTGTTTGTTCACTTCTGCTCTTCCCCTTCTCTCTTCTCCCTTCAATCTCTCATAGATACAATACATCCAAACACAATGCCTTCCCCACTCCTGACTCTCCAAACCCACTTGGGACTCATTGCTGTTTCTGTTCATTCTTCCAGACACTCAGGAGCAAAGTTTGGTTTTCGTCTCTAGCTCCTTCCATCTTCCTTGCTCCCTATATCTCCAAGGTGTCTTTCTTATCCATCCCACTTCTACCACTTCAGTTCAGGCTTTTCTCAACAATAGCTTTCTAATCACTTTTTCCATCTTTAAGTCCCTTCCTCTTCCAATTTATCATATATACCATTAGGAGATTGTTTTCCCAACTATAATTCTGATCATCAAGGTTCTGACTAAAACAAATAATGATCCTTGCTCTTCAAGAGTTTACATCATAATGCTGACCAAAAACAGTATTCAGTGCCACATTCTGGCCTCAACCCATATTTTACCACCTGCCATCTTAGGTTTCAGCTTGTTGTCCAAACTGGCCCCCTACCTATGTTTTTAGTCTGATGAAATCCCACCCACTCTCAAGCCCCAGCTCAAAATGGCTTCTCTCAAAAAGCCTTCTTTAATCATCCAGAGAGAAGTGCTGCAATGGAGAGAGACCTAGAGTTAGGCTTAGAGGACCTGGGTTCGAATTCTCACTCTGCCTCTTGGGACTTCTGGATCCTTCTCTGCAAGATGAGAGAGTTGGACTAGACAAATTCTCAAGTTCTCTTCCAACAAAAGTCTGTCCCTAGAACCCTATAGAGCCTCACTCTTAACTCTTACGTATAATTCTAATAATTACCAAATTCCTCTTTGTTGTTGTTGTAGGCAACAAGGTAGCACACTTAATACAATGCCAGGACTGGAGTTAGGAAGATTTAGCTCAAATCCAGCCTTAAACACTAGCTGAGTGATCCTGGATAAGTCACTTAATTCAGTTTACTTCAGTTTCCTCATATGTAAAATGAATAAAGGAAATGGTAAACTACTTCAGCATCTTTGTCTAGAACTGTTATTTCTGCATATCCATGCCTTATTTCTTCTGTTAAGTTGCAAGCTTCTTTTTTTTTTTTTTCCCTGAGGCTGGGATTAAGTGACTTGCCCAGGGTCACACAGCTAGGAAGTGTTAAGTGTCTGAGACCACATTTGAACTCAGGTCCTTCTAAATTCAGGGCTGGTGCTCTATCCACCTAGCTGCCCCAAGTTGCAACCTTCTTGAAAGCATATAAGGTCTTATATTATCTCTATTTACCTACCATAGTGGAGTTTTTTGCATATAATTGATCAATAAATAAGGACTGAGTTTAATCTATTATTTTGATACTTCAATAAAATTATTCAAGTAGTTGCTTGTATGTATTAAGTAATATTGAAAGTTTATTTCTTAACATAATTACCCTCACAAAACAAATTATTCCACATTTAAGTTGATTGGGATGTCTACAATTTTCATAAGAATATCTGCTATTCAATTCAATAAGCATTTCTTAAGTAGCTATTATGTGCTAGAACTGGAGATATAATGAAAAATATCAAAAGTTTTGATATATGCTCTATTGGAGGGCATATAATGGACACCGCAATTTTGTATTTGAAAATTTTCTTTAGAATCCTTATGAAATTTTCTTGGGGGATAGGAGGAGATTGGACAAACAGAAACAACAAAGAAATAAATGTTTTTTCAAGAGTAATACTCAAGTACTTAGAAGATTTAAATGGCTTTTAAAATTTTAGCACAATAGACCATATATTTTTTAAAAAATTTAATATTATTTAATAATGATACCTGTTCAATGCGTTTCAAATGTTGATGTAAATTAAGTGCTAATCTGTCCCACCATCGACCTCTGCTCTCAAGACAATATATTTTCTGTGATAAAAGATTTTCAAGTTCCTCAACTGCTTCCTATAGGAAAAAAAAGCTTTCATTTAGACAAATGAAAATTGATTCAAGATGAATTAAATCTATAAATCAGTTAACATTGCAAAATGGAGCCACATTTCCACCCAAAGATGAAGCTGCTAATACATTATTCACTTTACATACATTCTGAGTTATCTTTCATGTATGATGAGTTTTCATCAAACATCTTTGTAATCAAGTGCTGAGAAAATCAGTCAGGTTTCAGGATTGTAGTTTATACACATTAACTTTTCACAACTTTTTTCCAGGTCATGCAGACTGGCCCCTGGGAAAATAGTGCTTTCAAACTACCACACTGATCAATTGAGCAAACTGGCCCACGTGTGACTTTATTATAGTCATTCTTTACTAACATATAGTCATCTTTTTATAATGACCTTTTTCAATAAAGAAATGCCAAAAAATAGAAGTAAACCTTAACAGTTCTCACAAATTATTTTTGATACAAGCATAAAGTCAATTTCTTGTTTTTCTGCATCCAGAAAATTTCCATTTATTTCCTTTCTGAATAATTCGTGATACATGGTGAAAAATGGTTGAGATGCAAGTTTATTCTCATATCAAGTTTGTATTTTAACTTTCCTTTTTCTCTCTTTTATCATGTACATCCTGTTAGAACCATTCATCAGAGAAAGCTGAGAGAAATAATCATTAACATGGAATGAGGGGTAGACATTAACCAATCCGGGTTGATTTCCACTCTCACGTATAACACATTTTTAATGTTCCCAATGTTCGTTTGTGATTTATGAAAGACAAATGACAATTATTTTATTAATTAATCTATTAACCTTAATTAATTAAATTTGTTATTAATTTCCCAGACATTATGTCTTTCAAACTTTTCATTCATTCATTCATCACAAGGAAAAACAGAATAAGGATCCCAATAATGCTTAATAATTTTAAGATCTCTCTTCTTTTCCCTCCACCTCATTTCCCCCGAAAAAATCCTGTGAAGTACATATATTATATAAAGTATATTACTGACTACAAAAATATACGAAAAAAATCAGAACTAGTCTACTTGATAGCAAAATAAAATTAAATCATATGTATAAATCTGATTTTTTCCATAATCTTAGCATTTATATAACCTAAGAGAGCAGAAAAGTATTCAAAATATACCTCATACATGTGCAATCTTTGTAGTATTTCAACTGCTCTCGAGAAAATCCTTGTATAAATCCACCCAACAGTAAAACATCGCAGGAAAAGAGGTAAATCTTCATGGTATCTAGAATACAGTTGTCATACCAAGAATTTAATGTTACTTACAGGTTTGATGATGCATGCACAGACCAGGAATTTCAGAATGGACACTACTCCCATGATTGCTTAAAAGTATCTGGGTGGCACAGTAATTAGAGCGCTGGGCTTAATATAGGAGGTGCTATAAAAATATTGATTTCCTTGCCCTTAACTAGATGGTTATTACTAGAAAAAAAAAAAAAAGCCATTTGATGTGGCACCCTTTTAGCAGTAGTATTTAAAAACTGCTTTGGGATGAGGGTGAGATTCTTAGAAAATAGCTTTTTATCAAATCTACACTCAAAGCATTTCCACATTGGCAGGATCAGACAGAACTTGTGTTCCATGAGTCCAAGATCACCTTGATGCCATGCAGCAGAATAAGATTTAAAAGAAAGACATCTATATGGGATTTTCAGACAAAAAAAAAAAAGAAACAGTTATCAAAAGTTTAAAAATAAGCTGTGACTTAAAAAAAAACAACAACAACAACAACATTATTCACCTCAGCCATATATGCTTTTCCAGATGCTAAATAAAAATACAAATGAAATTCTCTGTGTAGGTTTTTTAAAGAAATATCCTCACATCCTTATCACATCTTTAAGATGCAGCTGTTTGATGAATAAAGCTCTGACCTCAGAGTGAGCCAGAAGTAGATCCAAATCTCACCCTGACACATGCATGGTGGCTGTGAGACACCAAGCAAGTTACTTCTCTCAAGGTCTCAAATAAGTCTCCTGACTCTAAGCTGCAGAACAGCTGCTGATCTGCATCAGCGATGGGAGCTAGCTCCCTACACCATGAAACAAAAGAACCAGTATCCGTGGGTCATTCTACTGGCCACTCACCATTTATTCACCACAAGTCAAACTCTGTTAACCAGGGTTATTTTCCCAAAGAATAACCTTTCTTATGTGGATAAGTAGTTCTTTTAAATAAAAACTATTTCCTAATGGGATTGATGCTCTAAATATTCTAAAAATAAAAGGATTTCATTGAAGAATTTTATATAAATGTTGCATGGTAAAAAGAATGAACAAGATAGAATTTCTTTATAATACTTATATAGTGGAGAAATTCAGTAGCTGTCATAAAATATGAAGTGAGACATCTTATGCTGACCACATGGAATTTTTAAACAGCTGCTCACCCTAGTTTCATCTGCAAAATTGCACCCATTTGAATTTCCATTTGATGAATAAACTTTGCATGTTTCCCATAACCTCTGCACCATTTCTTTGTTTCTTCTGCATTTCGAATCCAGCTGACTGGTTCGCAGCCAATTAAATGACAACAAGTAAAAAACAGATTATTGTTCCCATGAATTGTTGGCACTCAGAAAAGTATACCTTTTTATATAAGAGTTCATTTTAAGCTTTTGGATTATTTCTATTTCACACAACTTTAAATAAGCAAGAAATATAATGTTTCCCATTATATTGTAGGTTTGACCACAGAATTAATCTGCATGGTCTTTATGCCCACCTCCCTCACCCAAAAATTCTTATATAAACTGAGCATACTCATTGGGATGTGCATTTGCAAACATAGCTATAAGCCATTACCTTAGGGATGGATGATTTTTTAGCTTGTTCCAATCCTCTTTTGCACATTTGCAGAGCTCATTAGCTTCCTTCCAGTTTCCATTAACCATAGTAGTAGAAATATCATTCAACATATGAGCAGCTGAAGCATATCTGATGTTTTTTTAAAAAGTCATAATGAAAAGCCAAGTGAAGAAAACATTTGTATAAAAACGAATGATTTAACCCATGTCTTATACTTAATTTCTCTCCAAGATCAACTTTTCAGTTAGAAAAAGCATAGTAGTCCACGCTAGTCAGTATTACTTAGAGGCAAAAATGCTTATTTTTGTAGCATTAATTTACTAATACTCTAGTGACCTAGAAGAGCTAATACATTTTTTTTCATAAAATAATTTACTCACCAGAAAAATTATAAGACGCAGAGATAGATGTCTACATAGTTTCTATATAGTTCGTGTACTTTCAAAAGTCATTTCCATTTATGAAACAAAAATTCAATTGTTTTTATTCTGAATAATACTGGCAATCAAAAACATATTAACTATTAAAGTCACCTAACATAACCCTACCTGATAAGATCTTCTTTATCTTGGAAGATTGGTGTTTTCCTATTTATTGTATAACTGGGAAAAGTCATTCGGCCTAGGTTGACCATTAGTACTGTGAAAAGTTGGCTTTGTCCGCCACAAGGAGCATCTTCTTCTTCCACTGAATCAGTCAATGAAAATAGCAGCAAAATACGGGAAAATACGGCCCGAGGACCTTTGGAAATTCTTACAGACTGTCCTACCAAATCCTTTGCCCTAGAAAGAACATATAGGATATATGCTTATTTTTGTTACTTTAAATATATTAGATGTAAGATAACAAATGCAAATTGATCAAAATTATATTGTCACAAAAGAACTTAAAAAACCTAAAGAGTTTATATTCATTCTGTAGTACAAAAAAATCTGGATATTGAAATATCAAAAGTTGTTATTAATTGTAAAATAAATTGCATGTTCAACATTAGCAATTCTCAACTCCCGATCCTAATCACTTTTTCAAACAAATGAAAGATATTTAAGCAAATTTTGATTGTTATTATTACTCCTTGGTAAAGAGAAAAGGATCATTTTGCTCGCTTGGAAATGATACAGCAGTCAAATGAAAGCCAAGCTATACAGTCGAGTTTTCTCCTCTGGGAGCTAGCTCTATTGCACAGCTATTTGCAGGGATCCCTTGAGGAAGTACAGAACTTTATGTGAGGATAAAACACTTGAAACAAAGCAGGGGCCCATCAAATAGGATGTAGCTCAGCAAATTATGGAATATGATCGAAATGGAATGCTATTATGCTAATAACATTGACAAATATAATGCATTTGGAAAAAACATAAAAAGTTTGTATGGGTTGATACCATAGCAATGAAAGCCAAACTCAGGTGGAAGGACAAACCTGCCCATAATAACATAACTCTCAGTAGAGAGGAATATTGTATGTGGAATACTGCAAATGTTGTCACATGCTATTACTGAGTTTGGTGGGTTTTTTTTTTTTTTTTTTTTTTAGTGCCAATAGAGGGTTTATGGGGAAGTAACCGTGTATTAAGAAACGATTACTGTGCCAAAAAAAAAAAAAAAAAAAAAAAATCCATGACCAATTTTTTTTTTTTTTTCTTAAAGCGATGACAAAGTATAGTGTAAAAGGAAGCAGATTGGGAAAATACTATGAGTATAGTGTAAAAGGAAGCAGATTGGGAAAATACTATGAGTACTGATCTTAAGAACCAGAAGACCTGGATTCAAGTTCCAGATCTTTTATTTATGGATAAGTTGTCTAACCACCAAGAGCCTCAGTTTTCTGTAAATGGATGTATTTTCATGTAAAATAGACATAATACTATTTATCTTAATTAGCACTGTTATCAGGAAAGTACTTTGTAAAACTTAAACTGAGGAAGTATGAGTATGAATAATATATAAATAAATGTGATCCTTTTAAAGCATCTTTATATGTAAAATGAAACAACAATATGATCAAACCAACAGCTACAACCCAGCAAGATGCTTAGACATTTTAATTGTTCCCTGATGGTATATCTTGTTTTAAAGAAAAAATACACATGCACATACACATGTATAAGCATGAATATGTATATATATATAAAGTATAAATATTGATTTTTACAGGAGCAGAATAAAAAACATTTTCTGTTTCAACTAAACAAAATTGTACAATAATTTTTAAATGATTGCAAATTTAGTATTTCTATTTACTAGAAATTTAATACTAGAATTTACATATATATATACATATACATATGTGTGTGTATGTATACATAAAGAAAGAGAGAGAGAGAGTATAATATATATTGCATAACATATACTATACTAAAGGTAGACTAAAGGTTACTAAAATAACATTGCCAAAAAAATAAACCTGTTTCCAAGACTAGTAATCAAGTGTCCTGACCTCCTTTCTTTTATAATCTAATGTGGTGAAAAGCAAAGGGAATTTGGAGTTAAAAGATATGGGTTCTAAATCTGACTTTAATCAGTTATTAGCTATGTTATTTACATTAGGTAAATGACTTAGCTTCTTTGGACCTCAGCTTTCTAATTTGCAAAAATAATGCTAGTAGCTACACCTACTTCACAGAGTTAGTTATAAGGATCAAATGAGATCTCATATATTGTTAAAAACACTCTGAAAACCACAAAGTGTCATGCAAACATAGGCTATCGGAATTTATATTTACTAGTAAGGTTTTCGGGAGCATGAAATAGGATAATGTAAGAAAGTATTGCATATATAGAAGATACCTAAGAATTTTGTTGTTGTTCTTCTTCATGACCCTATTCAGGGGTTTCTTGGCAAAGATACTGGGGAGTGGTTTGCCATTTCCTTCTCCAGTTCATTTTACAAATGAAGAAACCAAGGCAAATAGGGTTGAGTTACTTACCCAAGGTCACACAGCTAGTAAGTATCTATGGCCAAGTTTGAACTCAGGAAAATAAGTTTTCCTAACTCTAGGCCCAATATTCTATATCTACTTAGGAACTTTATAATAATTTAATTATTTCACATTCTATTATCAATTAGCACATGCCATCAATAATTTTTTTAGCCCGAAAAGTTTTTGGTTTTCTTGGTATTTGATGGGGCCAATATTTGCAAAATCTATCATTTTATCTTCTTATTTTGAATAATATTCTAATGGATTTATTATCTCAAAGATTTTGAATGTCCCTTTCAACCATGCAGACTGCTATCTGTCCAGCCCAATTCCTATACATGTGCTTCCCTAAGTTTATCACAGAAGTCCCAAACACTAGTGGCCTGCCTTGCTTTCTTGTGACATTGAAAGGACATGAGTAGTGCTCCCAGTCTGCCCAGGAATCATCCTTTGCTCCTACCACATTACCAGCCCTTCTTTGCATCAAACCTCTCCCTGATGGCATCTTTTCTTCCTGTTCTTCAAAGTTCCTTTTCTCTGGTGATACTGCCTGCTCATACTCTCTCCACTACCTTCTGTGTGATACTCATCTTCCATGTAGTCCATGTATGTGTATGAAATATATACATATACTGATAGACAAGCTCTGACTCATCCATCCAACTGTAGGTCATAATCTGGACAGTAGACATTCTTCATTCACTTGGTTGAGGTTTTTTGGTTGAGGTGTGGATGGAGAGCCCGCTTCTTTCAAATGCTTATGATTCTCCCTCCAAAAGCTTCTGCAATATTTAACTTAAAAAGCCTTTGATACACATTATCTCACTTAATTCTCACAAGTACATTGTGAGATAGATGCTATCACTAGTTTACAGACAAGGAAGCTGAGACTCAGACAACTCAACTGATTTACCCAAGGTCAGTAGCATACACAGATCTACTAGTTTCTTTCCAATTTTATAGCACTGCTAGCTCTATGCTTCATCTCAAGGAAAACGCAATTTCTGTTAAAAATGCCTACTTAAAGTATTTCACCTGAGCTGGCAGAGATGAGCTACAAAACATATCATTGATAGGAATACATATTGATAAAATGGGAGATCCTTTGAGAATCTCATATTAAAAAATCTAGTTCTTGGTATTCTAGAAGTTGGAAGTTACATAAGGAGTAAAGTTAAAAAATTGCAATGGGAAATAATGTTAGAAAATCACAAACATTTCTAAAGCCTTCTTTGTAACTTCAGGTCATCAAACAGTAATAGAAAATATTCACAAATGGATTTAGTGGAACATTTTTTCAGAGTTGTAAAACAAATTTAGTGGGGAAAAATCCATGTCTAAAGGTCAAAATAATTTTAACAATCTAAACGGAATGAGTAAAGTTCTTAAGTGAAGTAATAGGTCCATATTTTCACATGCATAGGTTACTATGAAAATAGGGCAAAATAAAAATTGTCAGAACTGAGACCATTTTCAAAAGGATGATCCTATATACATATATGGATTTAGATCTAGATTTAGATCTAAATCTATATATGTCTTTGGCAGAAGGTCTTAATAAAAAAATCCATTTTATTTTCATTTGGATAGTAATTTATGTTTCTATTCATGTATTCCTAATGTTAAAATATACCTGACATGTCATAAATAATGATTAAAAATATTACTGCAAGAAAAATAAGGTTTCCTGGGCATATATGATCAGGAAAGACAGCATATTAAACTATAAGGGCTGCTGAAGATTGTTCTGAATTTTTTATATTAAAATCTCATTGGAGTATGAAAATTTCTGCCAAGATAAGATTTCAATATATTATTGGATTTCTTGCCCTCTAGGAAAGAGGGTGGAGAGGGAGAAAAAAAAAATTTGGGAACACAAGATTTTGCAAGGGTGAATAATGAAAATTATCTATACATAAAAAATTATCTATATACAAAAATATATACATCTCTCTATATATATATATAATTTTGAAAATAAAAATCTTTAATAAAAAATAAGATTCAAATATGTTAATTACATGATATAACTCACTCAATGTCCTATTTGTTTTATTATTTTTTTCTTTGACAGGAATTAGCATGCTTCCTTATTTATTTGACCAGATGTGATTGATCATTACAGAGAACAACTGTGGAAACTTTTCACTGATAAAGAGAGAATGAAAACTACTGCTGGGGCACTGAGAAGATAAGCGACTAGAGACACACACACATAATGTATTAGAGGCTGTTCTGAAACTCTAGATTTTTTTGACAAAAATACTGGTTCTCTATCCACTATGCCATGGTGCTTCCTTTCTTTTTTAATTGGAGGCAATCAAGTTTAAGTGACTTGTGTAGGGTCACACAATAAGTGTTTGAGGTCCCATTTAAACGCAGGTTGATCCTGGATGAATGCTCTATCATGTTTCCTCTGTTTTTGAAAACAGAAGATTTTGCCTCTCCTTTGAAAAAATCTACAGTGTTAAAAACAGGCCTCTATTGCCTGTATAGTCAAGCTAGGAATGGTCATACTTGTAACCTTACGGGGAAAAAAAAAATTTTACAGTTCTTTCCAGCTTTTTTAAACCAGTTAAAATAAGCACCTGGTTTCTACAATGAATACAGTGTATGAAAGCATTATTTCTTTAACTCATAAAGGCAATGGAAGTTTTTAATGCATTAAAATACAATGGTACCTTTTCAAAATCACTGCACCAATGCCAGGCTGAGTCTTGCCCAAACTAAAGATAGAACGCTGTTTAGCCAGCTTGAAAAATGTGTCCAGTAGTTGCTGTTTCTGTCCATTGGGATTCGACAAGTGAAATATCTTTGCTAAGGTTTTTAGCTCAGGAGCAGAAAGTAGTTCAAGTACTTCAGAGAGATCTTGTAATTCAGATTCTACAAAAGTAAAAAGCATAAGCATTTAAAGTGGAATCAGTATTTAAACTTCAGGTCAGGCTTCTACAAACATAATCTTTTAACAATAATGTCATGGATAATATACCCTAAGGTCTTCTAGACCTTACCATGCACCAAGTGAGGCAGATCTTGAAGACTTCCAGGCCTTTCTATCTTTCATAAAACTGAATTCTTCTATATGTGCTGTCTCCCTAATTAGACTGTGAGCTACTTGAGAACAAGGATAATCTTACTTTTTCTATTTGCATCCTCAAGGTCTGTTCTATTCTTAAGCACTTAATAAATACTTTTTCATCTATCCACTCAATATTTTAGAAGATGAAAATAAGGAGATAAAAAAGTTAAAAAGCAAACTTTAGCAATGTTATTAATTTCAACTTGGTTCAAAATTGGAGCTTTTAATTCTACTATCAAGAGTAGTGAGTGTCTCTGAGGGGCAACTCAGATTCCTGACAGAGGGAGAAATCAAAAACAGATAAATTCTTTCTTTCTGTGGGACTTGGTAATGGTTATTTTTCTTTATTTCAAGTATACCAGCATCAAGAGGAATCATATAATAGCAAACAATCTTTATCTGTCTCAGCATTCTTAATCTGAGCTTTGATCAACCTTAGTTTAAAATAGTTATCCCAAATAGAAGAGTGAAACCGCCAATAATTCAAATAACTAAGGAATTAATTTTTACTGATTACCAATCAGAAGTGCAGTGTTGTATTAGTGTTATTCTAAAAGCAATTCAAGTATTATACTCATTTAACATTTCTTATTACTAATCATACCTGTCTGCAGAAAGCCTACTTGTTTTAATTCTTCAATAGCTGATGATAAATCTTGGCCAATCTCTCCATAATCTATCTTGTTTGTTTTTATCCAAACTTGCTTGCGCTGAAAAAGTCTTACATATAACTTCTGCCCACTTGCTGCAGTAATTAAAAGGAAAAAAAAATATATATATATATATGAACTTTCTTCATAAAAATAATGGAATATTATAGATTTACTAGTAGCTAGCAGTTATAAAGTGCTCACTATGTGCCAGGTACCATGCTAAGTGCTTTATAAATATTGTCTCATTTGAACCTCATGATCACCCTGGAGGAGGAAGGTGCTATTTCCACATTTTACAGTTGAGGAAATTAAGGCAGATGTTAAGTGATTTGTTCAATAAGTTTCTGAGGCTGGATCTGAGTTCAGATCTTCCTAACCTGGGTCCAGTACTACCTCTACTGCACCATCTAAATGTTTCATGACTTTGATTATTCTGCAGGAATGTATATGCAAACACGCTCTTTAAAGTAAAAATGTTGACAAGATTGAATTCAAGTACTCTTCTAAGAAATATTCCATCTCTTTTTTGGAAGAGATGATAAGATAAAAGAACTTTGAGCCAGAAAAAAATTTTCAACTAGATGGCAAATAATCCAGTATATACTAAACGTGTTAAAACATATTTTAAATCCAATATGTGTATAAATATGTACACATTTGTCCTGCTGTACAAAATATATCATATGAAAATGGAATGAAAATGAGAAAGAAATCATCTGCCTCAAATCTCTTATTTTATAGATGATGAAATTAAAGTCTTTTATTTTGGGTAAAAATAATTTATTTTTAAGACGTATATATTTTCTTTAGATTAAGAGTCTCCTTGCATATGGGAAACATCACTAAACACAGTGTGTAAAGCAGGGTCTGAAGTTAGTAAGAGGTGAGTTCAAATCCTACTCTGCACACTTACTGACTGTGTGACTCTGGACAAGTCACTAAAATTCAGCTGAATCATCATGAGAGAGCTGGACTTAGTAGCCTCTGACGTCCTTTCATTTGTATGACACTATTTGACAGACATTCCCTATTTGACCATTTCTGAATTCGGAGAGTTGAGTGAAGTCATTATATCTAATCTAATCCCAACCTCTCCTTGCCTACCACTATTTTCCTTGAAAGGATCTTTCTGATTCAGAAAGCTTGAACTTTATAGTCCTCATTGTCTAAATAACTACTAAGCCTAAAATTATGACAAAAATCTTCCTTTTCAATTTTGACACTAAACTAAGAAAAGTCAATTCTTTTCTACAAAAAACTAAAAAAGAAAAACTCATTTTTAAAATAGGACCTTAAAAACTCTATTAACAGTTGCTTATACAATAAAATAAAGCCCATTTGACATAAAAAAACACAGAACATATAAACTTAACTATCACACTATAGAGTTGAACTTTCTAATATCAAGTAGTTTATCATAAGGGTTCTTAAACTTTAATATCATAGACCCCTTTAGCAGTCTGGTTAAGTCTGTAGAATTTCTTAGAATAATTCTTTTTTTAACTTTATGATTGATAGAAATGCTAGCTATCAGTTAGATGTTGGCAAAAATAAAGATGTAATTGTTTTTTCCTAAACAAGTTCATAGATCCTTAAAATCTATCCAGAGACTTAAACCGGGGTATTGCAATCTTATCTTCAATTTTTGTAGTTGTTCAATCCAAGACTGAACTGTTGGGGGGGGTTTGGCTTTCTTTTCTTTTTCTTGTTTGGTAAATTGTTAAGATTAATATTAGATTTTGTTAAACATCTAACAAAATTAGATTAGATTTCCATCCACAAGAAAAATCTTTGATGTTGTTAATTACAAACAAAAAAAATGAGTAGTTTTGTACAAGTATCATTTTAGAATCAGGAAATCCTAGTTCTAGTCTTAGTTTTGCTACTACTTAGTTTCGTAGTCTTGACAGGTCACATTCTCTGGGCCCCAATTTTCTCATCTGCAAAGTGAGGTTAAACTATATTATCTCAAATATTATTTGGATCTCTAAGATTCTACTATCTGTCTGAGGAATTAATTTCTTTCTCATGTTTTATAAAAACAACAAAAACAATTAGCAGTAGATTTCAAATAACACAAAGAAATATGATGATAAAAGATTTGCCTCTGAGAGGTACATAAAAACTAAACATGTAAAACTTTCATTAGGGAAAATGGTCATACTTGTGAATTATAATGAAGCATACAATCCATTAACTATTCAAGCTGAATTCATGATAATTCTCATTAATTCAGTCTGCACCACACAGTAGAATTCTGAATAGTCTTGATAGGATAGTAAACTTGACATCATTATCTCCTTTCTTTTATTGTGAGTGAAAGAAGTAGAAAGGGATGCAGGGTAGATAATAGGGAACAATTATCCCCTAAAGAAATGTTTTATATGTTAAGACATAAAACAATTAGGGAACACTAAAATGATCACCACACTGAGGCCTACAACAGAATTCTTGTTCATCAGCAAGTTTTAAACATTATTATAAACCCTTGCACATGGAGCAATATTTAAATATTATTAGCCACTTGTATGGCATCGATGCAAATGTGGGTTATCTCTACTCTATAGGCTAGGAAGGACAAAGTCATGTTTCTGCAACTACAGGGATGTCTCATTTTCGTAAGGGCATTCTTTTTACATAAGAAATATAAAAATATCTTTTCCTTCAAATTTGGACTATTAAATTCTGGATACACCTGACTTCCCATGAATAGAATGGCAAGTTGAAAATTTTTAAAACTTATTTTTATTACAGTTATGACTTTGTTTTTTCATTTCCTTTTTACCTTTACTTGAGAATAAGTGCAATGGTTCATGCTAATTAAAATAATATTTGCAAAGGGAATAGGAGAATAAAAAATAAAATAAAATAGCAGACTTCTCCCCAACTTTTTCTTTTTTTCTTGATAAATAATAGTTTATACTTTCCTAAAAGAGACTGATCTTTTTTTTAAAAAAGCTGAGCCCATTTTATGTCAGATATTTTGTAGGACTTAATAAAATGAGGCTTTTATTAAAATCATATTATCACTTATGAGACATATATTATAAAAGTATTAGGAAATACAGGTGTCATTCCCTTACATACGTAGTGTTATGATCAAGAATTCTAACGAATAAGCTATTATTAGTATATTGCCAACCTTAAGATGGTACCATCTATTATATAAATATAATCTTATTTAGATTCTAAAAGCAAATGCAACTTTGAAAGTACAACTGAAACGATTCTTTCCTACAAGAAGAAATAGTCTTTTGTTTTGTTGGGATTTTTTTTTTTTTTGATACCTGATAGTTTTAAAAACTTTGTTATGATTTCCTTATCCTGTTCATCAAAGAGCTTCAGATCATCTTCATTCTCAAAAACTGTTTTTAGTACTGTAAGAAAATTCCTAAGATAATAAGGATGCTCTGAAAAATCAGAAGTCAAGTCCAAGTTACCACTCTCCTGATTTGCTTTTCCTGATTCATTATCATCTGGCTCCAGCTCCAGAAAAGCAGAGTCATGAATGATTTCATTTTTTAAGTCAATGTGACTTTCTTCCAGAAGTGTTCTTGTGTTATCCTTTTCAGAATAAGTACTTTCATGACTACTACATTTCACTGCCAAATTAGCAGGTGGGGAAGCATTTTGGGACCACTGAATTTGGCCTTCTGAGACATCAGTCATAATTACTTGATTATATTCTGTTGATTGTACTATAACATCACTTCTACTTTTACTACTCACAACTTCAAAAATCTTCTCAGTCTTAAGAATATTCTCTGAAGTTGACGATTTATTACCACAAGTTTTATCCATAAAATCAAGAGTGGGTACCGATGCTCCATATTCTTGGGTATCAGTCTGACTTTCATTTTCTAATATTTCTGTATCTTCTGAGGTATATTCAGAAGCAGTGCTTTCTTTATTAAAGCATCCAGAAGACTTTTCAGAAACAAAAACATTTTCCTTTTGAGATCCACTTCCCAAAACCTGATCTTCATCACTATCTGTGATTAAATTAGCTTCTACTTCCTTAATAGGTAGATGCATCAAACTTTGTGTCTTCAGAACTTCATGTTTTTCTAGTCTCTCATTTTTAGCTATTAATTTTCTAGTTTCTATGTATCGCTTGGATAATTTTGATGACAGGCTTCCTAAGGGAATAATTTTCGTTGTTTGATGTTTTAGTTCCTCTCGACTACTGTTTACTAAGTTATCACTATTTTTAAAGTATGGACTGATTTTCTCTGTCATATCACTTTTTACAGAATCACTTTTAATGGGGCTCAAACTTATCTGGGGAGGTAAAGATTGCTTTGGAGATAAACATCCTGTGGTTGTTTTGGCTAAATTAGCTGGAAATAGATTTGGATTTACTGAGCTGTCAAATTCTGTTCTATCAACTTGAATTATTTCATTATTGTTCTGCTGGCACATTTCATCGATGTGCCTATTTAAGTCATATCTTGGCACCATTTGGCCACAGATAGGACAAGCAAGTTTGACTGGGGGTACATTACTAAAAAATGAAAAAATAGAATTGGATTTGAATAGCCCTTTTTTAGCCTTGGTTTCATTCTTCTTATTTTTACTTTTTGACAAACTTTTACGAGGTCTTTTTTCTTCAGGAGATTTGTCTGACATTTTAAGATCAAGTAATTATATCACACAGGCTGTTTCATATAAAACAGAGCAATGTTGACATTCTAATTCTGAAGCGACAAAAATTGGAACTGTTTTGTTTCATGTTCTTTGATAATTTCTTCTTCCTATAAGTTTAAAAAAAAGACATTAGAAACATCTAATAATTTAACAAAAGGAGAGAAGAAAAAAATTAAATATTTTAAACACTAAATGACCGAGTACCTAGAGGAAGGCCACTAGATAAAGAGACAGAAAATTCTACCTCTAGTCCCCCGTCTCATTTGACTTGAGCAGTCTCTTTACCTAAGATTTTTTTAAAAATGTATTTCTTTTGTTTTTTTCTTACCTAGATTTCTCCCAGAATTCTATTTTTCCTTCTCTCCCTTCTTCCTTCCCTCCCTCCCTCTCAGAAAGCTGTTCTATAATTTTTTGAAGAAAAAAAAGAGAAAACAATCCAACAATTTCCTAATCAATACATTGAAAAGTCCAGTATTACATGCACTGTTATACTTCTGTGAATTCCCCCCATCTGCAAAGGAGTCAGGGCAGTAAGACATAATTTTCTTATTTGGAGAACAAGACAATTGGCCTAGGTGACTCCTAAAATTCTGAAATTTAATGACCCTAGATGTTGAAGCCCAGGATCTCTTAGAATCAGCCTAAGTCAGGATGAATAAAAAGTCTTTATTCTTGGCTTTTGCAGTTGAGGTCAGGGGATTAGATGTAGCAGTCTCCACACCTCCTTCCTCTCTCTCTCCCCACCGCCCAGAGAAATGAATCAATTTCCTCCTCCTACCCCACCCACTCATGTCACTTTCCCTTTTTTGTCCACACCCACCCACCCAGCCAGCACAGAATAGTTAAGGAGGTTCATCCTCCAAACATGTGGCAATACAGAATTGTCCTATCTGTGTTTCGCCTCATGTGCTACGTTACCTTGCATCTGCTCAGTTCTAGCCCTCTACACCTAGATGTGAAAATTCAACTGTAAAAAAAAGATAGCTCATTTGAAAGTTTTAAGAAACATAAACTGTTTCATTACATCATTAATATTTCTCAACTAAAACTGCCCTACTATAATTAACAGGAGCGCTCTCTTTAGGTGCCATCGGTCACAAAGACTTCTCCAAAAACTTTCCTTCGGCCCATTTTTGGATCAGCGCGGTTTTGTAGCTCGTGTTAATCTAGAATTCTTGTAAAAGCTTGCAGGTAGAGCTGGCAGAATTGAAGGGTAGAAAGCTGTATTTAGATGAGAATATTCCACCATCTCGGATGCCCATCCTACTAGCTGCACACAATTATTCCTCCGAGTTCTCACAATTCATTCTTACATAAAAGTTCAGAGTCCACAGGATGACTGAGAAAGCAAGGAAAGAAACTTGGGATGTTTCTCTAAACTGAGAGAGTTTCAGATCAGCAATAATGTTTTCCTTTCATAGGTCAACTAGAGGCCAAAAGGCAGGAGTGAAAGAAGACTCAAGTTCAAGTCTGGCCTCCTGCCCACACTAGTTGTGTGACCTTGAACAGTCACTTGTCTGACTCAGCTTTCTCAACTGTAAAATGGGTATGACGTTGTGATGAGGTTCAAATGAGGTCTTACACAGTAGCTGGCATATAGTAGGCGCTTAATATATGCTTGAGAGCCAAGCAACTCCTTTTGTATACCTCCCTCCTCCCCGCTAAGCCAAGTGTGTATTTTGTATGTGCTCATTCGTTTGCATGTTGTTTCCTCCCAGTAAAAAGCAAGTTCCCTAGGGGAAGGAACTCCGTAATTTTTTGTTCATTTCCTTAAGAACAAGTACAAAGTAAATGACAAATAAAGGTTTATGGATCGATAACAAGCTTGGAGCTGACCCTCTCTGAGGTGGGAGAGACCGCCTGAGGAATGAAATTCAAACTCTGGAGTTCCTGACTCCGAACCCAGCTTTCTAAGCACTGTTCTACCTCCTACAGGGTGTATTTGCATTTCAGGGTCTTCCTCCCTCGGCCCCGGGAGAAGGTGAGCTCCTCGAGAGCAGGCACAGTTTTATTTCCGACCTTATCCGCGCGTCTAGCCCGGGGAACCGCATACACCGCCGGCTCCGGACTGACTCTAGGGGGAGGGGCTGCTGAGGGCAGGGAGGCCCAGAAGAACGCAAAGCCTTTGGGGGAGGGGGGAGCTAAGACGGGCGCCCAGCAGGTGGGAGAAGGCCACGCAGTCCGTGCCACCCCTCCCCCATGCCGGGAGCAGCTCGAGGTCTCCTCCAACACTCCCGGTGCGCGCGCATTTTCCACTGCTCCCGCCCCGCCATCGGTCGCCGGGAGCGACGAGTTCTCCAAAGGGAGATGGAGAAAAGCTCAGTTACAAAGCCCCGGAATCATCCGCCTGCAACCTCGCGTTTCCCCTTTTCTCACCTGGTTCCGCGCGCCAATGCTCCCCAGACATCTTCAATCTATCTCTCTCTTGGTATCTTCGGCCGTACAGACACGACAGGAGGAGCCTCGAGCGATCGATTCCATTCCGAGTTAGCCAGTTTTCTGGTTTTGTCTCCCTCCTTCCCAACCGCTAGGTGGGATCGTGAGAGAAGGATGAGCAAATTTAATCAGGAAGACCTGAGTTCCAAACCAACCCCAGCAAATGTTAAGTGGGACGTCTGTTTTCGAATGAAAGGAGATATTTGATGGGTACAATGGGTCCTTGATAGATACTGGGGTAATGTACTTTGTATAGGGAAGTATTCAGGCTGACCCTGGAGTTTAAATCTAATTACGTGACGTCAGGCTGTTTCCTCGGCTGTGAAATGGGATGCTACTAGCATCTACCCCCCAGGGTGGTGTGAAGATAAGATGTGCGTAAAGCATTTTTCCTAATGCTTAATTAGTGACCTTAATGCACGGTGTGTGCCATTCGTTATTTTGTCCAAATGCCGCTCGGTCCCTGTGGCGGACCTGAGAACCACCTCGCAGCTCTGGGTTCGTTTCACGTAAATCCGTATTTTCACAATTGCTTGGGGCCCCGAACTTGAACACAGTCCTTGAGGGGACTTATACCACTTTGGAGGATTATTCCAGAGAATCGAATGAATCAACAAAAAAAGTTTCCTAATTGTTGAATTGTCAGCTATTACTAAGATACATGTCTACTATTACTATTATTAGTATTGATATTGATACTAATTAATTAATACTAATATTAGTATTAATAGTATTAGTAATACTATTACTAAGATAAATGCGTTATCTGCAAACGAGTTGGGCCAGGCTCACTCACTCATCAAATCCAGGTCCCTGGCCCATGTAGGCCCCGGCTGTTCTCTTCTATGTGGAAAACCAATCCTAAACTTGTTTTTCAGGGAAGTTTCAACATGACTCGTCCTGACTAGAAACTCCTTAGTGCCCTTTGTGGTAGACCATTATCTATTTATAATGGCAGATGGTCTCAGCGGAACTTGGACGTGAGTTCCAATTAGATCTCAGACACTTGTATGACTTTATTAATGTTTCCTTCCAGGGTTAGCCGGCACTATATACATGCTTACTCCCTCCCCTCCGATTCCTTATTTCAAGATCAGCACTGAAGATTCTGCTAATAACAGCTGTAATTGTAATTCAAACTAGGTGTCTCCTGTAAAGTCCCTCCAAACCTGATTTTCAGAAACTTTTTCTTTACTGATCTTGTGTCCCTTAATAGGATATACAGAGGATTATTAAATGATTGTTAAAACTGAGATGATTTACATGATACTAGGACGACTGACTTTTCCCTGTTTAATTCACTCCCTTTTTTCAGTTCCCTCCGTTGTTACTATCTTGTCCTCTATTGATTCCAAGTATGGATTGCTAAAGTGGCTTAATTTAGACTCCTCCAGCTCAGACAACAACTCAGCAATTCTGAAATCAAGGTAGTTTTTTAAACTCCAAGAACTGAAATCCTCCCTAATAAAATGCTCCAGGAATGCATTGAAGAGACAATATTATAGATGTCCATATCTACACACACACACACACACACACACACACACACACACACAAAGTGTAAAAATCACTCCTTGGTTCCTCCCCCATTTTTTGACCTCCCATGTGTCAATTTGTATTTTTTTTTTTTTTTAGGGTCCAACACTTATTTTTAATCAATTTGCATTTAAAGCCATTGACTGAAATTCTTTGCCTTGATCAATGACTTTGCATATGTCTGCCATGAAGGGTAAATCCAGGTAAAGGTATAGATGCATCAGTATATCACCACTACTTTTAAAAAAACTATTTTGGTCATTTTATTGACTAAATAGTTTAATCTACAAAACACCATCACTTTCATAGATTATCACTTCTAATCTTACCTCCATGTGTAATTCGGGCTAGCTTTTCCGGATGGGCCTTGGTCTCGGCAGGATAGACACCATGAGAATGGACAAGAATGGGCTCCAAAGTCTTTATTGTCTTTTACAGAGTTTGTCTGTCATAGTCTGACCTAGTCTCTTCCAGCAATCTGCCAGTCTGACTTCTTCTCCCCAGTTCTTATATACTCTATTACAATTACATCGTTACAGCATACAGAATATGTGTGAATTAGAGAACCATTACATCACCATGTTAAGTACTAAGTATAAGTAGATAACCTTGTCTCATCAATTCCTCTGAGTTAACACCTAGTTTCAAGTATACTGCTCCAGAATTCTGGCTCTCTACACCCATGCTACCAATTCTAACCTTGACTGACACTGCCTCTTCCCTCTGCTTCAGAAGATTAGAGGCAGAATACACAATGCCAGCCAAAGCTTTCCTTTTTAAAAGGCAAAAGCTAGACTCTCAGGTCATCTACTGTTTTATCTGTTTCAGATCCAGGGAACAAGCTGCCTCAACTGCCCAGTACCTCTTAGGTCCTCTCTTTCATGCCCCACAACCTGCTTTCCTGATTTCCTTTTCTCCCCAAGATTGTAAACTCCTCAAGGGCAGGGATTATCTTTTTGTTGCTTGTATCCTCAGTGCTTGGCACAGAGCCTGGCACATAGTAGGCACTTAGTAAATGTTTAATGGATTAGATTGACATAGCATCACTGCTCCACAAACATCCACAGGTTCAGTCTTTAAAACTTAAGAAACCACAAGTACTTATTATAATGAAAAGAAAAATTTATCCAAAATTTTATTAAGAAACAAGTTGTAAAACCAGTATTTGCTTAGTTTAATATTTACATTATGATAAAATATGTTACAACTTGAGTTTATGAACAGAAATTTCTTTTTTATCCTTCTGTTTTTTTGGTGTTTTCTTGGCATCCTGAATTTGCATTTTCACTTGATCTTGTAATTGAGAAAAGAAGGCCTGAGAGGACTTCAAGGCCTTGTCTTTACCTTCATCCTGCAACAGGAAATAAAGCATGTATGAAAGTATTTCTATAAAACAGTTCCTCTTTTACCTAATTGAAGACCTATTATATATACCTATATCCAAATCTAAGTTCCTGATAGTTGTATTTTTGACGGAGTTGTTACAGTGTCATTTCCAAGTGTGGGGGATTCTCTTTCTTACATGTCCCTCCCTCTCCCCCAGGAAATGAACGAATAGTATCAGGAAATACCAGATATATGAATAAAAGCAAACACCACCAAATCTTTCTTTATAGAGACAGAATATGATGATGTTTGTTTCCAGAAAATAAATTTATATATACCCAGGAATTTTAATATAGGAATCCAAATTTCTATCAATCCTCAGTCTAAAAAACTGAGAAAGAAGGATGTGAAAGTGAGAGGACAGGGATAAGAAGCTATAAAAATCAATAAATTAAAATTCTAAGTATTTAATGTAAACATCCTGACATCTATTTATGCACAAATGCTCTCACAAAATAAAAATTTGTCTATGTTTCTAATCAGTTATATTCAGTCATGCTTTACCTTTAGTACAGAAGCTTTGCCTGCTTTAGTTAGTTTCTTTAATTGTGCTGATGCCTCTGCTTTGTTGTATTTTGTAGCCTGTTCAGGCTTAGTCTTGGCTAACAATTTTTGCCGTTTTTCCTTTTCTTTTAATTTCATACGCTTGTGATATTTCTTCTTTCTTCGTTCTCGTTTCTTATCTGTAGCAGATTTCTCTGCATCTGTTTTTAGGTCACCTGCCTTATTTTTCTCCTATAAAAACAGAAACAGAAATACCTTTATCTCACCCTTAAAGTTCAAGTAATAAGTAGAGGCAAACAATCTCATATTATAGAAAAAGAAACTAAAACACAGTAATAAGAGCCTCATAATTCCAAAACAAATTAGTGATATAGATCTGATATGACATACATGCAGTCTTCCAAATTATTAATGGACACATTCCAAAAGTTATTTTTAAAATTTATTTTTGAAAATATGAAGCACATTTTCCCATAGAAACAATAAAATAAATTGGAATTTGGAATCCCAGGCTGACTCACAATGCAGATGAATTGAGATGATAATCAGTAAATTACTATCACATTTCAATGAAAAAAAAAAAAATACTTCGAATTCCAACTTAGGATTCAATTCAAAAGTAAAGCTCGACCACATGCAGCTTAAAAGATGAAGTCTTATTAAAAGGACATGATAACTAACAGCTGAAGTTAGAATTCACAGCATCAGAGACTTAAAACTTTAAAATAAAAGCCCTCTAGTCTCATCCCCTAATTTTGCCAATAAGAAAACTGATGCCTAGGGAGGGCAAGTGATTTGGCTCAAAGTCACACTGGTGAAGAGTGGCAGAGCTAGAATCTGAATTGTTCTTTCCAATGCCTATAGTACTAAGATCACCAGCCCTCTGCCATAAAAACAAAGAAGGGGAGTAGAAATGGTTAGAGGAATGAGAAAGGACTAATTTCTTGGAGAGGCCAGCAGGACATAACTCATTGTCTAAAGCAGCCATTCAAATGTAAACAATTTGTGAATAAAAGAGATCATCTGTATATATCTAGTATATTCATCTTTTAACCAGATATAATAATTCCATTATTAATGACACATTCCATTATTAAAGGGACAAAAAAAGTCTTCTGGTAGATTTTTTGCCAATACATTTGGTATGAGGTCATTTTAGAATACTTTTTATTATTATTGAAATATATCATAGATACCTGTGAAAATAAGTGACTGGCTTATAGTTACACAACCCAGCCTATGTCAGAGGCAAACCTTCCTGATTTCAAGGCTGGCCATCTATCTACTAGAATTGCTGTTCTTTATTTAGTCTTTTAGGAATTCCTAAATTATAAATGTGTAATTTATAAAACTGTAAGTTCTCAATATTTGCTTCTTACCTTGATTTCCTCTGGAGCTAGAAGTGCTGCATCACTAACATGCACTGGTGCTACTTCCTCCATAGTTATAGCAGGAAGATTAGAGACAATTTTAACCTCTGGAACAGGCTAGAAAATGAAACAATATAAAATGACATTTTAGGAACCACTTCAAAATTACAAGGGAGAGTTTATCACAATGCTATTGATTTGAAATCTTACAAGGGATATGTGATATGATAAAAATATAATAACATTCAGGTTAAATACTTTGATCACCTAAACTTAAATATGATCATATTAAAATGATCCTGATGAAATAATTGCAACATCATCAATTTTTTGAGACCTACCCAAAGCTCATCTTTACAGATAGATAAAGAAAAATGTAAGAAATTATAGTACTCAAGTGCTAATGAGGTTTGTTAGTTTGTTACAACAGATGACAACTGACATCAGACATTACAGAAAGAGATTTAGAACTGAAAGGAACTTGAACATATGTCAGAGGCAAATCTTCCTGATTTCAAGGCTGGCCATCTATACTAGAATTGCTGCTCTTTATTTAGTCTTTTAGGAATTTATGTAGCCCTTGATATCTAGTAGCTGCAAGGAACTTTAAAAAAAAATTTAATAATAGCTTTTCATTTTCAAAATACACGCAAAAGTAGTATTTCAACATTCATACTTGTAAAATCTTGTATCAAAAATAATATTCAATATTCATCCTTATAAAACCTTGTATTACAAATTTTTCTCCTTCCTTTTCCCCTTCCCCTAAACAAGATCTCTCATTTTGAGTAAAATAAGAAACAGTTTAATTATATCTGAAAAAAATATTAAAAGACATATAATTTGTAAATATCCAAAGGAAAACAAAGACTGGATGGCAACCAAAAGGCAAAATTATTTTCTTTAACAACATTTTTAGTTATAAATGAGATCACACGTTTTGCTTCTTAAGGTAAGAACAGAAATGAATGAATGAAAATCATAGAGAGGCAGATGTAGAATGAATATAAGAAATAAATTCCTAAAAACTACACCTATCCAAAAATGGATTGAACTTCAACTTGAGACTTAGCTCATCACAACAAGTGTTCAAACAAAAGCTGGTTAGAGACATCAACCCCAAGGAGTTTCACAAGTATCATAAGTGAGTATCAAATGTTAGGGAACACTTTGAAGAGCCCTAGGCTTTAATGAACTGACAAAAATTAGATGAGTGGAATGGAGAAGCAAAAACACAACACAATGTTCGGGAAGGGTTAACAGGCACACTGGTAAGAAATATGTAGTAACAGAATAGGGACGAGGAAGTGGGGCAGTGAGCAGCAGTGAGACATGAAAGGCAGGTGGGAGTCAGACTATACAAAGTTTTGTGTATTAGACTAAGGCATTTGGATTTTATTCCAGAAGTTAATCCAAACGTCTCCAAACTTTGCTATGAAGGGGATGGTAAGGAGTGGGAAAGCCAAGAAGAGGACAAAGAGTATGAAGGAGGGAAGGGAAGCACAATCCTGACAGTGAGAGCCTGGAGTTGGTGATAATAGCCAAATGGGGCAAGTAAAAGGCATAAGGGAATGGAGGAGGATGACACTAAAACAAAAGTCTTAGGTCCAGCTCATCATCCTGGTATTCTTCCATACTCACTGAAGTGATTCCTTGAAGAAAGGAGAGAATGGGGGGACTTGTGGACTGCCAGAAATGTCAACCACCAATACCGCATGTCATCTCTTATGAATTGCTGGCACTGCAATCAACTAGGTCTTTTTTTTTTTTTTTCCCCACTTAATATTTCCCCCCCAATTGCATGTAAAGATAGTGTTGAACATAACCTTTGTAAAATTTTGAGCTCCAAACTTTTCTCCTCTCTTTCCCCCTCCTCAAGGTAGCAATCTGATATAGTTTATACATGGACAATCATGTTAAACATGTTACTACCATATTAGTCATGTTGTAAAAGAAAACTCAAAATAAGAGGGAAACACCATGATAAAGAAAAACAAAAAACTTAAAAAGGGGAAAATAGGATGCTTCAATCTACATTCAGATTTCATAGTTCTTTCTCTGGATGTGGACAGCATTTTCCAACATAACTCCCTTGGAACTGTCTTGGATCATTGCATTGTTAAGAAAAGCTAAGTATTATCACCTCGGTTATTCTTGAATATCAACTGATCCAAGAAGACTAAACAGTTAAACAATAACTACTATAGGTAATAAATATCTATTAAAGGCTTATATTTGTGATAATGATCAGTTCTTAGTCATGATTTTTAATCTCCTGGAGCTATATACAGGATTAATACTTAATTTCATAGAAATAAAAAAAGCAAGCCATCTACAATTCACAAAAATCTTAAATTCTAATGTACTTACTGGCTTAGGTATAAAATGAAAGTCAGAAAGTGCATCCAGTTTTTGAAAGAGTGAATCCATCATCTTCTGAATCTCCACATGTTCTGGGTTTTCTTCTTCTTCTTTCTTTTCCTAAGATAATGAATTCAGAAACTTAGCTTAACAAAATCTCAGAATAAAACACTAAGGGACTTTTAAAAATAGTACTATCCCAAGAATAATTTTGGCTTTTGTTTTAAGGGGCACTTCAGGAGGTCTAATAATTGCTACATATAAAATTAGATCCTACATTGCAGTCTAAGTTATCTCATTAGAAAATGGCATGCCTTTAATATTCATGAATTTGACAATAGTTCTTAAGTTTCTCTATTTTCCTCACTAAAATCATTACTACGGTAAGGTCAAACTACCTCACTTATAATTGGATTAGAAACAAATAGGAAGATAAATGGCTGTTTGCCTCCATTCTCTAACTCCAAGTCTTCACCCTAATCATTCTGTGTCTTTAAAACTTCAAAGATGATTAGATTGGGCCTGTTCTGGGAGGGGAATGAGGGAAGCTTAATTAAAATGAAACTCCAGATCAACTCTTGAGTTGATACAAAATTCTCTTATCACCTCCAAATTATGAATGCCTTCAATTTATATTGAATCCAGGCAACTTTCCCATTTCTAAACAAAATCTGATTATTTTGCTAAGAAATCATAACTGAGAATTCATTCAATTAGTATTTAGTATAAAAACAAAACCTTATCAAAGAAAGTATTATTTCTATTATTCATTGAGAACACCTAACCAAATTTAATTCATTTCAAGAATAAAAAAGATATTCATGAAAATTCCCAGGTTCTCTTTCTTTAATAGAAAACAAGATTTCTTACCTGGTTAAGTTTGAGGTATTCCTGCTCATAAATTTCTGCGAGGCTCAATTTACTTTTTTCATGATCTAATGTTAAACGCTTTTTATATTCAAATGCTTCCTCCTTTGGTTTTTCTTTACGTACTACATCATCCCACGCCTAAAAAAATAGGAAAAAAATCTAATTCAATGTTACATAATGGTATGGCCTTCCTGAATTTTTAGGTAATTTGAACAAAGGAACTACTCATTTCTAAAACATGACAGTGTTTAATATATTAAACAAAAGCAAAAGTATTCCAAAATGTTAATAATATTTTGCACAAAATACTATTAACACTTAAGTTTATTTAATATCAAGTCTACCAAGAAAAAAAACAAAAAACATATCAAGTATACTTTGTAGAGGGAAGAAAGCATTTCTTATATATTTTATGTTAGGGAAGCACAGATAGGTGAAGAGAAAGTGTTACAGCTTCATCTAAACAATTCAAATTTTTAGTGAAAAGTTTTATAAAACTATTTGAGAACTGTTTAATAAAAAAAAAAAAAGTTATTTCTCCATTTATCATGCAAAGAATCATATTCATTTCTGGAAATATTAAGCACTTATTAACCTGATCTCTTATTCTTTGTTTGATGATCTCCTCAAGTTGTAAAGTGGTTTCCTCAGTAATCACAGGTGCTAAAAAAAGGAATATAAAATGGATTATTAAAATAATAAATAATTTAACAACTATGTGGTATTATTTCTTTAAAATTTCAATACCTACATAGAAGTCCTTTTTATTGATCACAATGCCTTAGAAAAACAAACTTCTTTTACCACAACTGTTTGAACTAAAATGAATTTCATGCTCATTGCAAATCAACTAATGGATTCTGAAATTCAATTCCCTCAGCAATTAATAGGGATGATATCATTTGCTATCTTCCTTTAAAGGTTCTTATGAGAATAAAATACCACATGTGAAGGGTACTTAGCATTCTACAGGTATTATATAGCTATCACTATTAACTAGTAGCTAAGATGTGACTAAAACCCCACTCCCTTATTCTATCCCCAAATAGCAAAAATATCAGGCACATATTAACTATGTTATTATTGCTTAAAATATTTTTTTAAAAAATTTTGATGGGAAATGTAAAAGAAAAAGTCAACTTAAGAATTATTTACAAGTTTTTTTTTTTTTAATTACCAACCTGATGACTTTCCTCATTCTCCATATGTGATGCCATATAACTTTTGACTTATTTCAAAAAATCAGATTCATATTAAAATGACAAATGTTTGACATCCCTGGGGAACCTTAAAAATATGGCAGACTTATAGATAATTCTAAGAGGCTGCAAATATGTTTTAACCGGAAATTACTATTGTTATAAAGAATTTGAAGCATTTTTTTAAAACTATCTAAAGGGGCAGCTAAGTGAATAAAGCACCAGCCCTGAAGTCAGGAGGACCTGAGTTCATATTTGACCTCAAACATTTAACATTTTCTGGCTATGTTGTGTGACCCTGGGCAAGTCGCTTAACCCCAATTGTCTCAGTCAAAATAAATAAATAAATAAAAGCACTCACTTACCTAAGTTTTACAACCAACATACTAATTATAACACTTTACAATTATATACAGAGCAAGCAAAAAAACCTATTAACACTCAAAAGACAAATTTAAATTTTTTATAGTCACATTCTCAAATTACATATTATGATCTAAAATTTTCCCCTTTAAACAGAACTCTTAAGTTTTAAAGATAAACTCCAAAGTACAGTTTATGTGTTTTAAGATTTGCAAAGTGGTTTTCATAATTAAAAAAAATTATTTAATTCGAGTATTACAGCAACCTTGTGCTGGGCATTACATATATCTACATTTTTACAATCTGAGGCCGAGAGCAGTTAGGCCACTTGCTCAGGATCACATAGTATTTGAGACAAGATTCAATTCTTAATGACTTAAAATCCAACACTTAGTCCGTATTATTAGCTTCAATTCTTCATAACTTAAAATTTAACACTTAGTTCATATTATTAGCCTCTTAGGTTAATGTGTCCAAAATATTGTATTTACAGCTAGGGCAAACTAGCATTACTTTGGCCATGATAAAGAAAAGGCAAATTTTCTTCTGTATGGGCAATTTCTGTGTTATGAACTAGTCAATCATTTGCATTAGGAGATTCTTCTTGTTGGCTATGGGGCAACAATGTTTTATGTCTCACTAGAAACTACCCTACAAGATTAGCCACTTACTTTATTTATTCTTTATTTAAACATTCCTTTAACCTGACTATATAGTGCTTTAATCCTCAGTTATTCTCAAAGATGGTTATCAGAGATGACTAAATTAAGGAGAGCTGGAAAGACCACACTAGCCACCTATTCCAACACCTTCATCCAACACTTGACAAGTAGATGACCAGATTTTCCTTGAATATGTCCAAGGAGGGGGAATCTACCACTTCTTAACATCAGGCCATTCTGACTCTGGACAGTTATAACTGTTAGGAAAGTTTTTCTGACATTAATCTTAATTTATTTCTTTTCAATCTCTGCCTATGGCTCCTGGTTCTTCTCATCAATCCAAATACAAAAAATTCCACATGAAAGCCCTTCAAATACTGGAAGACACTTCATCTCAAAACTCTAGGCTGAACACTTCCAATTTCTTCAATTGATTTTCATATGGCATGAACTGTAGGCTTTTCACTCTCCTAGCTATTCTCCCGACTACTCTCCAATTAAGCAATACACTTTTAAACCATGATCCACAGAATCAAACACAATATCCCAGAAGAGTTGAGGAGGGTCCAGTAAAGTTATCATCTTCCTATTTCTGGAACCTATGCCTTTTAATGAAACTTAACATCACCTTTGCTTCCCTGTCTGCCACATCACAATACTGATTCACACTGGCCATACAGTCCACCAAACCCCTCAGATCTTTAACAAAACTATAGTACAATCATTTCCCCCATCTTATACTTATGAACCTAATTTTTTTTGAACACAGGTGAAAGACTTACTTATTTCTATCAAATTTTATTATCAGATTCAGCCCAATAGCTCCCTGAACTTGGAGTTAGGAAAATCTGAGTTCAAATCCAATCTCAGACATTAATTGTGTAATCCAGGACAAATCACTTTCTCATTTGTAAAATAGGGGTTAAAATAGCATCTACCTCCTAGAGTTGTTGTAAGGATCAAATAAGATACTACCACCCCCCCACCCCCCACCCAGTTTACAGAGGAAACTGATGTCCAGGGAGATAAAGTAACTAAGGTTCACAATAGGGTTAAGTATCTTTCACTATTTAATTTTTTTTTTCTGAAGCAATTGGGGTTAAGTGACTTGCCCAGGATCACAGAGCTAGAAAATGTTAAGTGTCTGAGGCCAGATTTGAACTCAGGTCTTCCCGACTTCAGGGTTGGCATTCTATCCACTGCGCCACCTAGCTGCCCTTATCATTCATTATTTTAGAAAATGTTAAATTCCTAATCAAATAGAATCTTAAATATGGCACACAAATACCAAAGTACAAACAAAACATTTACCCATCCTGACTGCATGGTCAAAGTGTAATGTTTCTTCTAGAAGGCTGTTTTCTGGTCTCTTTTGTCCTGTGACTTCCCCTTGAAGCTGCCAAGGTTTCTGTTCCAACAACTCTTTCTCTAAAGATTTAATTCTTTCTGCCATCTGAGGATAAATGAAGAAAAGTATTTTTATTACTTCATGTTATAGGAGCCACCTGCTAGTGGCTGCTGGGAATCTAATTCTGACTATCAGAATAGATCCCTGGGAGATCAGAGAATGTAACCGAGAAGCAGACGCATTCTCTGACCTCCCACCTCTTCAGTCTTGGCTCTGATTTATTTCATTCACAATAAACAAGCAACATCTGTGTCAGTAAAGCCTGATTTGCAATTCCTTCAAATGTGTTATGATTCACATCTGGGGAGGGAATTCGGCGAACTGACCCACCCCTTAATGGTTTAGTCCCCTTTAATCCTTTACAGGTTTTCTGGGTTTTGTACTTAGGCGTGGTCCTTAACTTCATATTTAATAACATGCTTCAATATCATATAAGCCTGCCATTTCTGAGGTAAAGTCTCCATAGATGCTGGTCATAATCCCCTTTACAATAATAAATGACCTCTGAGAAGGGTGGAACATCTAGAGCAAATTCTGACCATCCAGACCACATAACGGTCAAGACCAGATTTACTTTTAAAATATTCCCAGTTTGGCAGAACTTGTACAGACACAGCCTTCAAGACCACAAGAGTATTTTAGTGAGTTAAGAACATATTTTATTAATGTTCATATGGTTATAATAGTTCACATTTACATACTACGTTTAAAGTTTAAAATCATTTCATATATATTTTCTCAACTAACACTAAAAAATAAGATATAGCCATTGCAAACCAAATGTTTTGCTTCTTTGTACAATATATGTTGGGCATACATTACCTTCTCCTGTCTTAGTTCAAAAGAGGATTTTACTCCATCAGAATCACTCTTTTCACTGAAAACATCTGAATCTTTGGCTTCTTTGGCATCAGGCAAAGCAAAGGTTACTTTTTTCACACCTTCATGTTGTTTATTCTCATTTTCTTCAGTTTCATCATCTTCATTCCTAAACCAAAGTAGATACCATTTACATGTATCTTCCGTAAGAGGGGGAAAAAAATTCCTTTTCCAATAATAAAACTTTTCCTGGGCAGCTAGTTAGCAGAGTGGATAGAGCACCAACCCTGAAGTCAGGAGGACCTGAGTTTAAATTTGGCCTCAGACACTCAATACTTCCTAGATGTGACCCTGGGCAAATCACTTAACCCCAATTACCTCAGGAAAAAAAAAAAAAAAAACTTCTCCATTTTAAATATACCATGCACACAAAAAAAAGATCAAAGAAATTTTATACTTCCAAAGTCAATAAAAATTTTGAGAATTCAAGAAAGAATCATACTAAATCAATCCCTATATATCTATAAGAATAAAGAATTCTAATATTCATTTGACATATCAATATTAATTTAATAGAAATATTCAACAACATTCACTTAAACAAGTATTTTCAAACTGCACACTTTAATGATTCATTAACAGATGACAATAATGTTGACAATGATTTTTCTTAGTAATAGGAACCAAAGCAAAAAACTATATAGCAAAACTATAAACTATTGTAAAATTCTCCCCCCTCCCTCCCTACATACTTGAAATAAATATGGGTTTTCTGAGGCCAAATTAATAGATGAAATAAAAACGTAATACCTTCCTAACTTAAGCACATGACAACTCACATTATGACCAGACAAAAATTGATGGACAAATTATATTACACAGTTTAAAAAGGATAACTCAAAATGCTTACTCTTCAGAAATTCCTTCTTCTTCATAATCACTTTCCTTATCCTCATCTTCAGCCTCATCTAGCTCCAACTCATCATTATCACTTGCTGTGTCTTCACTTTCAACGGGGTCAAAGAAATCTTTGTATTTTAGGTTTCTGGAACTTTTGCTTGACTAAAACAAAATGTTTAAAACTTTTGCTTAAGGAGAGAAAAGGACTACAAAGATAAGCTTTTAAAAAAAATTCTTTCTACATGCTGAAAGTTATTTTCTTTTTTAAAATTTTATTATTTTTTATTTTATAAAAATAATTTTTAATTATTTTTACTACACATTGCTTTATGAAACATGTTGGGAGAGAAAAATCTTAACCAAAAAGAAAAAACCATGGGAGATACAAAAAAACAGAAAAAACACTGAGAAGAACCAAGCCTTTCATAGTTGATCATCACATATTCTTGCTGTTATTGTCTACAATATATTCCTGGTTCTGCTTGTTCACTCAGCATCAGTTCATGTAAATCTTTCTAGGCTTTTTTGTAATTAGTTTGTTCATCATTTTTTATAGAACAATAATAATCATTATCTTCATATAACACAACTTGTTCAGCCATTCCCCAATTGATGGGCTTCTATTCAGAAAATCATTTTCTAATTAAAGTTAACTGAAATTAGCATAAAAGGAAAAGCATTTACTGTTTTCAATATTAGGAATATAAAAATATAAGTGAAACACTGCTCTCAAGAAATATACACTCTATTAAGGGAGAAAAACATGTACATGCATTTGTGCATTTGTATTTATAGTGTAAATACATATAAAATAAATATAAGATTACAGTTGGGGAGGAGTGCACTAGCAGCAGAGAATGCAAAAGGTTTCATGACTTAAGTTTTGAAAGAAGTTTTTTAACAGGAATAGGTGAAATAGTTAATTCTAATAGAAAGAGGACAGCTCATTCAGTGGCATATTGTGTCACACATGAGAAATCAACAAGGTCAGTTTGGCTAGACTGTAGAAACCTAAGAAAGGGAATACAAAATGTAGTTTGGGTCCAACTTGTGAAAGGTCTTGTGCTACACATAGGAGTTTGATTTTGATCTTAGCTGTATAGAAACCCTTAAGTTTACAGAGTAGAGGATGGAATGGTTGAGAAAGACTTGAAGCAAGGAGACCAACTGGAAGGACAATGCAATAGTACAAGGCCATAAATTAGGAGATGGCTTTATCTGTTGAGAGAATCCTTTGGATCCAAGAGATGTTAGAGGAAGAATGGAGAATTGGCAATTAATTGAATATGTGCTATACAAAAGACTGAGGAATAAAGGATGACTCCAAAGTTTCAAACCTGGGTAACTACAAGGATGATAATATTCTAGACAAATATTGTATAGTGTGAAAGAGGTAAGTTTAGGGGGAAAGTTAAGAACAAAGGTTAAGCACACCCATGTCATGACTAATAATATTACTTAAAATAATTAAATTCTATCGGTTCTAACCTTTCTATTTTGGTTGAGGTTTTATGGGAAAACAATCGATTAGAATATACATTCATAACTTACTTGATGGGTTTCATGAAAAGTTTTGGGTCATTTTTATTTATTTTAACATATTTGAATTATTCATTTATGCCCCAATGAACTGTGAGAAAGGAAGACTTCTTTGTGTCAAAAATATGTTAAATAATAGGAAAAGGCCAAAACTTTATTATTAAACAAAAGAATAACTTTACCTTTTTTGAAGAATTTGTAAATAGCTCACTATCCTCATCAGAAGTAATTTCTTCAAAATAATCAACATCATCTTCATCATCTTTCTTTTTTTCTTTCTCTTCTTTTTCCATATCTTCCAAAAACGATTCCATTTCAGACAACTTGAAAAATTTATCATCTACTATGGATTTCTCTTTAGATTTAATAAATACTTTTGGTTTCTTGTTTTGACGTTCTAATTTATCAATATCAAAGTTAACATCAGAATCCTCATCACTAAAATCTGAACCTTTTTCTACATCAACTTTATTTAACTTTTTATTTCTCTTAATTTCTTTTTCAAGACTATCATCAACTAGATCTGACTTTTGCTCCAATTTTGAATTCTGTTCTATTTCCTCCTCATTGTCAACATCCATCTCTGAGTCAACCTCTTCACTCTCTGGGAGAAGACAGAGTTCCTTGTCTTTAACATTTCCATTGACGGCATTCTTAAAGTATTGTAAAACTGGTTCATTCTGCAACTCTAGTTGCTGCCAAATCTGCTCATCATCAAAGTTTTCTATCACCAATTCTTTTAAAGGGCTCCCAAGAATGATATCAGTCTTGAATGCTTTATGTAAATCATAAAGTGTTTTTGTTAAAGATGTAAAATTTACAGCCAATCCATCTTGAACACTATTAAGAGAGAAAAATAGATCAATGAAATTTAAAGTATCTTCCACAATGTTATAGTCACAATTAAAAAAAAACAAAACACAACAACAAAAAAAGATTAAACATAACATAACCACAGGCCCACATTAATTTGTTGAGTAGTAAAATTAAAGAGAAATTTTACTACTTAGTAACTTATTATAAAAGTTTGTTGAGGAAGGACTTTAAAATAAAACGAGTAAAACAAAGTCTGGAGATAAGTAAAAGATTTCAATTATTCATGGCACTCTTGTTCCAGCTAAAACAATCCATCAATTTGTTAAGGATCTATCTGCCTACTAGCTATCTCCTACTCACAGCTATCAATCAAAATGATCTTTCTAAAGAACAGATCTGATTACATCACTCATTTAAGTCAATAAACTCCAATAGGTTCCTATTAACCTTCAGGTTCAAATAATAAAATCTTCTTGATTTTTAAAGCTATTCATAACCTACCTCCTTCTTACTTTTCTAGCTTTTTAATAACTTTCTTCCTTCTATGTACTCTGCTCCCAGTGATTCTGGCCTCCTTGTTCTTCCTCATACAAGACACTTCATACTCTTCATTTTCCCTGTTTCCATGACTGGAAAGTTCTACCAATCTCTATTTCCCATGCAGTAGTTGTTTTTATGTTGTCTCTCTCTAATCTTCTAACTCCATTAGACTGACTTCTTAGAGGGCAGGGATTATATATACTTTTCTTCGTCTCTCCACTGCTTAGCACAGTGCGAGGCACTTAGTAAATTTGTAAAAATTACTAACCATTGTCATTGATATGCACAGAACGAAGCACTTGCTGGGTATTTGTAAGACATTTAAAACATATAAAATATTAAAAACAGCGGTGGCCTTATGAAGTGATCATTAATATACATACTCTGTACACTGTCCTCACTACAACCCATTTCAGTCGTTTTATCCTTTACAAATTTTAAATGTCATGCATTAAATCTTCCAAAGTGGGTGCTTGCATTAATAAAGTATGACCGTTAATATCTTAGGCCTTTTGAACCTTACTTACAAGATTGAAGTTAAGGCTCTCAAAGTCAGAAGGGCCCTTCAGACATCTAGTCCAACATATACTTAAACAGAAATCCCAGTAGAACAGATTCCACTTTTAGTGCTCTCATGGGGAAGAACTCAGTACCTTCTCACTTCCCCCAGTGACTCTTAATCCCTGATCTCCAACGTTCTCTAGCTGGACCCCAAGCCTGGAATCCTTTCCTGGCCCATCTCCATCTGCTGCTGCCTCCTGCAAGTTCTAGCTGAACTCTCGCCTTCGGTGCTCTCCTGATGCTGATCACTAAACTTGTAGGAGACTTGTTCGTATACAGTTGTGCACGTGTCTCATTAGACCGGGAGCTCGTGGAGACTTCAGCGCTTAGCAAATATCTATACTGAAATCCCCACTGTCCCAAGTGATCTGGTGGGAAAACTTAGGCAACACCACTGGTCTAACCGCCCGGACTGTAGCGGCAGGACCGAGCGCTTGGCCTTTCCTCCCGCCCCGCCCTCCGGCCAGGTGAGCCCAGGGGAGAGGGGCGAGATCTAGGACACGGGCGGTGTGGCCGCGGCCTTCTCCACGCTGACTTCCCCCCGGAGCTCTAGCAAAGCTGGATGCTTACGTGAGGAACTGTTCGGGGTGAGCCGTGGAAGTGCCCAGTTCCTTCAGGCAGTGCTGCAGGGTCCGCCGGCGCCTACCCCGCAAAGTTTTCTTCCCCGACATCTCGGCCGGTCCAGGTCTCACATGGAGCGGAACTGGAAACTCCGGAAACCGTTCAGTGAGAAGCCGATCCAGCCCGAGAGAACTTCCGACCATGGAACTGTAGTTCCGCCACACACGAGTTCCTGGGCCCCTCCCTCCTCAGGCCGTGGCACCCGCTCCTACAGGAGGGAGAGTCTGAGGGAAATCATTGAGAAAAGGGTCGGAAGAAGGGCCACTACTACTTATAAGCCAGCGTGGAGCGTCTTTAGTATTAGAAAATCCTATCTTAGACGTGGGACGATCATTCAACAAATTTTGAACTGTGTTTCGGGCGAGATTGTCAATAAAGTTAGAGTTGAAAGTCGAAGCAGTAGCTCGACCTATCTCAGACAAGAGTGCCTGCCTCCTCCTAGTCGCTCGACCAATCGCAACAGTGTCACTCGCTCCCAAGGCACGCCCCTCAACTACTCTCGGCCTGGCTCGGTCTCCTAAGGCAAGTCCCTCTGTCCCAATCCGGTGGCTGCACGCGAGCCACCGCCTCCTCCACTCACCCACCAAGCAACCGCCTCGGAAGATGGCGCATGTGCGGAAGGTGGTCTGGCGGTTGTCAGCTGCGGCTGGGGCTGCAGGTGAATCCCTCTGGGCGGGTGTGAGAACTCCTGGGCGGGCGCGGGAGGGCGGTCCGGTCCGAATCTGTGGAGAACTGTCTGCTTCTGGGCGGGGAGCCGGCTACACTTAGAAGGTCTTTTAGCAAAGCGGACGGGGGTGAAGGAAAAGGTTTAGAGATGGAAGAGAATCGTCCAATCTTCCCAATTTTACAGGTGAGGAAACAAGCTCAAAAAGAGGGAGAAGACCAAGGTCACATGGATTGCAAATATTAAAAAGGCTATATTCGAACCCAAGACGTTTGACTCGCCTCCCAAAACATTTTAAAGTTAGCTTTCAGCAAACGTAGATTGAGCTGGGATTTTTTCTTTTTTGGGGGGTGGAGGGTTAGGAGATAAAACCATTTGGGGACAAAGCCTCCCTTCCTGGATCCAAAGCTCCTTGCTAGGACAAGATAGCCCTTGCTGTGGAGGTGGCCGAGAAAGTAAATGCCACGTGTGCCAGCCTGCCTCCCCCGAGGGCCATGGAAATTAAGTAAATTGGGGAAAGGTCATTTGAGGAGGCACTCAGCGTGTTCTTTCGATCTAAACTTTTTTAAGAATGACTTTTATTAATTTCAATAAAATAAACAAATCAGTTTCAGCTGATATGACAAAGAAGTAAAAGAAACTGATCCAAAACTTATACAACATCTATCATGGCTTATGGTTATGTCCCGTAATGATGGTGACCACACCGCATTTACAGAAGCTAATAACAGTAACTTAACATTTATATGTCAGTTACCATGTACTAAACTCTTTACATTTATTGTGCTAAACATTGTGCTAAACTCTTTACAATTATCTCATTTGATTCTCAACACAACTGTAAAAGATAAGATGCTACTGTCACCCCCATTTTACAGATGAGGAAACTGAGGCAAACAGGGTTAAATGACTTGCCCAGAGCCCCACAGCTATTAAGTGTCCGAGGCTAGATTTGAACTCATAATCCAGACCTGTCATTTTATCCATTGCCCAACTATGTTAAGGACTTGGGATAAAAAAGAAAGGCAAAGAACTATCCCTGTTCTCAAGTTTAATAACTGCCTCCTGATTTATCTTCTGCCTCCATTTCTTCTCCTTCCAAGTGGTTCTACCAGTTACTGCCCAATTAATCTTCCTAAAGTAGCTCCTTTTCAAAGGCACTGCATTACTTTCTAAATAAAGAGTATGCCTTGGCATTCAAAGTGGAATGGGATGGGGGTGGGGAGGCATGTGACTTTGCCCTACCTCCCTGTCAATCCAGAATTTTTTAAACTCTCTAGAATTGTGGTAGTAGGTGGAATACAATAACAAAAACTAACCAGTCAGGGCTCTTAAGTAGTTTACACTGGAAAGAGAGTTGTATATACTAAACACAAATAAAGCAAATAGATACAGGACAACCTTGAATGGAAAGGCATAAGCAGCCAGAGGGACCAGAATGCAGAAAATGGTATTTAACTTAAGGCTTGAAGGCAGCTAGAGATACCAGGAGATGGGTATATGTGGAGGGAGAGCCTGAGGAACATTAAGTGCAAATCAGAGACATTAGAGGAAATATGTGAGTGATAGCAAGGAAGCTGCAGTTGGATTGTTGATTATCTGAATTGGAGTACTATTCAAAGAAATTGGAGCGATGGAAAGAGGCTGGATTGTAAAACACTTTAAATGCCAAGCAGAATAATTTATAATAGAGAGACATTGAATTTGGTGAGTAAAGTACCAAGAAGATCAAATCTGCCCTTTGATAACTGTGTATAAAATGGATTGGAGTGAGGAGAGACCAATTAGGGTATGGTAAGAGTCCAGGGAAAAGGAAATGAATATCTGAACTAGATCCTAAATAGAAGGATTTATATTCATGAGATGTATGGATAGCAATTCCAAAATTTAGAATTGATTGGGTAGATGGGGCAAGGAAGAGTTAGGTGTCCAAGATAATACCCTAATTTTAATCTGGGTCATTGGAAGGATGATTATATCCTCAACAGTAATAGGGAAGTTTGGAAAAGGGGGAGGTATTTGGGAAAGATAATGAACATAATTGATTTTGTTCTAGTTCAACATGGGCAATAGGCAAGGCAGTTGGTGATTTGAGACTGAAGATGAAGGCACTAGGGCCTTGATCTCAGATCCATCTGAGAGTCACCTACAGAGATGATACTTGAACTCATGGAATCTGAAAATATCACCAAGGGAGAAGCCAAGAGAGAAATTAGAAGGCCTCAAGACCAAGCCTTTGGATACTCCCACAGTTAGGGGATGTGATAGGGATGATAGTCCAGCAAAAGAAAGGCAGGTGTGATCAGACAGGAGGAGAACCAAAAGAGAAGATAGGAATATCAAATGTTAAAGAGAAAAGGAGAAGACTGAAGATTGAGAAAGGGCCATCCAGTTTAGCTAGTAAAGGGTCATTTTTAGCTTTAGAAGAGAGCAATTTAAGGTGGATAATAAGGTCAAAAGCCATTTTGCAGAGGTATACTTTTCTCATGTCAATACTTCATGAAAGGAGTGGAAGTGGAGTCAATAATTGTACACAGGTTTTCCTATTCTCTTCACCAGACTTCAGCCAAACTGGACTTAACACTGTCTGAGTTTTTTTTTTTCCCATTTTTTTCATGCTTTTGTTCACATTTGTTCTCTAAAATGTCCTTCTCTGCCAACTCCACACATGCTATTCCTACCCATCTTTCAATACCTAACTCAGATACCATGCTCTGTGAAAATGTCTTTACTCTCCTTAGCTGAATGGTTTCTGAATTCCCATGTTATTTTGGATCTCTTCATTTTGGGTAAATAGAAGTTTTTTGTAGGAACTATGTCTTAGGTGGTCTTTGTCTTTTAGCATTTAGAGAAATGCTTTAGAAATAAAAATAATTATTTGTGGAATAAATGATTTTGCATTTCTTCTTTTTCCTTCCTTTCCCCCCCGCCTTTTTTTTACCCCTCCAAGTACTTAAGCAACTATTGGTTTGACAGAAAAATACAGAGAGGAAGTGGAGACCTGAGCCAACCTAGGTGAGGCTGAGATTGGCAATCTTCTAGATTAGTCTTAAATTTTAACTCAGGTATTGGCATACACAGGCATCATACTAATTAATTTCAGTAGTATAGGAACTATTGTCATAGCATTAAATAAAACTGCAAAGTACGTTTTGACTTCCTTCTTTGAATCCTTTTCTTACCTTTTGCCTATTCTTCCTTCCCCAAAAGCTCAGTGTCTTGCTGCCATCTATGTAGTATTCATTTCTTCAAGTCTGTCTCCTATTCCAGAATTGCCTTTTTTTCTTGTTCATTCCCTTAAACTAATTTTAAAAAATCCTAGTCTTTACTCCTACTAATCACAGCTAGTTGTTGGTCTGACTAATTTATGGTTCCAAGCACAGGATTTATAATTTGAGATGGGTCCAGCATCAGGTTCACTTCACCATGCTGCCTTTTATACACAAACTCATAGCAGTTAGGACATCATTAAGTATGTAGCAAAGTTCAAATATCAATGCATAAGAATTTGGGAAAGAAAAATTGGGAAAGATTCAACAATGCATATATTATAATAATGTGAAATCTAGCTGTACACAAATTAGATTTTTAGTATCACTTAGTGACTAACATTAAATGAAGAGGCTAGGCAACTGGGGAGATACATAGAACTATCTAAAGCAGTATTAAGAACAATTCTGGAGACTTTGAAGTTAAAAAAAGAACTTTAGCCAGTCCATTGTCCCCATGAACCAGTTTTGTAGCCATTACAAATAATACTGCACATTATCCAATCCTCTTGTTCATGCTAGCTTACACTTTTACCATTCCTTTGGTATAAATATTAGCAGATAATGTTAGAACTCATGCTCTTCCACAAAATAATGTGGTAGAAAATATCAGTCTGAATGGATATGCCACCCATTTATAAGACTGACTTTAAAACTCCAGGGTTTCATCAGGCCATTGTCCTTTGGAACTGGATGTGTTATGTTCTCTCCACATGAAAACTATTATGATCCCCTTTTGGGTAATTCAGTAATTAAAGAACATAGTTTGGAATGTAAGAAAGACCACATTCTGTTTTAGTGCTTTTTAGTTCAGAGTTCCATTATACAATGCTAATAAAAGAAAACAATTTAACCCTGGGGCCCTTAAAATTCTCTATGACCTGAAATTTTGCCAGAAAGTAGTCTTGCTTTCTCCAATGGATAAATAACATTGTATACTGTCAAAAGGTTTTTCCTTTAAAAGCCAGCAACAGTTCAGTATTGTGTTTTCTCATGCTAAATTTTATGCTTTAACATATTGAATTTTTATGATCTAGATTATACTTGAACATTATATTACCATAATTATAATTTTAGATTGTTTATTTACATGATAATGAATATTAAAGTTTTTTCAACTTGATATTTGAAGAACAATGTACTGAAGTAACAAATAACTAAGGAAGTGTTTCAGAAACATAGAAAGGGTATTAAATTTGAAGTGAGAAAACTGGATTTTGAATACCAGCTCTGTGATCTTTGGAGTATCACAATCTTTCTGGGATTGTTTTTTTATTCCCCACCTGAAATATTAGCTAATACATACATATATACATACATACATAAATACATATTTTCATATGTATGTATATGTATATAATCTCTTCCAGCTCTAAATCTGTCTTAAAAGCCTGTTTTGATCATTAAGATGTAAAAATTATCTCAGAGGTAGATATTTAATTGTCCCACAGCTAGCTAAGCATTTCTATCCTTTATTTTTTAATAGGAGGGGTGGGAATGAAACAAAAATAATATTTGCTACCTTAGAGAAAATGCTGATGAGTAAGTAGTCTTAGTGTTTCTTATGATCTTCAGTTTAAATTTTATTTTTCTTCTTAATTCACTATTTTTCCAATTTAATTTTGTGTGGATGGAACAGATTTTTTTTTTTGTATTGCTGAAGAGTATTCATTTTTAATGAGTTTAACTATAGAATTTGAGAAAAGTAAAATTGTTTCTTAGGAAAGGAGATCACTTTGAGATATTGATTATGTTTAAATGTAACTGATTAGATTGTATCTTTCACTCTTCTTGTTCTATATCTTATTATATATTGTTGAAATGTGGTAAACTTTAAGGACTGGTAATTTTGTTGGTGTGACTATTTCACCTATAGACATCATCCACAATTTAGCAGTCTACAAGAATTAGCTTGACTGTCAGATCACATTGCAGCCAACTTGGTATTTAGTGTTTCTGAATTTCATTGGGCTACTCTAGGGGTTCTCAAACTATGGCCCCGAGCCAGATGCAGTGGGCTGAGGACATTTATGCGCCTGACAGAGTGTGAGTTTTTGTTTTTACTATAGTCTGGTCCTCCAACAGTCTGAGGGACAGTGAACTGGCCCCCTATTTAAAAAGTTTGAGGACCACTAGACTACTCCTTCGATAACAGAATCTCTGAGCCATACTGAAAATCTTTCCGGTTTGCTAGGATCAGGCAGAGTTTGGATTCTAGTTGCCTTCAGCAAACTATATTGGCATGCAGTGTGGCTTAATGGATAGAGAGCTAGTTTCAATCAGAAATAATCTGGGTTCTTGTCCTTTCTTGGATACTATAGCAAGTGAAAGATGAAATTTCTGAGGAAACAAAAGTTCAAGCTTCTGAGCGTATTGGTTTATCAAGCAATTCATGCCAAGTGCATAAAAAATTAGGACCACGCTTCCTCAGCTTTGTCACTGGACTCTAAATACAGGGGGAGACAGATTTTTATGCATTAAATACAATTAATCAAATAAGACAAATTAATTAAAAGAAAACATTTAACAAGTGCAAGATTAGATAATCTAATTTCATTTCTAACTAGTGGAAAGATTAGGGACTTTCCAAGATGGGAGTGGGGAGAGTGAATTCCCTTAAATAAGGAAAAGAGGTGTCTCATCCCACCCATGTGTCTGTATTCAATCAAAGGAACAGAGAAACAATAACTGATCAGGATGGGGCCAATTTTCAGATAAGGCATATGGCTTGCTTAAGATGTATAATTGTGACAAAACTCCTTGCATCACTCTTTGGATCTGACTGAATTTCTAGTTAGTATAACCTCACCTTTAGTTAAAGATCCTTAAGCAAGAGGGAGAGGTAATCTAGCTCCCTATCCATGCAAGGATGAGTTCAAACAATGAAATAAGATTTTCTCATAAGTCTGAATAAAGTTTTATCACAAGACAGAAATTAGACTAGACTCATAATTAAATAGAAAGAATTACATCCAGATTTGAGTCACAAGATGGAGTAAGTGTGGTTCTCTCAATTTCTACCACTACTTGATATTTTAATTCCCTAAATTTATGTTGTTTTTGTTAAATCATTTCATTCATATTTGACTCTATAACTTCATTTGGTGCCTAATTACTACCTAGTTTCCCCAGTTCCCTCAGACCTTATTGGGCAAATTCCATGCTGAGCAAATCACTTAACTTCTCAAGACTCCAGGTAACTCTAAAATTATAATTTGTAAAGCTAATACTGATCTTCATTAGTAGGAGGAATTCATTTTCTGAGAGTTTCCTATATTGAAATCACAGGTCCATTCCAACCCAGGGTTAACTCCATACTTTAATGAGGCATTAGAGTAGGATTATTGGGCGACCAAAATACTATTAAATATATATGATTATCTTTTAAGTTCCCATCAATCAGTATAAATGATTATAAAATGTCTTCTTTTTACTCATATTAAGTGAAGCTTAAAATTAACTTTTCTGTTACAATAATAGTTATTTGTAATGGACAAAGCTAAGAAGTCATGCTAGGAACTCTTCATTTTCGTTTCTGAATTTCATAATTTCAGAAAAAAATATTGGAAAAGATAAAAGCATTTCCTCTTATTTATTTCTAAGTAGCAATATTACCCTATTAAAAGATAATAATTATACAATAGAATAGGCATATTTAGATTTTTATTAAAAGTAAAAGTGATGTACATTGATTTCAAATTAATTGTACCATTGTCCTTCAATTTTACAGGGGCTTTCTACCGACTCCAAACTCTCACTCCAACAGTAAGAACTTTTTCAGGGTCGCATCCTTTGTCTCAGAATGTTCCAGAAACCTTGTGGAATCTAGGTCGATTAAATCATGTAGCAATTGCAGTACCTGACTTGAATATGGCCAAGTCTTTTTATAAGAATATGCTAGGGGCCCAGGTAAGTGAAGTGGTCCCTGTCCCTGAACATGGTGTCTCTGTCGTTTTTGTGGAACTTGGAAATACCAAGCTTGAATTACTGCATCCATTGGGAAACCAAAGTCCAATTGAAGGTTTTCTGAAGAAAAACAAGACTGGAGGAATGCATCATATATGCATTGAGGTACTGTGATTACTTACCTAATATTTTAAATACTTCTATTTTTTCCACAATTAACTTTGACTTATTAAAGATCTCCATAACTTGTATTTGTAATATTCCCAAAACATTATATAAGAAGTCTGTCCTCAAGAAATAAAAAGAGAAAATAGTTTAGCTATAGGATATATTTATTAGTACATATGAGAGAGATACAGAAGACATACAATATAAGAGGGGAAATGGTATTAGCATTTAAAGGAATTAGGGTGGGTTTCATGTAGAAGGTAGAAGTAGAGCTGAGCTTTGAAGAAATAAAACAAGGAACTCTATAAAGACAAAGTGAGAAGAGAATACAGTCCAGAAATGTGAAACAGCTAGTATAAAAAGAACAAAGATGAGAGATCGAGTGCCATATATGAGCAAGAGTAAGAAGACCAGTTTAGCTGTACTACAGTGTGTGTGAAGTGGAATATTTGTAATAAATCTGAAAGAGTAGGCTGGGTCAAAGTGTGAAGAACTTTAAATACCAAACAGAGGAGTTTATGTTTGCTCCTTAAAGGTAATAGAGAGCCTTCTAAATTTATTAGGAGAATGGCATGGTCAAATCTGTATTTTAGAAAAATCTTTTTGGCAGCTTTGTGGAGAATAGTTTGGAGTAAGAAAAGATTTGAGGCAGGGAAAATAATTGGGAAAGTATTGCAATAAGCCAGGCAGGAGATCATGAAAGCCTATACCTGTGTGGCAGCCATGTGAATACAGAGAATGAAATAGATTCAAGTGATATCGCAGATGTAGAAAAGACAAAATCTAATAGTAAGACAAGATTTAATAGTAGCTAATATTTATATGATAGTTTAAGGCTTGCAAAGTGCTTTACAAATATTATCTCATTTTATCCCCACAATATTCATATAAGGTATGTGGAGTTATTTTTTCTTTTCTACAGATGTGGAACTTGACCCAAATAGAGACTTATTGACTTACTCAGGGTTACTCATTCAGTAAGTTAAATTTGAACTAAGATCTTTCTGATTCCTTCTCCAGTGCTCTATCCATTTGTACCATCAATCAACTTATTAGATAACTGGAGTGAGGGAAAATGAGTTGAGACTGATGCCAAACTTGAATATTTGGACGACAGCAAGAATGATGTTCCCTTTTCCAGAAATAGAGAGGATTGGAAAGGGAGTGAGTTTGGGAGGAGACAATGAGTTTTGTTTTGGACACATTGAATTCAGTGTACCAGTGGGATATTTAATTCAAACTTTCCAATAAATAATGGATCTCAGAGGTAGACTAAAATTGGACATAGAGATAGAAGAATCATAATTGAGAGAGAGACAGAGAGACAGAGACAGACAGAGAGAGAGACAGAGAGAGAGAGAGAGAGAGAGAGAGAGAGAGAGAGAGAGAGAGAGAGAGAGAGAGAGAGAGAGAGAGAGAGAAGGAAGGAAGGAAGGAAGGAAGGAAGGAAGGAAGGAAGGAAGGAAGGAAGGAAGGAAGGAAGGAAGGAAGGAAGGAAGGAAGGAAGGAAGGAAGGAAGGAAGGAAGGAAGGAAGGAAGGAAAGGAAGGAAGGAAGGAAGGAAGGAAGGAAAGGAAGGAAGGAAGGGAGGGAGGGAGGGAGGGAGGGAGGGAGGGAGGGAAGGAAGGAAGGAAGGAAGGAAATGGATTTGGATAGTCATTGTTGGGGGTGCTTGAAATGGATAATAAAACAGCAGAGGTGACTGAGGAAGAACCAAGTAGGAGAAGAACTAAGAATACAGTGATGGAAGTCCAGAGAGAAGGAAACAACAAAGAGGAGAGAATGGTCAACAGTGTGATAGGTCCAGAAGAATGAGAACTGGGAAAGGGCCATACAATTTGTTGGTCAAAAGATCATTGATAACTTTGGAGAAATCAGGTTCATTTTTTTTTTACATTTCAAAGCGCTTTAAAGAAAATAAGATGAAAGGAAGTGGAAGCAAAAGACATAAACAATTTATTTTAGGGCACTTGAAAGGGGATGAGAGATATAGGACAATAGCCTGAGGAGGAAGGTTCTAGAGATATTTTTGTTTTTGTTTTAAGGAAAGGTAAGATGGGTGTATTTGTAAGTACCTAGAAGGAACTGGTAGATTGGGAAGGGTAGAGGATTAGGGAGAATGAGGGCATCATTGTGGGAACAATTTGCTAGAAAATATGGGGATTAAAGGGTTGACCTTGGCAAAGATAAGAGCCACTCTTCATCAGAGATCAGAGTAGGGGAAGGAAGATTAGAGAATGATGTTATAGAATTGTGAGATGTGGAAGAGGGGAGAAAACAGAGTTTATGGCAAATGGCCTTTGTTTTCTCAGGAAATTGGAAAATACGATCCTGACCTGGAGGGTGATTAGAGAGTCATTCTGGAAGGTTTGAGGAGGGAAGGGAAACAGTTCATATAGTGATATCAATTTTAGCAAAAGTCCAAAGGCACCTTTCTCTTTGTAAAGCCAATTCCATTAAAATATTCCTTATTTAAGGGGAAAATGATTCTTCAAGTTCTTTTTATTCCCTATTTTTTCTATCATGAGTAGAATATTTTAATCATGCTTCAGATTTATCAATCACCTAGTATTAAAACTTTAGGAACCATTCTCTGTATGTCTTGGTGCAACAATCTTGAAAGCAATTAGTGGATTAGAATTAATAAGTAGCACTCAGAAATACTATTGAGGGTTTAGACAGAATCCCCTAATTTTTAGTTGCTATGGTAGCATCATTGGGTACAAATGCAATTAAAACTTATTTTATTAATTTAGATATTCACTCAACATAGGTATGAATTGAAAACTTCTCATGTAAAATTAAAAGCTATAAAAGATGACAAGATTTCCATAGAGTTCTACATCTAACTTAGAAAAAGGACTTCAGATCAAGATTAAGGTCAATAGATGAGTGAAAAAACTTTTAAATTGTATTAGTAGCACATCCCAGGAGTTCAAAACTCATTACAATCATTAATTAAGTCTTTTAATACCCTTGTGAGTAAAGCAGAGGAATTTATATGTCATGGAAATGTTAAAAAGTTAATTGAATGACTAAAGTATCTAGAAATAAGTTCTAACTATTTTCCATTTAATTCATTCTTTCTTTTTGACTTCAAGTTTCTTGTATGTATAGTGTTTTCTTGAAATAACACAATGAATTTATAACCTCTAGAGGGTTACTAAAACATGATTCATTATGTCTCTCTCATGTCAAGAGAGTAATAAAGGAGATATCTATAGATTTTTAATGGTCAAGGACAGTGATTTCCAAAATGTTCTCACTTCATAGCATGTGCAAAACAATGTATTGGGATGAAGAAAGAAAATAATAAAATTTAGAACCATATCTTTAGTTACTATTATGAAGCATTAAACAAAGATCTCAAAAATAATGAAAGATATTCAATTACATTGCTCTCTTTTGGAGATTTAATTCTTAAGAAATAAAATTTTTTAAAAATTTAAATTATTTTATCTTTGTTTCATAATTTTAAATTTCTATTAGCATAATTATACATATGCATACATAAATATACATATGTATACATACATATATAATTTGTAAGCATATATATGTGTGTACCTATATGCAATGCTCTTAAAGAAGTTTGGAATTCTAGATCTATAGTAGTAAAAAAGATCTGGTTAATTAATGCCTTAGTGTTATATAATAGTCTTCATTAACAATATTAGAGCTAGGGTTCACTGCAGTTTTTTTAAATCTAATACTTGATAGATACTTTATAGACATTATCTCAGTTCCTTATAACATTTCTGAGAGGGAAAAGATAAATTTCCTCATTTTGCAAATAGAGAAATTGAGGTAGAAAACATGTAAGTAATCAATAGATCATGAGTTAGAAGCAAAGTTGAGCATAGGTCTCACTTTTCCTAACCTTTTTTTCCCCATCAATTTACTGATTGTATTGAGAAATATCATTGGCAAAAAGGAACATGACAAAACTATTTCAAGAAAATAAGCCAATTTCTTTAGGATGAATTTTACTCTTAGGAGGCAAAAATTATGCCCTTTTCTCTTTGTAACTCTGGTACCTATCATATAACAGAGCTTAATAACTATGTGTTTAATAAATATTAGTTAAATCTAGAAATAGATTAGCTTTGCTGTTTTTAGATAAGCATGCAGTTTTGAAATGATCTTAACATTCAATCCCTCCATCTATTTTTTTTTTTTTTGGGTTCTAGGTTATCACTCTTGCACTTGCTAAATTTTCCTCTTTTCCCTTTCTTGACAGGGTAAACTTGTTCAGTTCTATACTGACCTCATTTATTATATGCCCTTTGCCCCCTTTTCATATTGTTGACCATGTCAAGCTTCTTAACATTGGATAGTCCTATTTACCATCTACTGCCTTCTCCCCTTCACATGTGTTGCTGAAACGAAATCCTAAAAGCATGCTACACATTCATGCTTTACAACCATTTTATGCCTACCAAATTAACTCACTATCAGAGGCAGTGAGTTGGTTCAGTAGGTAGAGTCCTACGTCTGGATTTAAGAAGACTTCTGAATTCACTTCCAGCCTCACATATTTATTAGCTGTGTGACCTTGAACAAGTCATTTAATTTTCTTCTATCTCAATTTTCTACAGTTGCCTATAACTTTTGTTTGGTGTTCAAAGCCCTTTATGACCTTTTCCATTCAATATCTTATGCCTTATACTCTTCTGCTCTGCCTCCCACTCCCCACCCCACTGTTCATATCCTTCAATTCAGAAACATGCACTTCTTAATGTTCCTCCACTCAGCATCTCCTGGTCATTTTCACTGGCTGTACTTTATGCCTAGGATATTCTCTCCCTTTATTTCTGCCTTCTCACTTTCATTTGCTTTAATTGCTTTATCTTTATCTCATAATTTTAAATTTTATTAGCATAGTAACACACACATATACACACACATATATAATTTGTAAACATATACATGTGTATGTGGATGCCTTTCCAATTCCACTTAGTTCTAATGCTTTTTCTCCTTTAATTGTTTTCCAAATAAACCTAGTATATACTATGTTTGTACATAATTCTTTGCTCATTGTTTCTTCCATTAGGTTTTGAGCTCTTTGGGAGCAGTGATTGTCTTTTAATTTTCTTTGCAAAACCAGTTCCTAGCAAAACCTTGGCACATAGGAGGTGCTTAGTAAATGTTTAACTGATTGTTCCATTAACATTGTATAACTGGAATATTCAGAAATTATTTTCCTAAAAAATGCCTTGAATTTCTTTTTGGCTTCATGACTTAGTGATTTTTTTTCTTTACTAATTGTATTTAGCCTTGTATTGCCATAGTTGCTTTGAAATGCCAGACCTACCCATCAGGAAAAACCAACACTATACCAGCCCAATCAACTGCATTTGTTTATTTTAGGCTCTTGTTATGTCTTGATGACAATTGTCATAAGCTCTAATAGGTCTTCAGACCTTTAGTCTATTCCTACACATCCTGCCCATTACTTCTAGAGTTATTTTCATTATGCACAGCTTTTATGATATCACTTTTTCCAAAAAAATCTTCAAAAGCTGCCAATTTTCTACGAAAATACAAATTCCTTAGCTTTAGCATTTTAGACCCATCACAATCTGGATTCTGTCTTCCTTTTAAACCTTCTCTTACTCTGCTTCCCTTCAAATACCCTATTCTCTAGTTACATTAAACTATTCACTCTTCCTCAAATGAATGTTTCCACTTATCAACTTTGGGCCTTTGTTGAGGTTATCTTAGGTTTTATTCATTTCTCTTGCCTTTTCCCTTGTACGGTTTTCTTCAATTCAAGGCCTTCCTCAGGGTCCTCTCCTACCTTCTTTCCTTTCTTTCCTCCCCTTCTGAACTTAGTACTATTTTGAATATTTGAGGTTCCAAATTCTGGTGTCCATATTCCTGAGGCATTACTATACTTAGAAAATATTTAAAAGTATCAATACCTACAGACAATACCTTCACTTTGCTAAGTCTATAGCAGCTTTTAAATTCTTGACTAGTCTTGTCATTAGCTTAGGCTCTTAGAAGGTAAAGAGAGAAACTGCTATTTAGGACTTAATTCTGATGACCAAGGAAGAATTGATTTGATGTATAAGTGAAAGGAGCCTTGGAAACAAATAGATAATATAATTTTGTAGCTTGTAATCTAGAGGGGAGAGAATGCAGAATATAGTTAAGATATTATTTTAGGATTTAGGAAAACATTTAAAAAGTGTAGATCTGTATGGTACTATGTTCAGAGAATATAAAAGTGAGTATAACTTAAAAGAAAAATGGTTAATACAATTAAAATACTGACTCTATGATCATAAATTCTCTCAGTGAAGAATAATAAATTTTCTTTTGATTGTCAACAAAGAAACCCATCTTTCTACAAAAGAGGATAGAAGGGTATTTAAGACTAACATAAAAGAATTACATAAACTTTTGAGAATAGTGCTAGGCTGAGTATATTCTTAAGGTAGTTGAGCGAATATCCATAAAAATAGCTAAGAAGAAGAAAAAATATTTTATTAATTATGTTCTATTTGGGGAATGCCTTTTCAAACAGCAAGAAGTAAAAAGTGATAGACTCAGTGGCAGAAAGCAAAAGTCCTCAAGTTCTGTGCAAGTCTTTGTTTCCCCTGAAGAATCATGTTCTTCAAATTGGAAAAGATAAAAGTAACACAGTAAAGAAATAATTCAAGTCCAAGATAGTAGAGACGCCCCTATCAATTTTAAATAAATTTAAGTCTACAAGTCTAGATGAGTCACAGACCAAAGTACTGAAAGAATGTTAGGATTCTTACAAGGTGCTAAGTCACTGGAATGGATATAATTATCTAATTTAGCATGGTACTTAACAGTTCTCTAGTTCAGAGTTCACACCTTTCACACCTTTAAGAGAGCATACTTTTAAGGAGCTCCCACAAGCCCAGGGAATACCCACAAGCCCATTCTCTGGGAGGATATAAGGAGCCAGGATTCAGGAAGGAGGGGTCAAGATTTCATTCCCATTTCAACCTTCGTGCTGGCTGGAGGCTTTGGATTCAGAAGGAGCTGGAGACTGAAGCTGGCTGGAGACATTCTGACAAGAGCTAATCGGGGAACCAAGGAGAGAGATAGACCTTTAAGAAAGTTAGCTAAGCCCCAGGTGAAGGAGACAAGGCTTGAAGGAGAAAATAAAATGCCTGGAGATAAGATTTGAAAAAGAGACAGTAAAGGACTTTAACTCTTGGCTGCATTTTGGGATTATTGAACTGAACTAAAAATAAGGCTACTTCCAGAAGCCCTCCAAGAAACCTGTTCCCAGAGAAGGATCACAATTGAGAGAAACAGAACATTACAAAAGAACTTGAAGTTGTGATCACAGATCAACAATTGGAGGGATAATGGGAAATAGAAGTTCTTAGCAACTGGTTACTGACAAATGTTTTCAATACTCAGCAGTGAGGGAAAAGTAGTTTCCATTCTCATTTCCACGTCTTGGTTTCCATAAAATTTCACCTAAACTCCCATCTTCTCTAAGGAGCCTTTCCCAACTCTTCTCAATTCTAGAGCTTTCCTTCTCTTAATAATATCCTCTTTATCCTGTATATTATTTGTTTGTGCGTATTTGCTTGCTTATTGTCTATCCAATGAGATTGTGAATTTCTTGAGGGCAGAGACTTTATTTTGCATTTTTATGCCCAGTTTTTTACCACAGTGCCTATGACATAGTAGATACTTAATAAATGTTTACTGACTGACTGACTGACTTGAAAATAGAAGCCAATGAACTTGATGCTAATATCCAACAAAATTTCACGTTATTAAATTCATTTTGTTAATATTTTAAAAAGAAAGTGTTCAACAACTACAAAATACTTTCCACACAAATAAAGTCAGATCTAATAATCATTGGAAAAATATCAAGGGCTCATGGATAAACCAAGTGAATATAATAAAAATGACAATACTACCTAAATTAATCTATTTATTTAGTGCCATATCAATCAAATTCCCAAGAAATTATTTTACAGATCTAGAAAAAAAATAATATCAAAGGTCATCTGGAAGAACAAAAGGCCAAGAATTTCAAGGGAATTAATGAAAAAATGCAATTGAAGGTGTCCTAGCTGTGCCAGATCTAAAACTATATTACAAAGCAACAGTCATCAAAACCATTTGGTACTGGTTGATCAATGAAATAGGTTAGGTTCACGGACAAAATAGTCAATGATTATAGTAATCTATAGTTTGACAAACCTAAAGACCCCAGCTTTTGAGATAAAAACTCACTATTTGACAAAAACTGCTGGGAAAATTGGAAACTAGTATGGCAGAAACTAGGCATTGACCCAAACCTTATACCATATGCCAAGATAATGTCGAAATGGGTTCATGATTTAGAAATAAAGAGTGATATTATAAGCAAATTAGAAGAACAAAGGATAGTTTACCTCTTAGATCTGTGGAGAAGAAAGGAATTTGTGGCCAAATTATTGAACACAAATAGATAATTTTGATTATATTAAGTTGAAAAGTTTTTATACAAATAAAACTAATGCAGACAAGATTAGAAGGGAAGCAATAAACTGGGAAAACATTTTTACATTCAAAGGTTCTGAAAAAGGTCTCATTTATAAAATGTATAGAGAATTGACTCAAATTTATAAGAATTCAAGCCATTCTCCAATTGATAAGTAGTCAAAGAAAATCAACAGACAATTTTTAAATGAAGAAATTAAAACCATTTCTAGTCATATAAAAATCTAAATCACTATTTTTCAGAGAAATGCAAATTAAGACAACTCTGAGGTACCACACTACACACCTCTGAGATTGGCTAAGGTGAAAGGAAAAGATAATGATGAATGTTGGAGGGGATGTGGGAAAACTAGGATACTAATACATTGTTGGTAGAATTGTGAACTGATTCAACCATTATGGAGAGCAATATGGAGCTATACCCAAAGGATGATCAAACTGTGTATATCCTTTGATCCACCAAGTGTCTCTACTGGTCCTGTATCCCAAAGAGAGCATAAAAAGGGGAAAAGAACCCACATGTGCAAAAATGTTTGTAGCAGCCCTTTTTGTAGTGGCAAGAAAGTGGAAACTGAGTGGATGTCCATCAGTTGGAGAATGGCTGAATAAGTTATGGTATATGAATGTTATGGAGTATTATTGTTCTATAAGAAATAATCAGCAGGATGACTTCAGAGAGGCCTGAAGAGACTTAAAGAGAACTGATGCTAAATGAAGTGAACAGAATTAGGAAATCATTGTACATGGTCACAAGATTATGCAATGATCAATTCTGATAGATGCAGCTCTTTGCAACAGTGAGATGATTCAGGCCAATTCCAATGATCTTCTGATGAAGAGAGCCATCTACACTCATAGAGAGAGAGGGCTGTGGGAACTGAGTGTTGATCACAACATAACATTTTCACTCTTTGTTGTTTGCTTACATTTTATTTTCTTTCTCATTTTTTTTCCTTTTTGATTTGATTTTTCTTGTGCAGCAAGATAATTGTATAAATATGTATGCATCTATTGGATTTAGCACATATTTTTACCAGATTTAACATATATTGAATTACTTATCATTTAGGAGAGGGAGTGGGGGGGGAAGGGGAGAAAAATTGAAACACAAGGTTTTACAAGGGCTAATATTGAAAAATTATACATTCATATGTTTTGAAAATAAAAAGTTTTAAGAAAAAAAAAGAAAGGTTTCACTGGAGCTAGTATTATTAGTTCATCTAGAACATTAGCTCACCAAACAGGTCCTCAGAATATCTAGGTGTTATCACTACACAGGAGGTAAAGTAGTAAACTTATTTTAATTAGAAAGACTTAGTTGAAGATTTATTTAAAGGTGAATTGAAACCTTAGTATATTGAACACAAGATGAAAGAATTTAAGATCTCTTTTAGAAAAAGGAGAAAAGGAAAACATTTAAGGACAGCTAAGTTTAGGAAACTTAGGGCAATAGCAGGAAAGAGGCAATGAGTAGGAGTGAAAGTATAGTTTCTAAGAGACTGAGGAGTCTATGATAGTTGAATGCCTCACAAACATCTATTCTATGTACAAAAATAAATGATAGCTACATAAACAGCATGAAATCCATTTGGCTAAACTGGAAGCTAAGACATCAGAGGCAGAAATCAGAAAAATACAAAGAAATCACATTTTCTCATAACGAGTTGAAGAAAGAAAGCAAACAACATATAAATACACACAATGACTGTAAGAGATAAAAAAGGCAACAAAGAAAATATTATTTAATTATATCAGTTAAAAAAAAACAGATTATAAGTGTTTTCATTTTGAAAGGAAAATATTTTTTGAAAAAAATCTATGACCAAATAATTAATTATGATGGTAAAGTTGAAAATTAACTAAAGAAAGAAATAGTAAAAAATAAATGTGTCAAAATTTTAAAAATTTAAGTAAAACTATTCACATCAGATCCTGATAACATGTTCTTTTGGGGGTTTTCAGACATTATTTTAATACTATTTGTGGTTATTTTTGAAAACTCTTTTTAAGGCAAAAAGGCCTGAGTTTAGAAATCAATAATTATACCACCCAGCTTTTTAAAAAAGAACAATAATGATTGTAGCAATTAAAGTTCAACCAGCTTACCTTCACTCTCTGAGACAATATAGAATATTTCATTAGTTGATTTCCAAAAATATAGGATAGACAAGGCCACACAATAGGATGATTTTATTTTCATAAAATGTGTCCAATCAAATTAATTTCCTTTTCCATATGTCATGTGGTTATATCAATATGATATACCTAGACTTTGGATAAGACTTTTGATTCCATTCCATATGGAATTAGCAACAATCACATGTATGCGTTTTGTATTATACTACTACTAGATAGTTGCACAGCTAACTAAAAGATTGTTCCCCAAAAATGTTGTTAATTGCTGTTTAAGGACAGTAGGTTCCTTTAAGTATTATACTATCCAGCTTCATTTAATTTAGGGAAGGCTAGAAGGCAGTGTTAGTCTTACCTGCTCAGATAGAAAAATATCCACAAACCTTGCCATTGATGAGTAGCATTTTAACATCAGTTCTCTGGAGTTGTGATTTGTCAGTGCATTAATCAGAGCTCTTAAATTTTCTAGAACTATATTTCTTTATAGTATTATTATTGTATAAATCATTTTCCTGGGTCTTCTCATGTCACTTATCAGTTCATTTAAGACTTCTGTGAAACAATCCCTTTCATTTCTGCAATTGTCATAGCTACCGCCAATTTATCAGCACTGAGAATACCTCTTCTACACTTGGGAATGGCATATGGTTTCACTACCTTTGATTGTGATAGTGATGAAATAGAGAGGAAAAGAGAGAAATAGAGAGGGGGAAGAGAGAGACAATCTGGCCAATTATGATTTTCTACATTAATAGAACTCTCTATTGAAATAACTTTACGAATGAAATGAATTTATTTAGCACATTTAGATGTCATCTATTTCACTATGCATCCACTACTTGTTAATAATTGACTTGGATTTAGCTCTTTGATGTAGTATCTTTTATGTGAAAAAAAAAAAGTTTACTACAGTTGAACTTCTGAATCTTCCCTGTTTCTTTTGTCATTTTAGAGTAACTTCAACATGAAATTTATTGCTGGCTAGGAACTTTCAGTTATATTGATCCTAGTTAGTACTAGAAAGAGGATCTGGGCCTTTCATTCAAGTTTAACCTTTAAAAACGTATAAAATGCCCTTGACTTTATTTTACTCTTTCCTTTCATGTGGACATGTAAATAAAAGAAAGAAACTTTGCAATCTAGTCAGTACAGATTTTTTTTTCCCTCATCCCTCTTAACCTTATTTTTTAGTATATGGTTACTTTGTAATCAGCCTTTTAGCTTGCATCATTTTTTATCTCCTTTTTATGCCTTCTTACTTTTTATATATTTTTCCTATTTCTAAAGAATAACTACTAAAGATTTAAAAGACTTATTTAAACTCTGTAAATTTTCCTTCTTTTTTCCAAAAGCTATTTCATATTTGGTAAAGGATGTTTTTTGGCTGAGATGATTTGGGGGCTCTTTTGTCTTGGATCCCTAGCATTTCATGGAGGCCCCTAAAAAGTTTACTTCATGTTGTCTTTTTCATTCTAGCAACTTTACAATAAATTCTATAAAAAATAATCAGAATCAATGACTATCCGTTCCTCATTTTTCAGAATCAATATTTTATTCACAATAGCTTCAATAAAGTTATTGTGATTACATACATATCATTTGATCTTTATCCTTTCCTCTAATTTAGTGTTTTTATCTTTAACTACCTGATTTGACTACCTAAGAAGGCAAATTTAGAAATTACTTCCATATTAGTAACCAACTATTTTTGTCTGTTAACATATAAACAACTTCAGTTTGTATATATGTGTGTGTCTGTGTGTCTGTGTGTGTGTGTTTGTAAGAGAGAGAGAGAGACATTCACTGTATCCAGTGCCTCCTATCTTCTTGAAATAAGTATTTATAATATATGTCTTTTGCCTCTTTCATTTCTTAATCATGAACTTAAAATCTAATTCTTCCTTGAAGGGCTCAAATGTTAATTCATTTTCTTTTTTTATGTTCTTATCATATGCCTATTCTGTGTTTATTGCTTTGAAAGCCTGATGCTTTCAAGGAGCTGGAGGGATATTTGAGGGATATGATTCAGATTCTGCTATTCTGAGAGGAAACTTGTGAATGAGAATAACAAGCTGTAGAGAGTCTTCGTAGCAGAACTTTCCAATATTGAATCCAGCCTACCTGTCTAGGGAGTCCTAGTTGAAATAGGTTTCAAAAACTCTGATAAGCAATGAGAATTCATGAATGACATCAAAAGAAGATTAAAAAAAATAAACTAAACTCAGATCCTATAATATACAAAAATTCAGAAACCACAATTTGGGGGTCCATTGAGAAGTGTATATAGTATAACATAATAACTAAAATTAATAATGAACTTTTTTTATAAAGGCATAAGGAAAACATTTACAAAATATTTCCATTTAAAATCATTATAAAGAATTTTAGCTCTTTGGCAAAATCTTGACCATCTTCAAAATATCTACCTATATTTATTTCCTGAAGGTGCAAATAATTAAGATTTTATTTTAAATAGACATATGAGAGGATCACCACCTAGTCTTAAGGTTTATATTAAACCATTTGTTGAATATGAATAATCTCACTGGCTACTCTCTTTTAGCAAGTTAGTTCTTTTAATCTTTCTCCATCCTACTCCCCATGACAACTATTCAAAATTTATTCTCTCCTTAAATCTTTTTGCTGTTTCTTCCCTCCACTAGTGTCATAGCTAAGAACCTTACCTCAAACTTTTCTGATGAAATAGCAACTATTTGCTGTGATCTCCTTCTCTTCTTTGTAGTTCATAGTTCCTTGACATCATCTCCCATTCTCTTCACCTTTATTCTTTCTAATAAAGAAGTGGGCCTTTGGCTCACCAAGGCTAACTCCTTTACACAGTCTAGCAGATTATTACTTTTTACGTCCTCTCTACTTTTTCCTTTTTTTTCCCCTCCTCTAATCTTCACCCTTATCCAGGTTCCTTCCTCTTGATCTACCAACATGTTGAAGTCTCCCCCATCTTTAAAACATTCTCACTAGACTTTACCATTCTATCAAATGATCATCTTTCCTATTCAGAGTCAAACTTCTAGGAAAAGAAAAAAAGATTTTTTAAACTCCACTTTCTCTTTCCTTTTCTCTTAATCCTTTGCAATATGAATTCCAACATCATCTCAAATTGAACTGGTTCTTTTTCAAAAAAAAGAAGAAGAAGGAGGAGGAGGAGGATGAGGAGGAGGAAAGTAAATAAGGGAGAGAGGAAAGGAGGGTAGGAAAGGAATACTCTTATAACCCTGAAGAATATAGCAAATTCTCACATTAGTCATACCTGAAAATATTTGTCTATCTCTACATTTTAAAGTTTATCATCTCTCTTGTAGGAAGTTTGCGTTTCATTTTTAGTGTTCTGGACTTATGCTTTATCATTGCATTGATATGAATACTAAAGTCTTTCCCCTTTTTTTTTTTTTTCTGGTGGTTTTCCCCCTTATAATATACAATAACATAGATTATTGTAGAAATTGTCCTTTTAGTTCTACTCACTTCACTCTGCATTATTTCATAAGAGGCTTTCCAGTTTCTTCTGAAACTTATCAATTTTATAATTTCTTATGGCACACTAATATGTCTTCATATTCATAATTTGTTTTAACTGCTTGTCAATAGGAGGCCCATTAGTTTCCAATGTTTGACTACTATGAAAAGTGCTGCTTCAATTATTTTGGTGCATAAAGATCTTTTGTTTTCTTTCTTTGATCTTTTTGGGTTATTAGGCCTAGTAGTGGTATAATAATAATATAGCTGGGTCAAAAGGTATTCACATCTTCACATTGTTGTAATTTTGGGGGTATAGTTCCAAATTGCTTTCTAGAATGGCTAAACCAGTCAACAACTCTGTCAACAATGTATTACTGTGCTTGTTTTCCTATAGTTCCTTTAACATTTGTCATTTTCCTTTTTTATCAGTTTTGCCAGTCTGGAGAATATGAGGTAGAACCTCAGAATTACTTAATTTTCATTTCTCTAAATATTAGTAAATTGGGGCATTAAAAAAAAACTTTGCTGTTGATAAGGTGGATTTCCTCTTTTCAAAACTTCCTCTTTGTATCTTTGAATATTTATTTTTTTGAGGGGAATGGTTTAGTCCTATAAAGTTGAATCAATTTCTTATATCTCTTATGAGAACAGGAGAGGTACCACAGAACTGAGAAGTGCAAATGTCCCCATGCTCCAAAAGATATATATATATATATATATATATATATATATATATATATATATAGTCAAAATTGAACATTTTGAGTGTTTGTTTTGCCTATTTAATCTTCAACTCTTCCCTATCCATAATTCTAAAAGGTAAGTTCTTACTTGTATCTCTTCTTGTTTGTGATATGACCTCTTATACCTAGATTATATATTGACTTAGAACTTATCTTGGGATATAATAAGAGATGTTAGTCTAACCTAATTTTGTCTAGACATCTGTCCAGTTTTTATCAGTAATTTTTATCAAATTGTTTCATTTTTTTCCTGTTACTGTTATTGTGACTGAATTTGAACACTTATCGTCCTGAATCCTAATCCAGAATTCTATCCACAGTGCTATTTAGGTGCCCAGACTATCATTTCTTCATTTTGGACCCTGCTTGTCTATTAATATAACATTAACTCATATCTACCAATACATTGGAATTCATTAGCCATGAGAGGCCATGGAAATAAAATACAAAATAGTCCTCCATCCTCTTCTATTTCTATGGTGAATGTGGCAGAGCAATAGAAAAAAGGCAAAGATAGCTCTAGGAATCATACCCTTTTCAAACAGTTTATAAATATTAATTTAATTAATGTAAGTCTTGGTATTCTAAGCATGGGATCATTATCCAAAGCAACTAGGAATTCTTCTATAGGAAATGAACCATACAGATATTGACTTTCTCTCCATAAATGAAACTAGAGGTAATGCTGGCTTTTCCAAAGCATTCTTCCTTTTCTAAATAGTCACAGTTCATCACTTTTAATATGTTCAAGAATGTTGCTAGGTTTTAAAGTAAATGTCATAGATTTATAGTTTGATGACTCCGCCCTCTTCTCTTTTTGGGTCATGGGGACATTTGCACTCCTCAGTTCTGTGGCACCTCTCCTGTTCTCATAAGATTTTTCAGAGATCATTGATTCTGGCTCAGCATTCACATCTGCAAGTTTTTTCAGTACCCATTCATGTTGATTTATTCAGGCCTGGTGACTGGGTAACTAAAGTCTTTCCATTAACATATGAAGATTTTCCAGTCAAGACCTAGCTTTTTTAGTATAAAAGATGAGGCACCTTGATAGCAGGAAAGAATTGCATAGAAACTGAGACACATAATGGACATCAGTGGCTATCTAATTCAATCTATACAATTTGCCCATAAGAATTCTTAAATATTACAGTTTCTTAAAAAGGGAAATTCAGCAATCTCCTTCCCTGTAAATATTTAAAAGTAAGATTATAATGTATATTAGATGATTTACTGAAGACAGCAATTGTAACCCAAACCAGATTAAAATTAATTGGGAAATATTTAATAAATAAACATACAATAAAAACACATACAATGTTACATTTCAAAACTAAGAAAATACATGGTCCACAGGGATCCTTATGTGTGCATTAATGGCCTTTGCTTCTATTTGAGTCTGACACCAACTGGTTTAGATGATCTCCTAAGGGATCATTTCAGCGTCAGGTTTTGGTGATTGGTTGTTCTTATGTGCTTGAACATTTTTTCTTCTTTTAACAAGGTGGATGATATAGAAGCAGCGGTGACAGATTTAAAGGAAAAGAAGATCCGTATTCTGAGTGAAGAGGCCAAAATAGGTGCACATGGCAAACCAGTCATTTTTCTTCATCCTAAAGACTGTGGTGGAGTCCTTGTAGAACTGGAACAAGCTTGATCAAAGTTGTAAAAAACTTATAATGAGAGAATCACATATGAAATATGTTAAAATCCTGAGTTATGCCTTGATTTAGAAGTTCAAACATCTAACTTTCTGAAGAGTGAATGGATAAGATAAGAAAAAATGTATTTATTTTTACTTTTCCATGATCTTTGGGGAAACATTGATTAATTCACACCTTTAATAAATTGTAAAAATCATGTTTATGGAAATAAAATTATCCATATCTTTAAAATAGTTTGAATACTTCTTAAATAAAGTGTGTCAGTTATTCCAGAGGATTGTATGCTTAGAGTACAATGTATACTCTCAATTTGGAGAGATTAGCCACCAAAGTGGTGTGTACATTGACACCTTGACATAGCTGTAGATGGCTAAATGTTTAGGACTTCTTTGTTTTAACAGTCAAGCTGTTCTTTTGGCCACTGGGAGACAAGTTGGGGTTTTGTTTTGTTTTGTTTTGTTTTGTTTTTAACTGAAGTTTTCTAGACTTCTTGGGACCACCTAACTTTCTAAGCAGACTATTTTGGGCCAATATGTTTTGGGTGTTGGAAAATTAGAACAGAAGATTGGCAGCATATATGGAAGTGTGAACAGATGACTGGATCTGTGTCTGGACAGGTCATATGAATACATCAATTTATTAGTGATATGGGATACTAATTATTGGATTTACTGGAGGCAGACAAAGCAAATAGAAATTCCTCTTTTGCAGAATTTACATTCTAATTGGGGAAACTATATGAAAATACTTTTGAAAAAATGTATAAAGGGGGGACATTTGAATAAATCAAGTTATCTCATCCTATTTAAAATAAGTGTCAAGATGCTATGCCCTGATATTTAAATCAGATGAGAATACTGAAAAATCATGGGTTTTAGAGTAAGTGAAGAAAAAGTCTGACCAAATTTAGATGTCTTTGAAAACCATTGGATGAACTAGAATGATATTGCACAGGAAGCATGTTTAGACTCATTGGGAAAACTTGGTCAAAGCCTGAAGGTAATCTTTAAAATAGTGATTCAGATGGGAATTGAGGTTTGTACTTTTGTTTTTGTTTCTTAGAATCTAGCAGTTTGCATTAGGAGTCTTCCAACCCAAGACCTAAGAAGGGGTTACTAGGGAAAGAGAAAAGTGCCTTGGTCTTTGTCTCCCTTCCTCCTTCTCCACATAACTCGATGAAAACCTTGTGGACTTCTAATAAAAAGAGGATTAAGACTTTTCAACAGCTTCCTAGCAGCACCTCCAGAATACCAGCAATATCTGCAGGAGGTGCCAAAGGTAATTTGCACATGACAATAAGCAGATTCAAGGCTCTACAAGGAATTCATCAGGAAAACACTAATGCTAAAGTGAACATTTTGAGTACTTCAGCAAAAGGACTTCCAGGACTTATCCCTCAGTGCCATGAAATCTCTAAGCTTGAGCTTACTTTCCCATGGATTCTGTATATACTTTTAGGAAAAAAAAATTAAAAATGATCACAGGACTTTGGGGGACTAGTTTGTATCCTCTATATCATTGAAATAAGTACTTGTTCTAATGGTTAGATATGATTAATTGATATCAACTAATAATCATGCAAGGAAGTACCTTTAATAAGTATCAAGGATCTTGGGCAGATCTATAAATATTGTATATAGATTTCTGTTATGCTCAGCAACAATATATCAACTGTTCCTCAGACCTTTCTGAAGCTGCACTGCTCTCAGATAGATGACAATCTTCCAGATAAAGGATCAGTCTAATAAGGAGGACTCGAGCAGGAGCGAGACCTCCTCTTACCCCATGATTATCACAGGACAATCTATTCTCTTTACATTTGTAGAGACAGACAATGGAATCCTTGACAATCGTTGAACTCCTGGTGAATAACTTCCCCTTGTCTTATAACCTGAAAAATTTCAGTCACCTTTTGTATGAGCAATGGACCTCTCCATCTTGTAAATCTTGGCAGGAATAAATTAGCACCACATGCTTTGCCACATGATAGGAGCCTAAGACAATCAAAACCTCTTCTTCGGTTGGAATTTAGCTAGGGAGGGATGAAACATAGTAAGAACTAAACAAAGTTTTTGTCAAAATTTTCAAAAGGTAGATGGTGAAGCTGATTTTGGAAAATATAAGATAGGTGAAGTGTACTACTTTTTAATTCAAAGCAAAGGCATTTATTGAGATGGAACAGTAATAAAAAAAAGATAGCAAGAAAATATTTCATCTATAAGTTTGGAGCACACTCTCCCACAAATGCAACTTTAGCAGAAAGAATGAAAGAAGGGAATATTTGAAAAGATAGATGTGCAAGAAATATGTATAGCCACCATATACATCTGGAGGCAACCTATATTTGATGCTGCAAAGCCATTATCTTTTTAGTGATATTGTGCTGTTCATACTGGTTCTGTTCCCTGGATGATGGGTACTATATTTTATCCTGGAAAATTTTCCCTTTTTACTAGAGAATGAGGGAAAGTCAGAGCCACAGTCCCAAAGGAATTTAATTAATTTGGTTCAGAGCCAGTTCTCAGCTTCTGATCTCATGGGGGATGGAGGGGGAATTTGTACATCTCTGATCAAATGATTTCTCCCCATTTCCATTAATAAACTCCTAGAAGATAAAAGTCAGAGATCACAGGCCTTAAAATCTTAAAATGTAAAGAAAAGTTAACACTTTGTTTCTCTACTAGAAAAGAACTTTTCTAATCAAAACTAATGTGATTAATGTGAAGCTAGTTATTGGGTGGTCAAGTATTGCTTGCATTATTCATGTCCTCATAATAATGAAACACAGTCAAAGGAGGCAGATGAGATAGGAGACAACTCCTTAGAAGGTGACTCTTGCAAGCAGAGAAAAGGATCAACTATGTAAGAATATCTTCCTTAAGAGGAAATTGTTCCCACTTGTAGAAAGAGGGAATTTTCCACTCCTCCAGTCATGGCATCTTGCAACAGCTCTTTACCTATTAGGAGATACTAATCTCTGCATTCAGCAGAGTATTGAGGCATCAAGTTGCACTAAAAGGTATTAGCTCTGTGAATTGAGAATGAAGCCTATCAATAGTTGAACTGTTGAGAGCAACATGCCAAGAGAACCTGACCGAGTACTCTACCTAGAAAAAACACTTTGTATGTGCATGAGGATACCACAAGAAAGGGAAGGATGTGAGTCCTGCACTGCTAGTGTACCTCTCCACTAATACACTCCATGTATGTGACCACACTTCCCATTGTTGTGTTGCTGTAGAAAAGTTTGCCTTAGGTGCCTGGGACAGAATATTCTGTGTCTATTGTTCTTACAATGTCAGCTCAGTAACTGTCTGCTTTGAGCAGTGCCTACTAGCAAGGGTAAGCATACCAGTCAGGGCTCATGACATATAAGATTGCAGACCTCAAACTGAGGGAGTCATCTTGTTGGAAACTCAGCCTCCGAAACTGTACCGGGGGAAAACCCCAATGAAGGCACTTCCTACAATTTGGTCCGCTTTATACATGGAGTAGAAGCTACAAGAAAGCAGCATCATATAACGCCTATTTGGCTTGCTTTCTCTTTGATGTTAGTCTTCATCTTGAAAGAGAGACCCCAAAAGGATCAAGAGGCTTTTTAGGCTCAAGATGAGTTAAAAAGTAGTAAGGGAGCACCTGAAGCAGGTATGTGGCACAGTGGATAGAGTGCCAGACCTGGAGTCAGGAAGCCTCATCTTCCTGAGTTCAAATCTGCTTTCAAATCTGACTTCAGATTGGACCCTGGACAAATCACTTAACCTGTTTGCCTCAGTTTTCTCATCTATAAAATGAACTGGAAAAGGAAATGGCAAATCACTCCAGTATCTTTGCCAAGAAAACCCCAAATGAGGTCACAAAGGTTTGGACACAATTCAACAACAAGAGAACATCTAACTACTCTAAATGCATCCAGATTGCTTAGTTCAAAGTCTGAATAGATGATTATTGAAGTGCCATCCATGATCTTTTAGTAATCAAGGAAAATGAGGAAATAGTACAGGACTGAAAATAAGCAAGTACCAATTTAAAAAAAAAAGATGAAGAAGATAGACTCTTAAACACTGTAGGCAAGGGGAATTTGATGTCAACTTCTGACAAATGCCAAAATTATTTAGTAAATGGTTTTTAAAGTCCTTAATAGAAGAAACAATAATCATTTTGAATCAGTATAAGTTTACTAAGAAGAAATTATTCCAAAAAAATCTACATTTCAGTTTTGGCGTGATTACTATACTCATCGTTATAGGAGAAGAAAATCAGCTTGGATCACATTTGGGAAACTGCAGAGTGCTTTCAAAAACTCCACATTACTGTATCTACAAAAGCACTCATGTTCTTATAATGGCATATGTTTGAAATCATGGACCAAAATCTGGGAAGAATAAAGACTCAAAAAACAGGCTGTTTGTTGCCAAAAATTGAAGGCTTTCCAATTTGGAAGTCTGTGGAAGTTTATCTGTTGAAATTTGTTTTCCATTCATATGCCTATGTGAACCCAGAGTCACATAATTTTTAATAATATTTTGTTTTTCCCCAGTTACATTTAAAAGTAATTTTAAACATTCATTTAAATAATATTTGAGTTCCAAATCTTTTTTCTTCCTCCCTTACTTTCTCCCTCCCTGAGGCATGTCATAAGCAGTTTGTCAGAAATTAAACATGTTCAATCATTCAAAACAAAAAGACAATAGAAAAATATGTGCTTATAAGTAGACTGTAGCATGTTAACAATGACAACTTACACTCAGTGAAGGACTTGTATTGTTGGAAAAGGATATAAGCCAATTAAATAGTACAAATTGAAAACTAAAGTACAGTTTGATGATATATAAGAAACTTTTGAAATTTTTTTTTTAATGAGTGAAAGGCATTCAGTAAATGTCCATCGACAATTTATGGAAAGACATGACAAAGACAATTTGTGTTGGTAAAGTAGGAAGTACCAACAATAAAGAAACAAGATTCATTAAAGTATCACATACTATATAATGTGGTATACTACATTGTCTTTACAAATAATGCATGGTGTCTTTTTACTACATAGTGGAAAGAAAACTAGCTTATATCCAGAAAGAACTGAACTGGAATCTTAGTTTCAACACTAATTATGAGCAAATCACTTAAACCTTTCTGAACCTCAATTTCTTCACATGTAAAATGAGGATACTAATACTTCTACTACATAACTCAAAGGGTTGTTTCATGAGAAAGTGTTATTTTAAATGTGAACTGCTAAAACAACTGTTAGAAAACCAACTAGATAAGATATCTGGAGGTATAAGGGGCCTTAGTGAATATCTAGTCCAATCCTTTTATTTTGTAGATGAATAAATCAAGACTCACAGAGGTTTATTAACATGTCCAAATGAACATAGATATAGAGAGATAGACTAAACTGATGTAATCCAGTACTCTTTTCATCAATATATTCAGATTTCAGCAAGTATTTTTACAGTTACTCATGATATCTTTAACTAAATGGATTCATGTAGGATGGATTATGTAACAGTTATGTGAATTTGGAACTAGTTTATTGATCAAATCAACTGTTTATTAATGGTTGAAATTCAAATGATAGAGAGGACTTTAATTGTAGGACTCAGGACTCTGCCCTTGGTTCTATACTTGTAAAGATTGAGTTAGCTTCCTGTTGACCCCAGGATCAGCCAGAGTCAGGATCAGCAAAAGTCTTTGGTTTTTAGGGGGAGAAACAAAAGAGATGGACAAAACCGCCACAAGCTCTCCACCTACCAACCTCCCTTCTCCTTGTTTTCCTCCAAAGTGACTCTGCATTGTCTTACTCCACCTCCTAATCCCTCCTACAATTATCTGTATACACCAAATGAGCAAGCCAGTACAGAATAGTGAGAAGGGCTATTTTCCAAGCATATGCTAATAAATATTGTCCAATAGGTAATTAGCCTTAAGAGCTTGGTTGTCTGATTCCAGTGCACTAACTCAGAGTTTCAGCCCTTTACATGTACTGGTCAACAATTTTATCAAGAACTTAGATGAAGATATGCTTACTGAATTTTAAGATAGAAACTAATATTTTAGAAGATAAAATTAATAGCCCAAAATGTTTCAATAATCTGGATCAATGAAACAATCTAATAAGGTGAAATTTGATGGGGCTACTGTATTTAGTAATATCATTTACTCAAGTTCAAAATGGGAGAAGGTATATTATAATAGTTCACATGAAAAGGACCTGTATATTGTAGTGAACTAAAAGTTTAACGTGAATCAGTAGTTTGAGTTATTGACAAAAATGTTATTTAAGCTGTATTAATATATTTATCAGATGCTCTCCACAATACTCATCATATGGCAAAGTGAAGTAAGCAGAATCAGAACATTGTACATAGTAACAGCAAAACTGTACAATTAACTGCAAACTACTTAGCTATTCTCAACAATACAATGGTTTAAGGCATTTCCAAGACTCATGATAAAAAATGCTATCCATTTTCAGAGAAAAAATTGATGGAATCTAAATGCATATTGAATCATACTATTTTTTATTTTCTGTATTTTTTTCTCATGCTTTTTCCTCTTTGGATCTCTGTCTTTTCACAATACGACTAATATGGTAATATGTTTTAAGTGACTGGACATATTTAACCTCTGAAAATTTGCTTATTGTTTCAAGGAGGAAGAAAATAAAGCAGAAGAGAGATTTGGAACTCAATTTTTTAAAATGAATGTTTAAAATTACTTTTACATGTAACTAGGAAAAATTATAAAATATTAAAAATAATATGAATCTGGATTCACATATGGATGGAAAACAAATTTCAACAGATAAACTTCTACAAACATCCAAATTGGAAAGGCTTCCAGTTCTGGCAATAAATCAATTAACAAAAACTTATAAGCTACTTACTGTGTGCCAGAAAGTGTTTTAAGTGCTAGGAATAAAGAATATGGTGCTTGAAATAAATATTAAAGGAAAAGAAGGACTCCATGAATTGGAAAACAAGGAGCAGATACATTCCAGCATAGTGTACATTATAGGTTGGAAGATGATGTCTTATGTGTGAAGGATAGGGATGTGTCCAATTTTACTAGATCACAGATTACAGTAAGGAGAGTAATGTTGGATGAAGCTGGAACAATTAGTTGGGTCTAGATTGCATAGTACTTAGAAGCTAAACAGAGAGAGCAGTTTGTATTTTTATCCTAGAGATAATAGGAAGGCACTAGGGATGCTTGAGTAGGGAAAACACAGAATCAGATCTGTATTTAAAAGAAATTGTTTTGGTGTATGGGATGGCTTGAAGTGGAGACATGCCTGAGACAGGGAGACTAGTCTACTGCAATAATTTGGCTAGAGGTAATGACGGCTTCAACTAATGTGGTAGCTCTGTGAGTTAAAAGAAGGGAGTCAGATTTAAGAATTATGTGAAGTTAAAAACAAAAAAAATGCGGTAATTGATTGGATATAAGGAGTAAAAAAGTCTGAAATTTAGAATATTGCCAAGATTATTATCCTGATTCTTCATCCTGGAAGGATGATGGTGCTTTCAAAAGAAATAGAAAAATTTGATAGACAAAAGGTTTACAGAGGAAGAAAATAAAATTCCGTTATAGGCCATATTGAGTTTAAGGTTTTCAGAACATCAAGTTTGAAGTCTTTTTTTTTTTGTTGGTTTGCTTCTCCAGTGTTAGAGGTAGAATGTACAAGGGAGCTAAAAATGCTAAGACTCATGTAGTTTTCAAAATGTTAATAAACACTGAACTCAAGTATAACTATTTTAAAAATGAAATCCCTGTCTAATAATGGAAAAAGATGATATACTTCTAGAGTAACTAAGCCATAACAATGTTGACTTTCTTGCCATAAATAAAAACAGAAAATATAGAAAACTTGAAGCTAAATTAAAGGATGAATTTCAGGGTTTTGTTTTTTTTTTTTGAAAATATAAAAAAGAAGATAATGGAATTTGTTTCATTGAATCAATAATAAACATCATCCTTGGCACACTTTGTCAATGTCATCTTATAGTAAATGTAAGCAAAAAGACTATCATGAAGATAATCACAATTTATATGCATCAATATCATTTTCAGAATATGAAGAACAGAATGATTCTATGAAAGACTGGGTAATATCATCTTAACCATGTCACATAGACTGATACTTAAATGTATCCAGGATCAATGCAAAAGTAGACACAAGAGAATATTGAGGAATATGCTTTTAAAAGGTTTTTAAATAAGAAATAAGATAAAAATTTGTACATAATTCAGAAAAATTATGTCTATGTATTATGGAAATTTCTATAAGGAGATAGCATCACAATAAGCAAAACTGACTATTTAAATAGTTCTGTAAGCAAGAACTATTTTTTTTCTTTTTTTTTTCTTTTGTTGAAACAATTGGGGCTAAGTTATTTGCCCAGGGTCACATAGCCAGGAAGTGTTAAGTGTCTGAGATCAAATTTGAATTCAGGGTCTCCTGAATTCAGGGCTGGTGCTCTATCCACTGCGCCACCTAGCTGCCCCAGAAAGAATTGTTTTACAACACAACAGATTATAGATTATTAACTAGTTAGGGCAAAAATTAAAATCAATATCGAAGTAAAAGAAAAGATGAACATGAGAAGATGTTGCATGCAATGCAATTGTAATGCAAGCCATCTTTCTTCAGACAAACTATTAATTCTGGAAACTGTGGAAATGAATTAAGTGAAAAGTATCAACTTTGATTTTCACTATTTTTTATGGAAGTTTACCTAATCTAAAGTTGTCATCATGATGAAGAGACCTAAACGATCAAGAAAAAATGTCAGCCAAAAAATAATTGATGTCTTTGCTTCAGACATGGTACCCATAAGAATATGAACTAACCTGTAAAACATGAAAGAAGATTATAAAAAAACATTGCCTCAGAAAAGCAAAAAAATCAGTACAAGAAAAAAAAAAGCAAGTACAGAAAGCTTACCAAGAAATCTCACTAAGCAAATCATCTAAATATCATTAACAGGTTAAACTAAAAAAAAAAACAAATAAACAATAATGGAACTGATTTCCCAACATTTCTATAATAATCAATTTTCATCATCAGTGGTATTAGAAACCACTACACTGGACTGCACATCACACAGCCAGATTGTTATTTGACTAAATAGAAATACACTTAAGATGAAATCAGCAAAAGCAAATGGACTAGCTCAAATTCATACAAGTGAAATATAAGCTGCAAGCAACATAATTTGAAAAGTACTTATGGATTGATTTTTAAGAATTCAAAAGGAAAAGACACTAAACAACTGGAAAAAGTTATCACAGAAATTATTATCCAAAAAGGATGAATGAGAGGAAGTCAGAAACTACAAATATATTTACTTATCATCTCTATAAAATCTTTATGAAGATGTTCAATTTACATACCAAGATTATCTTTGATGAAAGTATAAAAAAGTAAAATAAAAAGGCTTTAACCGTCAACCGAAAGACATACACAAGAAGAGCCTGCTGAGTTTACTGTTTATTGATTACAAAAAAATATATATGCTTTACAGGCATTAAATACAGCTGTAAAGGCTTGCTTTCAACAAAGTATCTTCCCTATATGTGTTAAGATCATACAAGATTTCCTTAATAGAAGCACTCAGAGATGATTTTGTGCATTGATCCTGGTAATTAATTTTAAGTGGAGCATAATACAAGCTGATGAATGCACTTTTTTTTTTTTCATTCTATGGAAGGATTTTGTATAGAGAGCAATTGGAAAACCAATTTCCTGTACTGAGGGACTTCAGATGCTTTTGTTTGTGGATAGCATTATATTGATTGCAATAAGCCCTAGAATACCACAAGCATACCCTCAATGAAATTCATGTCCATTTAACATATATTTTCACATGGTAAAATAACCAAAAGGATAAAAAATACATATTTCTTTGATCATATTGTATATTTGGACGGAGAATCTCTTGAACTACTCCATTAAAACATATAATTTATAAAAACACTATAAAAGGACAATGAACTGAGATGAAAATTGAGTTGTTGGAGAGTATGAGCATCCTTTTTTTTTTTTTTTTTACCTTAGTTGGGGACAGTTTCAAATGTTGAACATATATATGTATATACATATACATACATATATATGTATATAGTTGCATAAAGTACATACATATACATATATGTATACATTACTAATAAATGTATAATAAATAAATGTATAATGTAATAAATGTAATAGTAGTAGTAAAGTAGTAAAGAAAGGCCCCTCCATTCTCATAGTTCTTATTGTTCTTAACATAAATGAATGTTTTATTTGATCAAAGGCTTTTTAAATATCTATTGACACAATTCAAAACTATATTTCTCTAATTTAAAAATGTTTAGTGAAATTCCTTTTTCTAAATTTTTGAAACTTTTTTGTAGAATAGGTATTTATTGTTTTATAGTTTTTTATCAGTTACAAAATTATCAACAAACACAAACATTTCTATAGACAAAAAACCCCAGGAAATGTGAATTTGTTTGAAGCTTTAAGTCCACTCACTACATATAGCTTGTTCCTTTTAATATTCATAAAATTTAATATAGTAGTATTTCCCTACTTGTATGTGTCCTCCTCTCAACTCCTCATTAACCTCTTTTATGTATTTTTTATTTCATTAATATTCCTTTTCTCTTTTTTCCTTTTCTGATATGACTATTATTATATCTTATCTCCTTCTCTAACTCCATCTGCCAAATAAAATTCCACTCATAATACACATATATTTAATCAAAACAAATTTTTCCTGTAATGATAATGTCTGGAAATGTATGTCTCTTTTTGAATCAATACTCCATCATCTTTTTGCCAGTAGCCATGGTACCTCCTGGACAATGGTCCTTGAAGACATGGTTGTTTAATGTATTAGTCAGAGATCTTAAGTTCTTTGAAGTTGTTTTCCTTTATAATGTTGTGGCCATTATATAAAAAGCTCTATTGCTTTTGCTCAATTCATTTTGGATCACTTTATGCAACTATTCCAAGAAGAAATAATAGATAATTCCAATAAGAAAATAATAAAAGTGAAACATCATAACAAAATATTAAGAATACATCTAAAAGTAATGCCTAGGGCCAAATCTTAGAGTATCTTAAATTTCATTCATCAACAAAAGAAAAAGAGTGAATCAATGACTTAGATATGTAACTAAAAATTAGGAAAGCAACAAATCAAAAAACCTTGATTAATCAAAAATTTTAAAATTTGAAATTAAATTTATCAACTTGCTAAATTAAGAGATGTTTCAGTTTAAAAAAAACTGAAGAAATAATTGTTAGCTAGTAGATTTTTTAAAAGAGAGGAAAATAAAATAACCAAAATTCACAACAAATAAAGAAGAAATAGATGAAATTATTAGAAATTGTTGTGCTCAGTTACATTGCAACAAAATTGGCAATAAATGAAATGGATGAATAGCCACAAAAATATAAGATTCCCAGCTTAACAGAACAAAAAAACCAAAGGACTAAAATAATTTACTCTGTATTTAAATAAAATAATAAAAAAATTCTAAAATAATAAAACAGGATTTATTTCCAACAGCATTAAATAAAATGTTACATAAATTATAAGAATAAAGAAGGAATCCTATCAAATTCCTTCTATAAGACAAATATGGCCCTGATTCCTAAACCAGAAAAAGATAAAGCAAAGAAAGAAAACTATAGCTCAGATTTCTAATAAATAGTGATACAAAAATAATAAGTAAGATATAAGAAAGAGTACATAATAATATCTTTGAAAATTATTCCTGACTATCCAGTTGGAGTTATATTAAGATTGTGTGGTTAGTTTGTTATTAGAAAAACTTTACACAAATTAGATCATATGAATAAAAAAATTAGAGAATTGGGAGATTAGTGAAGATTAGAAAAGATATTTGAGATATACAAGATGTCTGAGCAGTAATGGGAAGGCATTTTTATAATGCTCTATAAGAAAGAGATAATATATTAGCTGAAAAATTATTATAGAAAGTAGTAAGCAATTCTATTGTTCTGAAAGAAACATGTTCTCTTAGGGGGGGGGAAGCATTTTTTCTGGTAATATTACTTTAGATTTCCTTAATTCATATACCCAAATATCCATGCAATAACAAAGTTTTTAGAAGTCTAGAGCCTCAGTTCCTCAACTTGTTCCTTTCTTATATTAATTTATAATTCCTTTGTGCTTCAAAATGTATTTTTATAAAAGTTCCATAGCATACCAAAAAATATGTATTTTTAAATTTTCTCATTTTTCAAATCTAACTTTTCCAACAAAATTTTCCACTCTGTTTTTGTGGCTTATCTTCTGTTAAATTTATGCTGTTCTGAAAAAGGAATATAAAGGTCGCCTACTATAAAAATAACCAATAACACAATCTATTTTGTAAACAAATCTTTATATTTTAGTTACTAATTTAGTGCTTATGTAGTTAATAATGGTATTTTCATTATATACAAAGTTTAGGAATATATTTTTAGTCATATTAAGTACATTTTCTAAAGCTGTGATTGTAATTTCTGATTTATAAAAAAATACATTAATTTTTAGTAATTGTCCCCACCATTCACTTTCATTCTATTTTTAATGTTTCTTATATTTAACAACTTATTTGGTTTCATTTTTTATCCTGCCAAATATTGCTCTATTAGGGAGCAAAATCCATTCTAATTATAACTTGTTGGGCTTGTATTTTCCTCCATTTCATTTTTTTATAAATTGATTTCTCCGTTTTACTTTTTAAAGATGGCAGTTAGTTCCATAAATCTCATTAAAAAGAATTTGAGTGTGTGCTTTCTTTCATTTATACTTGTTTTCCTGTAGAAGACGTATTAAAAATATTTCATTGGGTTTCAATTCCTCAAAATAGATCTCAGTCTGTGTTATTGAAAATGATAGTGTTTCTATCATTAGAAAACATTTTTAAAGCAAAATGACCTAAAATTTTATTCCTTCTTACTTCCAGATTTTGTTTAAAGTCTCAGACTCAAGGAATACTACTAGGAAATAATATATTGTTAAGTTACCCGATACGTTGTTCTCAGATCCCAGGACACTTTATTTTTTATTAAAAAGCCTAAGAAAGATCAATAAATTATTATCAGAGATTCAGTCATTTGTTTGGAGTAGTGTTAACATCTTAAAGAGAATTGCTAAGACAGACATTAAAATAGAAGTCTTACTATTATTGCCTATGTATATTCAGACATTTATAGAAATTGGAGTCAATTGTAATACAAGTATTAAACAGTTTTGAGTGGAGCAATAATATGCTAAGTAAAAAAAGAGGGAAGTGAATTTACATCACTTTACCAAATTCAAATACATACTGAATTTTTGCAAGTTGATATAGTTGCCTTCCTTTCAAGCCATTAAAAAAAATGTAGATTCCATGTATCATATTTGCATAAATCATGTATGTATCTATTTTATAAATACAGTTTAATCACCATACTTTAATGTGAAGAAACTAAGAAGAATGACAAAATAATTTAAAATTGTAAGTAAGGCTTACCAAGAAAAGTTGATGAAACAGGTTGTTCAGCAGTGAAGGGAGAAAGTTAAGTGGTGACTTGATTACTGCCTTTGAGAATATGAAAGCTTTTTTTTATGATGAGGATGCTGATCAGTTATTTTTAATGTCTGTAAAAATCACATGTGGGAATTCATGAATTTAAAATATATTATCAACTTTTAGTGTCAAAACTTGACTCAAGATGAGCAGAAAAATTGACCAGTTTGTTTATTTTGACTTTCAATCATCTTTTCCTTATTCAATGCTGAGATGAAGCTCATCTTTCAGTTTATTGAAAATTACCCAAGTTGCTCTGCTTTTCCCCTCCTTTCTCTGAGCTGTCACACCAGTCCTGGAAACTGAGTATTGAAGTAAATGCTTTGGCTGACCACAAGGGTCTTTTCTAGTAACTAAAATTATGTATTAAGGAATAATACACCTTACTTTTTTAACCTTGTGATAGGGAAGCAAACTTCCTTATTAAAATTATATGGCCGGTGAGCCCAGGGCCATTGTCTCATAAAGGGCTCCAACTCTGAACTCATATGAACTGGGTTTACACTAAGGAAGACAGTGACAGTGAGCATCATTATTTCATACCTGATCATTCTGGAAATTATTTAGCATATCCCCATTACAAGTAATGCTTGCTGATGGATTAAGAAAAAAATGTATTTATATCTACACTTTTAAGTGTTTTTAATAGACATGAGTGCTGTACTTTATCAAAAGCTTTTTTTTTTGCATCTGTTGATATAATCATATAGTTTTTTTACTTGTATTATTCATATGATCAATTATGTTAACAGTTTTCCTTTTGTTAAATTATCCCTATATTCCTGATATAAATCCTACCCAGTCATAATATATGATATTTATAATTGTTGTATTTTAGAAGTATTTTATTTAGGATTATAGCATCCATATTCATTAATGAAATTTGGCTTTAATTTTCTTTCTCTGTTTTTACTCTTCCTGGATTAGGTATCAGTACCATATTTGTTTCATAAAAGGAGTTTGATAGTATCCTCTCTTTGCCTATTATTCCAAACAATTTATTTAATATTGGTATTAGTTGATCTTTATATAAGTTTGATAGAATTCATTTGTAAATCCATCTGATCTTGATGCTTCTATCTTAGGAAACAAGAAACAGAGAGCAGAGTGAGGTATAAAATGGATAAATTTAAGTATATGAAATTTTAAAGCATTTGTACAAATAAAAAATGTAGCCAAGATCATAAGGACAGCATAAATTTTTGGTGAAATTTTATATTTACTTTCTCAGATGAAGATCTCATATCTCAAATATGTAAAGAACTTTATAAAATCTATAAGAATATGAATTATTTCCCAATTGATAAATGGTCAAAGTATATGAGCAGGCAGTTTTCCAATGAAGAAACCAAAACAATTTATAATCATATGAAAAATGTTCTAAATAATTATTGATTAGGAAAATGGAAATGATTTAAGGGAAAAGCACCAAATGTTGGAGGAGATATAGAAAAATTGGGATATTAATTCACAACTGGTAGAATTGTAAGCTAACTTAATCATTTTAGAGAGCTAGCAGGAATTATGCCCAAAGAGTTATTACTACCTATTCTCTTGATCCATAGGTCTATTTCTAAAGATGATTAGGAAAAAAGGAAAAGAACCTATATGTTCCAAAATACTTAACAGAAATTCTCTTTGTGGTGGCAAAGAATTGAAAATTGTGGGAATATCTGGCAATTGAGTATAATTGAACAAATTGTGGTATATAATTGTGGTAGAATACTACTGTGCTATATGAAAGAATGAGCTTGATGATCTAAGAAAAAAAATTTAGATTTGCATGAAATAACAAAAACCATTGTATATTAACAGCAATATTATTTTAAGAATATCTTTGAATGTATGTTATTTTAACTATTATAAATACACAAATTAACTACAAAGGACATATAAAGGGAAGATACTATCTATATCCAGAGAAAAAACTGATAAGCAAAAGTACATATTGAATGATTTTACATGCATATTCATATACATATACATACATATATATACATATTTATTACATTACACATATATATATATATATATATATATTTGTGCCTAATGGTAGCCAACTCTAGGGTAGGAGATGTGTGAAGAGGAAAAAAGAAAAGAAAAAAATGATAATTATATATTTTTAAAAGCTGTATATAATAGATTTTCAAGTTCATGTACAATCATCTTTTTTATTATACTGTGTTACAGAAGAGCTTGTTTCATTCCATAAATTAAAAATGAAATAAACAAAAAAAATTTTAAAAAGAAAACCCACTATAAAGAGGTTTAGTTTATTTTCCCCTGATTTCTCTTTTACTTGTTGATGCCATTTTGTATTAACTCCAGGGAAATCTTTTTTTTTTTTAATCAGACTAATCAAATGTTTATTCATTAAAAAAATTAAGTGATACTAAAATGCAAAACATTATAATAGGTCACCTATGTAGATGTTTTGGTTCTATATACAAAGACTATGGTTTAACTCAAGAAATTTTATGACTAACAGGTGATCTTACAAAGTCTTTCCCTTTAATTTTTTTTCATCCATATACATAAATGTAATAAAAAGAAAGAGAAAGTAGAATGTGTATCCCTTAGACATTTGTATCCCTTTGAAGATTGATTTCTAAGCTAAAAATCATGTTATCCCACAAAATGTCCTTAGTGACCTCATCAGAGACCAGATTGGGCAGAACATGAATCTGTTTTAGTTAATAAGAACTTACTTTTTTTAACTGAAATTTTTTCTTGCTTTAATAGAATTATTTCCCTAGTTACATTTAAAACAATTTTAAAATTTGTTTTTAAAATTTTGGGTTCCACATTCTCTCCCCTTTTTCCTACCCCCACCCTTCTTTAAGAAGGCACATATGAAGTTATATAAAACACTCCATAACAGTCATGTGGTAAAAGTAAACATAGATCTCCTCCCCCCCAAAAAAAATCCTCAAGAAAAATAAGGTTAAAAAAAGAAAAAGTATATTTCTATCTGTATTCAGACACAATCAGTTCTTTCTCTGAGTCTGTATAATATTTTTTTATCATAAGTCTTTCAAAGAAGTCATAGATCATTATATTGCTGAGAATAGCAAAGTCATTCATGGCTGATCATTCCACAACATTGCTATTACTTCGTACACAGTACATTTCATTTTGCTTGAGTTCAGGAAGGATTTTCCAGATTTTTTTTGAGAGCATCCTGCTCATCATTAGGGAAATATTTAACACAAAACTGAGGCATCATTCATATTTAACTCCTCAGAAAGTTCAGAACAATGTCCTGTGTAGAATAGGTAGTTAATATATAATATGGTAATCGAGTATAGAATAGTGATTCACTTTCTTTAACATTAAAAATGCCTAGTCACAAAAGAACTCCATAGCATGATTTAACAAATACAAGAAAACATAAATACTGATTGATCATATATATAATACTCCTTCCCAAAGATAAAGACAACTCTATGATCTCCTGAAATAGATAATTTACTTTTACCTCAGACCATCACTTTCTGAGTAACTCACAAAATCTGGGTCTCCTGACAAATCAAAGCATGTTTTAGACTTTCTTAATCCTTTTGGATTAAGTAGTTATCTTTGTGATGATGATGGTGGTGGTGGTGCTAGGGAAATCACTTCCTGTTGTCCAGCAGTATTTGAGTCAGAAATTCTCAAGCCCTTGACCTGAAGTTAGCAGGAGGGCCAGAAATGTTCATTTCTCAAGGTCATTGGTTACAAACCTGTGCTGAGGGAAACAAACAAACAAAACCAGAATACAAAAGAAGATGGCTAAGGAATCAGGCTTGCTTAGGCAAGTCATTTTGTCTAGACAATTTGTGACTTTTTCAGGTTCTCCATTTACCCCCACTAATTTCATCATCAGGAAATGATTCAATCAATCTTGTTATTTATATCTCATCAGTACTTCTGCCTCTGATTAGAGGATGGAGCCATAAATTCTTCCATTTAAGGAAGGTGATAGTGCTGACATCTCAGGCATCTGTTGTTTGTCCTTTATTTTTGAAAAGGACCAATAACATCCTAAAGGTTTTGTCTTGACTCACAGATGAATTGGATTTAAGTGAGACATAACTGTACAAAGTCATCAGTCTCATTCTCTTCTATATAGTCATTGAAATACAGTAGCAAGACAGAAGTCAAGACAACTGGCTATGGCCCTGGCTACAGTAGGTCTAGATGTCTCTTTATTTTCTACCTGGCATTTTGAACTTCTTTGGTTTCTCTACCATGTCCATGCTTGGGAGAAGGGGGAAATCTTTCCCTCTTTCCTCACTTTTCAGGGTTTTCGGTGTATTGTCTTCCCTATTAGATTGTAAATATATTGAGTGCAGGGACTGTATTTTTTCTATTTATACTCTTAGACCTTAGCACAGTGCCTGATACATAGCAAGTGTTTAATAAATGTATATAGATTTTTGACTCTTGATGTGTGTTTACTGCCACATGCTTGAAGCTGCCTGCCACTAGAAAGTGAGAAAGAAGAAAAAATGTTCCCCTCCTAAGAGCCATTCCTTAATTGATAAATGATCAAAGAAGATGAATAGACTATTCTCAAAAGTAGAAATCCAAACTATCAACAGTCATATAGAAAAAAATGTTCCAAAACAATAATAATTAGGAAGATGAAAGTTAAGGCAATCCAGTTCTACTCATCCCCATAAGACTGACAAAGATGATAAAAGAAACAAATGTTGGAAGGAATTTCAGGCAAAACAGGTATATTAAAGTATTGTTGCTGGAGTTGTGAATTGACTCAAACATTCTGTAAAGCAATTTAAGACTACCCCTAAATAATCAGTAAACTATGCAAATACTTTAAAAGAACAATAATAGTTTTTTATTTTTCAAAATACATGCAAAGACAGTTTTCAACATTGACTCTTGCAAAACCTCGTGTTCCAAAATTTTCTCTCTCTCCCTTCCTCTCTCCCTCTCCTCTGAACAGCAAGTAATCCAATATAGGTTAAATATGTGCAAGTCTTCTAAATATATTTTCACATTTATCATGCTACACAAGAAAATGGTACCAAAATGCGAATGAAATGAGAGGAAAAATGAGAGGAAAAACAATCAAATAAACAATAACAACAAAGGTGAAAATATTATGCTGTGATCCATATTCAGTCTCCATAGTTCTTTCTCTGGATGCAGATGGTTTTTTCTATCACAACTCTATTGGAACTGCCTTGAATCACCTCATTGCTGAAAAAAGTAAAGTCCACAATTGATCATCTCATGATCTTACTGTGTACAATTTTTTTCTTGGCTGTGTTCATTTCACTTAGCACTAGTTCATGTGAGTCTTTCCATGCTTTTCTGAAATCAGCCTGATCATCATTTTTTATAGAACAATAATATTCCATTTCATGTACACACCTAAACTTAGTCAATCATTCCTCAACTGATGGGCATCTACTTGGTTTTCAGTTTCTTGTCACTATAAAAAGAGCTTCTACAAACATTTTTTGATATATGGGTCACTTTCCCTTTTTATGATCTCTTTGGAATACATAGAGAGACACTCCTGAATTATACGGTGTGCTTAGGTTGACCCCTTTGGGCATAGTTTCATATTGCTATCCAGAATGGTTGGATCAGTTCACAACTCCACCAATAATGTATTAGTGTCCCAGTTTTCCCACATCTTTTCCAGTATTTATCACTATCTTTTCCTGTCATATTACTCAGTTTGAGAGGTGTGAAGTGGCAGTTCCATTATGATCAGCACTTGTTCTCCCTCTTCTTTATATTCATTGTTCTTCCCATTATCTTTGCTTTGGAAAATTTTATGTCCATGGTGCTCTACCATCAGGGGTGTCCTGGTAAATGTTTAACAACTAACATTCTCTAAAAAGGAATGCATTTTTGACATACTTTTAAGTTTAATCTGCATTATTAACATTTTGTACATTTTTTTTCAGTCTAGAGAATCAACAAAACACTAAATCAAGCCTTGATTTGTAAAATTCACTGATTTCTGAGTTGTATATGCTCACACTAAAAATTTAACAATTGATTCTCACAAACACCATGGTATAAACTATATCCAAATCACTACTGATCAGAGAAATGCAAATTAAGGCAACTCTGAGATACCACCACACACCTGTCAGATTGGCTAAAATGACAGGAACAAATAATGATGAATGTTGGAGGGGATGTGGGAAAACTGGGACACTGATACATTGCTGGTGGAGTTGTGAAAGAATCCAGCCATTCTGGAGAGCAATTTGGAACTACGCCCAAAAAGTTATCAAACTGTGCATACCCTTTGACCCAGCATTGCTGCTATTGGGCTTATATCCCAAAGAAATACTGGGGAGGGGAAAGGGACCTGTATGTGCCAAAATGTTTGTGGTAGCCCTTTTCGTAGTGGTTAGAAACTGGAAGATGAATGGATGTCCATCAATTGGAGAATGGTTGGGTAAATTATGGTATATGAAGGTTATGGAATACTATTGTTCTGTAAGAAATGACCAACAGGAGGAATAAGAGAGACTTGGAGAGAGTTACATGAACTGATGCTGAGTGAAATGAATAGAACCAGAAGATCGCTGTACACTTCAATGTTGTATGAAGATGTATTCTGATGGAAGTGGATATCTTCAACATAAAGAAGATCCAACTCACTTCCAGTTGATCAATGATGGACAGAAATAACTACACCCAGAGAAGGAACACTGGGAAGTGAATGTAAACTGTTAGAACTACTGTCTATCTACCCAGGTTACTTATACCTTCGGAATCTAATACTTAATGTGCAACAAGAAAATGGTATTTACACACATATATTGTATCTAGGTTATATTGTAACACATGTAAAATGTATGGGATTGCCTGTCATCTAGGGGAGGGAGTAGAGGGAGGGAGGGGATAATTTGGAAAAATGAATACAAGGGATAATATTATAAAAAAATTACTCATGCATATATATTGTGAAAAAATTATAAATAAATAAAATTTTAAAAAAAGTCTAGTTTACACAACATAACTGCCAATCAGGAGAAAAAAAGGCAAACTAAAATAGTATTAGACTAAGAATTATTTCAGTGACAGCAAAACACTTCAGATTTCTCATAAAGAAAAAGGATCAACATTATCAAAAGAGCATCTATTTTTGTTACCATCAAGATAAGAATTCTGGAGCTTTGTTTTCATTGATTCTTTTGACTTTTGACTTTTTGTGCAGATAACTGCAATTACTAAGTAATTTTTATCCACTGTGAAACTTATTACTAAGAATATAGTTTAGAACACTAGTCACTTGATTTTTAAAAATCAACTCTAAGAAAAATGAGTCTTGAAAATGATACTTTGTTGATCTAATTAAAAGAGATAAGGAAGGGCATTATATCCTGCTAAAGGGCAGCATCAATGATGAAGCAGTATCAATATTAAACATATATGCACCAAGTGGTGCAGCATCTAAATTCTTAAAAGAGAAATTAAGAGAGCTGCAAGAGGAAATAGACAGCAAAACTATAATAGTGGGAGATCTCAACCTTGCACTCTCAGAATTAGATAAATCAAAGCACAAAATAAATAAGAAAGAAGTCAAAGAGGTAAATAGAATACTAGAAAAGTTTGATATGATATGATATGATAGATCTTTGGCGAAAGCTAAATGGAGACAGAAAGGAGTATACTTTCTTCTCAGCAGTTCATGGAACCTATACAAAAATTGATCATATACTAGGGCATAAAAACCTCAAAATCAAATGCAGTAAGGCAGAAATAGTAAATGCATCCTTTTCAGACCATAATGCAATCAAAATTCCATTTAATAAAAAGCCAGGGGAAAATAGACCAAAAAATAATTGGAAACTAAATAATCTTATACTAAAGAATGATTGGGTAAAACAGCAAATCATAGACATAATTAATAACTTCACCCAAGAGAATGACAATAATGAGACATCATACCAAAATATGTGGGATACAGCCAAAGCAGTAATAAGGGGAAGTTTTATATCTCTACAGGCCTACTTGCATAAAATAGAGAAAGAGAGGGCCAACGAATTGGGCTTACAACTCAAATTGCTAGAAAAGGAACAAATTAAAATTCCCCAGACAAACACAAAACTTGAAATTCAAAAAATAAAAGGTGAGATTAATAAAATTGAAAGTAAAAAAACTATTGAATTAATAAAACTAAGAGTTGGTTCTATGAAAAAACCAACAAAATAGACAAACCCTTAGTAAACCTGATTAAAAAAAGGAAAGAGAAAAAGCAAATTGTTAGTCTTGAAAATGAAAAGGGTGAACTCACCACTAATGAAGAGGAAATTAGAACAATAGTTAGGAGCTACTTTGCTCAACTTTATGCCAATCAATTCGATAACTTAAATGAAATGGAAGAATACCTTCAAAAATATAGCTTGCCCAGATTAACAGAGGAAGAAGTAAGTAGCCTAAATAGTCCCATCTCAGAAAAAGAAATAGATCAAGCTATTAACCAACTTCCTAAGAAAAAGTCCCTGGACCAGATGGATTTACATGTGAATTCTATCAAACATTTAAAGAACAACTAACTCCAATGCTATGTAAACTGTTTGAAAAAATAGGGATTGAAGGAGTCCTACCAAATTCCTTCTATGAAACAGACATGGTACTGATACCTAAACCAGGTAGATCGAAAACTGAGAAAGAAAACTATAGACCAATTTCCTTAATGAATATTGATGCTAAAATCTTAAATAAGATATTAGCAAATAGACTTCAGAAAATCATCCCCAGGATAATACACTATGTCCAAGTGGGATTTATACCAGGAATGCAGGGCTGGTTTAATATTAGGAAAACTATTAGTATAATTGACCATATTAATAATCAAATTAATAAAAACCATATGATCATCTCAATAGATGCAGAAAAAGCATTTGATAAAATCCAACATCCATTCCTACTAAAAACGCTTGAGAGTATAGGAATAAATGGACTATTCCTTAAAATAATAAGGAGCATATATTTAAAACCTTCAGTAAACATCATATGTAATGGCGATAAACTAGAACCTTTCCCTATAAGATCAGGAGTGAAACAAGGTTGTCCACTATCACCATTACTTTTCAATATAGTACTAGAAACTCTAGCCTCGGCAATAAGAGCCGAGAAAGAGATTCAAGGAATTAGAGTAGGAAATGAGGAAATCAAATTATCACTTTTTGCAGATGACATGATGGTATACTTAGAGAACCCCAAAGACTCTGCTAAAAAGCTATTAGAAATAATTCAGAATTTTAGCAAAGTCGCAGGATACAAAATAAATCCACATAAATCCTCAGCATTTTTATACATTACCAACACAATCCAACAGCAAGAGATACAAAGAGAAATTCCATTCAAAATAACGGTCGATAGTATAAAATATTTGGGAATATATCTACCAAAGGAGAGTCAGGAATTATATGAGCAAAATTACAAAACACTTGCCACAAAAATAAAGTCAGATTTAAATAATTGGAAAGACATTCAGTGCTCTTGGCTAGGCCGAGCAAATATAATTAAGATGACAATACTCCCTAAACTAATCTATTTATTTAGTGCTATACCAATCAGACTCCCAAGAAACTATTTTAATAACCTAGAAAAAATAACAACAGAATTCATATGGAACAACAAAAGGTCGAGAATTTCAAGGGAAGTAATGAAAAAAAAATTAAGTGAAGGTGGTCTATCAGTACCTGATCTAGAACTGTATTATAAAGCAACAGTCACCAAAACCATTTAGTATTGGCTAAGAAATAGACTAGTTGATCAGTGGCATAGGTTAGGTTCACAGGGCAAGATAGTGAATAAAAATAGCAATCTAGTGTTTGACAAACCCAAAGATCCCAAATTTTGGGATAAGAATTCATTATTTGACAAAAACTGCTGGGAAAACTGGAAATTAGTATGGCAGAAACTAGGCATGGACCCACATTTAACACCACATACTAAGATTAGATCAAAATGGGTCCAAGATTTAGGCATAAAGAACGAAATCATAAATAAATTGGAGGAACAGGGGATGGTTTACCTCTCAGACTTGTGGAGGAGGAAGGAGTTTGTGTCCAAGGGAGAACTAGAGACCATTATTGATCACAAAATAGAAAATTTTGATTACACCAAATTAAAAAGTTTCTGCACAAACAAAACTAATGCAAACAAGATTAGAAGGGAAGTAACAAATTGGGAAAACATTTTTACAGTTAAAGGTTCTGATAAAGGCCTCATCTCCAAAATATATAGAGAATTGACTTTAATTTATAAGAAATCAAGCCATTCTCCAATTGATAAATGGTCAAAGGATATGAACAGACAATTTTCAGATGATGAAATTAAAACTATTTCCACTCATATGAAAGAGTGTTCCAAATCACTATTGATCAGAGAAATGCAAATTAAGACAACTCTGAGATATCATTACACACCTGTCAGATTGGCTAAGATGACAGGAACAAATAATGATGAATATTGGAGGGGCTGTGGGAAAACTGGGACACTGATGCATTGTTGGTGGAGTTGTGAAAGAATCCGACCATTCTGGAGAGCAATCTGGAATTATGCCCAAAAAGTTATCAAAATGTGCATACCCTTTGACCCAGCCATACTACTACTGGGCTTATATCCCAAGGAAATACTAAAGAAGGGAAAGGGACCTGTATGTGCCAAAATGTTTGTGGCAGCCCTTTTCATAGTGGCTAGAAGCTGGAAGATGAATGGATGTCCATTAATTGGAGAATGGTTGGGTAAATTATGGTATATGATTGTTATGGAATACTATTGTTCTGTAAGAAATGACCAACAGGAGAAATACAGAGAGGCTTGGAGAGACTTACATCAATTGATGCTGAGTGAAACGAGCAGAACTAGAAGATCATTATACACTTCAACAATGATACTGTACGAGGATGTATGCTGATGGAAGTGGATATCTTCAACATAGAGAAGAGCTAATCCAATTCCAATTGATTAATGATGGACAGAAAAGGAACACTGGGAAATGAGTGTAAACTGTTATTTTTACCTTCTGAATCCAATTCTTACTGTGCAACAAGAAATTTGGTTCTACACACATATAGTGTATCTAGAATATATTGTAATATATTTAACATGTATAAGACTGCCTGCCATCTGGGGGAGGGGGTTGGGGGAGGAAGGGAAAAAATCTGAACAGAAGTAAGTGCAAGGGATAATGTTGTAAAAAATTACCCATGCATATGTACTGTCAAAAAAAGTTATAATTATAAAATAAAATAAAAATTAAATTTTAAAAAACCTATTACTATTTTCTATTCTTTTTCTCTATTTGTCAGACAGAACAGAATGCTGACTTCTCAATGAACCTGTTCCCCAATTATTGACTATTTTTGTTGCTTAATAATAAATAACTTTATTCCCATTGATATAAAAAAAAGAAAATGATACTTTGAGTTCAGAAATGTGCTGTTTCTCTGGCTCTCACTTAGAGGGGCAGAGTGGGCCCCAACAATAGGTTGGGACTGAGTCTGTTCTCAAAAGCAAATTGAAATGTCCTTAATTGAGAAGTGAATAAAAATTGAGGATATCCTCCAGAATATCAGGGTCATTGAGAAATATGTTGTTCTTCCTTCATTTTCAGAAGACCAATGACATTACAATATTGGGGTCAGAATAAAATAGCAGATGAGAGGTGATCATCGTGACCTGTGAATTAGTTTTAAATGAGGCAGAGTTGCACAAATTTGTCAGTTTTACTCTTTCTGAGTCACCAAAGTCCTGTGTCAAGACAAAGTTAAGACAATTGGTGATGGCCTGGGAGACAGTGAATGACTTTGGCATATTTGACCTAGTCCTAATAGCTAATAGTGCCTGCTACAGTTACCTCCATGGCCATTAGAACAAACTGTTCTTATCTGCCCATTCTAAAAGGGAAAGTCTTCACATGCTTGGGATAGACACTCCCCCAAGTCACTGATGGATTTGAAGCCTGTCGGGCTGCCCTCAACCTGGCTTAGTCCATCTGCTGAGATGGTTTTGCTGGGATATGCTGCTGTCGAGACTTCAGCTTCTTGGAGCCACAAGTGTGAGAAATGGGTGATAGGTGGATCCCAAATGTGGAATAAGCAGCCCTGAAAAGGGGCTCAGCTCAGCAAGCCCTCACACTAAAGGTGCTAGCTTCCCTGAGATCTCCATACACTCCCATTGAGAAACATAATAAAATTAGAAAAAAGTGAGCCCACCCAACAACACACATACCATTTCCTGTGACTAACCATTCCAGTGGCAAAGTAACCTGGCTGGTCCATGCCAATATTATCTGTATCCTGCAAGAACCAAGCTAGCAGCTGAGAGACCTACGCAGCTTAGCCTGAAAGAGACCTAACCTATCCAGCAGAGCAGCTGAGTACCTCATCCTTTCACTGATGCTCAATCCTGAAAGAAAGACTGTTAAATGTAAAATTCTGAGGTGGTGAATCAAATATGCTCCTTATACATATGCCTTACTAACATTTTTTTTTTTGTGCCTCCTTTTCATTTTTTCAGGTTCTGCGTGTATTGATGGTAGAACATGCTCCAGGGTTGTTTGGTTTTTTTTGGAGGAAGACAAAGGTATTTCGTAACCATTGTTCTTGCTATGTCATTTGAGCAAATATCTTCTCTAAGAATTGAGTTTGACTACTACTGGCTAGTTGTTAACGGGAAGCATATAGATAGAGTCTTATGAATTAAAGTGCTAGTAGTCACCCACAGGGTTACCCCAGAACCAAAAGTATTCATTCTCTGAGAATCTACCCTACTAATTTTAGGGTGAGGTCTGTTAAGGAGCTCAGCAATAGGGCTACATGTAAAATTATACATGATAACCTCTTAGACATCTCTAACTCATGGGCCCTTCTCCTAAATCAAAGATACGCCCTCCCAGCCCCAACCCGCAGGATCCACATACTACCTTCACACTGTCTGGAGTTAAGCATTTGGACCCCATAAACACAAGCACTGTCTCACTTTCTCAGGTTCCATAAGCCCTTTTATTTTCTCTTCAACTCATTCTCTAATTAGTTTTCTACTCCATTTTCATGAATACAAGTCAGCCACTACTTTACAATCTGTTCAAAACACCCCAAAAGGGCTTCAGACTTTTTTGTTGTCATTCAGTCATTTTGGTTGTGTCCTATTCTTCATGACCCCATTCGGGGTTTTCTTGACAAAAATACTGGAGTGGTTTGTCATTTTCTTCTGCAAGTCATTTTATAGATGAGGATACTGAGGCAAACTGACTTGTCCAGGTATGCTCCACCAATTACCAGTATCAGAAGGATACCCTGACTACTCATATAATTTACAGGTTAATTGGGATACTCTTAGGTATCTATGGGTTTTCTAATGCATTGCTACTACTGCTTCAGGAGTCTTAAATTTAATTTACTTAGGCATATACAAGTATTTATACTTGCCCTCCTATATAATGAGCTCGCTCTTATTTGCTGCAATTGGATAGCTCCTATTGCCAGTGCCTAAATCACTGAAACCAATTTTAAATGGAAATGGGCAGTTAGCTGTTTCTTACAAGTTACTTAAAATCTCCCATAAATTCATACTTTTTATTTTTTATTTTTATTTATTTGCTGAGGCAATTGGGGCTAAGTGAATTGCCCAGGGTCACACAGCTAGGAAGTGTCAAGTGTCTGAGATCAAATTTGAACTCAAGTCCTCTGACTTCAGGGCTGTGCTCTATCTTTGCCCCACTAGATGCCCCAAATTCATACTTTTTAATTCAATGTACAACATCTCATTTCATTTTATTATTATTATTTGGTCTTAAGTAACTGACAACATTTGGCTTTAGGAAAAAATTATTAACAACATAAAAGAAATTATATTTTCATCTAATATATTAGAATATATATATATATATATATATATATAGCCAAATTTCTACAATGTTTCTGCTACAATGTCTCTAAAGATGATGCAGAGTACAACATGTTTTGTAGAATAGTACTGAGCAATTAGAAAGCAATTCAGCATATTATATTTTCCTGTTAAAAAAATCAGTAAGCATTGATACTTATTTTGTAGGTTGTTGTAGAAAAGGAAGAAAAAGCAAATGACCATATTGTTAATTATAGGGAATTAATTATAATCTTTATGCTGTGATGCCCCTTGAAAAATTGGAACTTGAGAATTTTTGTCATCAGTTATATCTACTCTTGCCATCTGGTTTATAACTCTTACTAGTCAAGGGATACCAGCTCCTGGGGGCAGTTTGCAGGAATGCAGATAAAGACCACTTCTGTGGAAAGCATGTGTATCTCAAAGTCTGGATTCTGGATACCCAGAGGCAAATGGAAAGCCATGATGAGTTAACCTATACTTTATTTGTGGAGTTAAACAAGAGTCAAGAAAAGTACTAGAATTCTGAAATCATGGAAGACAAAGGGAAGCAATTGGCATCAGTGAGATGGTCTGACTACATATTAAAGGGTTGGTGTTTGGGGGATTTTTTGGGGGGTGATTGGTTGGTTGGTTTTTTTTAAATGGTGGTAGCCCATTAACCCCAATCACCTCTACATTCCACTGTCTTGGTATTGTGGTTCTATTTCATTCTCTTCAGAACTTTCATTTTTTCTAGAACACATTTATGGAATCAAGATCATCACTTAGTAGGTTAGTATTATTGAAACATATTCATTTCTGGGGGAGGTACATTCTGCCTTGGTTTTTATATCTTTTCCTTGAGTTTATAACTTCATTCAAGGTGCTAGAATAAGTCAGTCATTCAACAAGCATGTAAGTAACTGGGCACAACCTTGTTACCTCGGTAAATCTAGGATTTCTTGGACTATAAATTACTCCTGTCCACCCATGATTAATTGAAGTAGGCAAAGATTTGATACACATAGCTCATGATCAAATTAAGCCAATCACAATAAGGGCCAGAGAAATAAAGGTAGATGCCGAGTAATGAGGCTAATCCTAGGTATTATCTAAGTGAGAAGAAAGAGACTTCTTATTTTTTCTTCTAGGTTCAAGAATTATTTCTAAATATTTCTAAAGCCTATCAGTATACAAGTTTAAGGCAGTCAGCCAGATCTGTTTCCTTATACATAAGGGCTCCCCAGTGGTACCATGCTATTTGACCATCTGTTTATATGCCACATTGGCTGACTAATGTGGTATGTTGTAAGTTTTCCTGGGTAACTTCCCCAGGTTGTCATGAACTGTGAAGATTACAGTACAAATAATGAATCCAACAAGAAAATAAAAAACTGGGCATGAAAACCATGTTAAAAGGGTAGGCTTTGAGTAAACAAATAAATTTTATTAAATAGTTGGATAGAGAGATGATAAATAGATAAGAGAATTTATTAAGTGCTTATTATGTGTTAGACACTATGCTAAGGCCCAGATTGTGTGTGTGTGTGTGTTATAAACTCATTATAATAAAAGAATCTGGAGTGGAGAATAGAACAATCAAGTCATTTTAATATGAGGTATAGTATTTGATATTCTATTCAAGGTCCATACACTGTGTTTCCCATTGAACAGATCCTAACATATTGTAAAACAAACAAACAAAAAAACCCTAAATCTTTATCTTAAGGTTCATGAATAATGCAGACTAGAATTGAAAAATAAACTTGAGTTGAAAGCCCTACAAAGCACTACTATCTTTCCAGGCACAAAGATTTTGTAGACTTAAGAGTTATCTTTGACTTTTCTTTTTCTTGATTCTAATTCTACAATGCCTCTCAAACTTGTATCCTCTCCACTCACATAGTTAGCACCTTAGTTCACACTTTCATTATTTCTTGCCTAGACAAATATAATAACCTTCTAATTGGTCTACTTCTTTCAGCCTCTCTCATTTCTAATTTATCCTTCACACAGAAACCAAAAGACTATTCGTAAGTCAATGTATTGACGATATCACTCATGCTTAAAAATCTTCAGTGATTCTCTTTTGCTTCTGGACAAAATACAAAAAAAAAACCCAATTTGGCCCCATTCTATTTTGCCAGCCTTCTTAGTCCTTTTTATTTATTTATTATTCCTATAAAGATGGACTATTACACCATCTCTTGACTCAGTGAATTCACATCTTTGTCTAGACTAAACTCTTTATTCATCTTACTCTCTCAAAATCCTTTTCTTTCTTCAAGGTTCAATTCAAGTAACTGCCAATCCTTCCCTCACTCCCTTATCCCATCCTGCCTCAGATTTCCCTCTCTTTCAATTGATTTTTGTTTACTTATGTATGTAGGCCAAGATCTCCCTCTGCATACAGTCCATCTCTGACCTATTTCTTGCCACAAGCTCCAGGTGAATCTTAGAGGAAAGAGTGGAGGCTGATAACTTCTGCACAGCCCTGCCTCACTTAAATCAAGTTCATTTGCAAATCAAGACATCACTTTCCTGATGTCATTGGTCTCTTCTAGAACGAAAGACAAACGATAACAATAATGATATTTACTTATCCGTGTATATGTTTCTTCACAATAGGACATAACCTTCTTGAAATCTTGGACTATTTTATTTTTGCATTTATATTCTTAACACCTAGCCAAGTATTTTTCACTTATCATGTGCTTGATAAAATTGATTGTATTGAATTGAATTGATCCCAGAATAGGTGATTTGAAAGGTGAGACCATGCAGCTAAAATTTTTCTTTCAGAAATAAGTGGATAACCTTCACAACAAGCAAAAGATTCAGCACAAGAAAAGAAGTAATCCATCTTAGTTAGGGAATCTAACATTTCCAGAATGGCATTCATAAAATGGGCAGGAAATACATGACAAATACCCACCTAATAAGGAGGTAAGTTGGCAAGAATTGCAAGGAGCCCCGATCACATACTTCACCAAAGCACCAACTAGGAGATGTTATATTATAATCATAGACACTAAAAGTCTTTTGTGAGAATATATAGGATCTTGAACACAGCAAATATCCCACTGCTAAAATGTTATGATTTAAGACACTTTCTATTAAACCTCATTGGGAAAACGTACAGGTACAAGCACAGACATAGAAACCGAATGGAAACTGACCATCCTTCAAGTATAGGACTCAATACAGTTCAGAGGATGAGCAATTAGGGCTGAATAAAACTATGATACAAATCTACATGGCATTGAAGGTTTGCAAGATACTTTCTATTCTTGCTTGACAGAATATAAGCTCATCAAGGGCAGAGACTCTTTCATTTATGTCTTTATATCCCTAGCATCTAGCACTACTTGACATATAGGAAATGTTTATGGACTGATAGAAAAATTTTCATTTGAGCCTCCCAATAACCACAATGGATAACTAAAATAGATATTATCATTTCCAACTTGTATATGAGGAAACTGAAGCTCAAAGAGAAAATGAATTTTCCATGGCTACTCAACTTAATACGTGGCAGAACTAAGATTATAGTTTAGGACACCCAGACTCCAAGTTTCCAATTATGCAGCTTTGTACCTATTGGTAGTGGGTCAGATCTCAAGGGGATAGATGAGGTTGAATAGCTGAAAAGTATATAATTAGGAAAAATTGTGAGGGTGGTTGATCCATTTGGTAAACAAACTAATTTTTTATAATAATACCTCTATTTATAAATTGTGGTATTTTGAAATTAATGATGGACAAAACTGAAATTACTCAATGTATGCCTGTGGATCTGGTTAAGCTTTGAATCACTAAAGGAACTCTATGTTCTTATAGTTAGAATAAAAGATGATAAGGTTCCATATTCTAGAATAAAAGATGATGAAGTTCCATATTCTATTAAAATGGTGTTTCCATGAGACAGCTTAAGCTTTTTAGAGCAAGAATCTTCCCTCCATACTGTTTTAAGTTATTCCAATGGAAGTCAATTTGCACAAGTATGTGCAAAGAAAGGACATGGGAAAAAGTAATAAATGCATACCGCTTCAGGGTTGGATAAATTAGTCTTACAAAGAATTGTTTCTGTAGGTACAAGTATGTTATGACAATAGCAAAGTTAACCAGATTCTGAGATCATTGAAAATTCCTTCAGTTTTTTGGTGGTCATTGGAAAGTCTTTTCTTGTTAGACATTAGTTAAAACTTCCTGATTGTTTTTGTATACTTGTCCAATTGATCAGTATCTTCCTCTTCGTCTGATTCTTGAGATCAACCATTCGATACCCTGGATCTTTGTGGATATTTTTCTATTTCTGCAGCTCTTTACCTCCCCCCCCCACCTTGTTGTGTCATTTCTTCTTATTCCTTTTTTTTTTTTTTAAGATTATACATGTACCTTCATTTTTTATGTATTTCCATATGAGTCATGTTAATAGAGAAAAATCGGAAGAAAAGGGAAAAACCATGAGAAAGAAAAAAAAATTAAAGAAAAAAAGGTAAATATAGTATGGTTCAATCTTCATTGTTTCCACAGTTTTCTCTCTCTGAATATGGATGGTATTTTTATTGAAGTTGCCTTGGATTACTGAATTGCTGAGAAGACCTAAGTCTATCATAGTTGATTATCTTGTGTGCCATTTCTACTACCTCATGTAACACCTTAAAGATTAAAATGTCAGAATCCAAATGTAATTGGTTTATTATCATAATGGATAAAATAGTTTCTTATGGAAATATGAACAGATAATTTCCACTTTTCATCTTTGTCATCTTCCTTCTAGTTTTATCCTTAAATTCTCTTAGTATGATTTAGCTTAATTAGGTCTTTCTCTAAGTTTTCTTAAACTTGTTTTCTATTTTTTCCTTTTTCCATATCCACTTCTTACTATTTTATGAAATGTCACTGTTCATGATATCTTTTCATCTTTGTAAAACATTTTTATAGACTAGACAATAAGACAGTGCAGTGGTATCAAACTCAAAGAAAACTGAAGGGTGACTAAATCATACATAAGGGTCCCTGTGAGTGATTAGAAAATCACATATTCATATTATTTATATTTTAATATATTGAATTATTTATTTGATTAAATATATTGTTAAATATTTTCTAATTATATTTTAATCTGGTTTGGAGTCACTCAGTAATGTTGTGGACTACAATGTGAACTATAGTGCCTTCCACTGGTCCCAGGTTGACACCTCTGGTGTAACTATTAAGGCTCTGGAATTGCTAAAACTTGAAAACTTCATACATTGACTATCTGTGTATTTTAGGCTATAATACTAGTGGAATTGGAGGGAGGTGTTAGTTAAGGCCCTACATTCTCATAACACTTGCTGGGTATGTTGTAATTAATAAAGTGCAGATCTAGGATCATTTGAGTTAATTTTGCCCCTAAATGAATTAATCCAGTAGCTAATTACCAACACTTTTGGGGGGAAAAATAAAAGTGGTTTATAGGACTTTGGCAGGGAGCTCTTGAGTATGTTCCTCTTTGAAAAATTCCTTGCTGACTGCTTTTAATCTCCTTTTAGCAGTTTCTATCTTAATAACTACTTTTTTTTTTTTTTGGCTGAGGCAATTGGGGTTAAGTGACTTGCCCAGGATCACACAGCTGGGAAGTATTAAGTGTCTAAGATTATATTTGAACTCAGGTCCTCCTGACTTCAGGGCACGAATTTATCTATCCACTATGCCATCTGGCTGCCCCAATAACCACCTTTTTAAACATAATAGAAACTGCGTTTATTTTTCTCAATCTTAGTTTTCTCAGCTGTATACATTAAAGATAATAATAACATCTACTACACAGGGCTGTTTGAGAATCAATGAACAATATATCTCATTGCAAAGAAAAGCATTTTGCAAATTTAAAGCATTATTAAATGTTAGCTATTAATAGATGATGATGTTAATGATGTTATAAACTGATTTTGCTAAATCTTTTTTCCTTACCAGAAATATCAAGTGTTTATGCTCCAAGGGAAGTTATTACTCTTTTGATCTCCTTTTAATAACAATTGATTTGCATAGATTACACTTCCTTAAAATATAGTGATAATTTTTATCAATATCTATTCTTTTATCCATTTCCTTTTTTTTTTTTTTGCATCAATAGCTTATTTATGCAGGTTTAGCTGTATTTGCCTCATTTGCATGCTGCATTATTTAATTGCTATTCTTCTAATTTGGCCCTGACTATTTTTCTACAAGACAGTGTCTTGAATACAAAAAATCTGAAATGAATCCCACATTAGTAACCAATGATCTCCTGACTAATAAAGTATTATCAAGTTGATTTTTAATACCTCTGATATATAATGCCTTTCTAGTTTATTCTTGTAGAAAGTGGTCATGAGAGTCTTCTGCATAATCTATAAACCTCTGGTCTCTTTCATTTCTTATCGCTGAAGTATATATAGATACATATATATGTGTGTATAAATATGTAAGTGTACACACACACATACACACATATGTTATATATTTATATTCTTTCCCCTATTATTGCCTATACCTAGTTTTGTACTAGAGATATATACAAGTTAGCATCTACTTCTACTTATGCTAATTCAGTAAAGTCTACAATACTTAAGTGTATTTCAGCCCTGCTTAGAGAACACTGTTGAGATATCTCTTCTGAATTTTTATTATGACTTCAGGCTCAGTGAGGTAAAAATGACTTCTTCATTTCATATTTATGCTCCTATTTAACTTATCATTATCAGAAGCCCAATCATTTGCTGAGTACATAAAAATGTCTATGTTTCATTTTCCATAAGACCTTAAAAAATGTTCTTTCCACATTACTCTGATATCCTTTCTTAAGACAGACATTCTTCAGCAAAAGAAGTCATTTTTTTAAGTCAACACTATTAAAATCTAGACTATCTCTAATGTATCTTGTATAGATTTTGTTTGTATATAGTTCTTTTCATATTGTCTTCTCCATTAGAATGTGAGCTTCTTTAAGGGCAAGGGCTATTTTTTTTGCCTCTCTTTGGGTCCCCAGTGCTTAGCACAAAGCTTGTCACCTGGTTGGTTGGTTGGTGTCCTTTGTTCTCAAAAAGGAACAAAATGACATCATTATGTTAGCATCAAGTTACAGTGTCTGACTGAATCAGACCAATATGAGCTCGAAATGCTTTGCCACAGGTCAGACACAAATAGTCCCTATGAATATTTGAGGTGGCTTCTCTATCTTTGCACATTTCTCATTTCTTCTGAGCTAATGCAATTCTGCTTTGCTCATAGAGCACAGCACCTTCTCTGATGAAGGCACGTATGCTGGGCCACCCCTGTGCCAGTGTCTCCCATGTCACAAATCAATTCTAGAATTCTTAAGAGAAATCTTGAGTGTCTTTGTATCACTTTGTCTGACCACCTATTAGTGGGTCCTTAATAAATGTTTATTTATTGATTAATTGAATGTCATTAAGTTTTTATAACCTTCCCAAGAAGGAAATGAAGTATAAAGTTAATTATGTATGAAAGTTATGTGTTTTGAGTCTTCTTTTTTTCTATATGAATTTGAGAAGCATGGATGAAAGATTGAAGTGTGAAAAAAGTGCAAACTGAGAAAACAAACAAAAAAAAGTCTTAAAAAGTTACATCCTATAAAGACTCTTCCAGCCCTCCCTATGTGTTAAAATTCTCATTGATCTCTAGTTCCTGATTTTCTGCATTATCTGACATCTACCAAATAGGTTGTCAGACTGTAATGATCTGATTCTGAATATGTCTATGCTTTATGGTAACTTAAGGGCTGTTTATAATTTTTGCCTAATAGACCCCTTAATTAACAACACATTCAATACTAATAGTTTATACATCACTTTTCCAGGTAAAGTTAATTTTTATTAAATTCCAAATTTAGCTTGTCTCAAAATAATTTACTCTTGAATTATCTGATGGCATTCTGCACATGAGATATAAACTGCAGAGGACAGCATGAGAGCTGTGGCTTGTGGATTCCTCTCTACCTGGAAGAGCTTAATTAGTTAGAATCAGCCCTAGGAAATAGAGGTGTTTAGATTATTCTTGTTTCCTGCTACACACAATACTAGAAGGGATAGAGGGCACAGCAGTACTGTACCTTCCAGTTCAAAAGTTCCCTTAGTAAAATATCAGTTTAAAAAAAACCCTAGTATTTTTGAGGTTTATAAAACATTTTAAAATTATTATGTCATTTTATTCTTAAAACAATCCTGGGAAGGAGGAGCTAAATCACTCCCATTTTATAGATGAGGAAACCAAGACAGACATATTAAATAACTTCCCCAAGTGTCATAAAAATTGCAAGTACTTAAGGCAGGATTTCAACTAAGGTCTTCCTGGCTTCAGTTCCTGAGTTATATCCAATGTGTCACCCTATAATTCAGAAGTAGGGACCTTTTTTCTGCCAAAGGCCATTAGAATATTTATAACATCATTCATGGGTCATACAAAATAATAAATTTATAGAATTCAAGCAATGGGAGGCTGTTGTACCTAGATTTTAGTTCATCCTCTCCTATGGTTGCCTTACCAAATTATATGGCCCATGGGCCACCTCTGCCACAGCATTAAACAACATTAAAGTACTCTATTGATCTTGATAAGGTAACATGATGAGGTAACAGGGAACCCAATTAATTGAGGTCTAGTGGCAGGATTGGGGTGCAGGGAGTCACATGGAGCTCCCCTGCAACCCCTTAGGATTTGGCGCAAGGATACAAAGTTAAATCAGGTCTAGTGGCGGGCCAGAGTCCCCTGTAAATGAAACCTAGATGGGTAAAAAGAGGTTTATTGCAAGGTTTGGAAGCAAGGTTAAAGTCCGTTTAGTAAAAAAGCATTAGCTAGAGGAAGACAAACACTGCAAGCGGCAGGGATAGAGACTCTGTGATGCAAAGCATCTTGGCTAGCATCTTTCAACTCTCTGACCAAAGACGACTCCACCTTTGCTGCTTTTTATCTGCTTGAAGAAGCATAGGGCGAAGCTCAGGTTGATTCCTGGAAGGCCAGATTTTTGGCGGGCTTTTCAGATAGTTGGGGGTTGAGTTATCCAAGCCAGCTCAGATCCTGTGGGGGAGCTGGGTACAAGCCCAAACTGGCTCAGATACTGATCTCTACCCTTGAGGTTTTGACCAGATCTTGTAAATCAAAGGTACAAGGAATCTTAAAGGGGGTTACGCCCGCATCAGATCTCTTTATTTTCTCCTGGATCCTGATTCAGTCCAACTCTCATAGAGTGGATAATGATCAAGCCCTACTTAACTAAGTCCAAGAAGTTCTGACAGGGTGCTGAAATTAAGTGGGTACCAAGAACACATTTATTCCTTCAGCAGGAAGAAATAACTAAGCTTGTCCCTAAGTTAACAAAAATAACCAGTTAGGATAGGAAGGTACCAAATGGTGCATTTCCTTTTCCTGGTGATCATACCCCAAGGGAGTTGCTCCTTAGCTTGGCTGCATACTATTCCCTATCCTGGTAATGGTTTTCCTGGTGGTGCCTTAAAAACCAAGAACCAAGTGGAGAATTTTTATTTATTTATTTATTTATTTATTTATTTTTGAGGATGGAGTAGACCTGAACACTTTTGTAGAAAATGAAAAAAAAAAAAAAAAAAAAAGCTACAGATAGGAAAAGTTTTGAAACAAAGAGAAAATTATTGATAATGCAACCACTTTGAGAAGATGAGTGAGGATGGGATTAAGGAGCACAATTAAAAAGAATGACCTTGTCAAGTTCACCTCTTCTTCAGAAATAAGAGTGGAGGAAAATACAATGGATAACGAAGTAGAGGACTTTTGAGATATGGAATAGGGGAGAAAAAAGGAATTTAAGGATGTCCTCAATTTTTTTTTACTCCTCTAGACAACTGGCTGTTTTGATTTTTGATCTGTCACGTGAAATATTGACAAACTGTCCCACAACTAACCTAGGTGGTACAGCATAACCAGAACTATAGAATTTCAAAGATTTAGGGCATCTCATTTTTGATTCTAGCTCTGTTGTGATATTCCTGTGTTACTCTAGGCAAGTCACTTCTCTGGATCTCAATTTCCACATAAAAAGAACAAATTTAATTAGGTGATATCCAGAGTCCCTTCCACGATCCTAATAGTATTTGTGTTACTTTTTTATTCATGTGTATCTAAACCAGATTGAATTACTAATTAAATTCCACTAGCACTATACTTAATTTTTTCAAAAGACTATGAAAATAGTTAACAAAGATCTCACATCTATCTCTGTTATATTTGATTAAGTAGCTTGGCATTTCACAGATGAAAAAGACAAAATGTGTTAAAAACAAAAGCTTCACTAAAGCATATCCCAATAGCAAGTGCAGACTTAGTGGTTCATTTGGTAACATTAGAAAAGATTCTTCATGAATAATCATTTACATTTTTATATATTACAAAATTTTGATCAACTGAACATTGGTAATAATTGAATGCTTCCTAATGTGTTCATTGGTACTCTGGGAAGAAATGGAAGTAGTTTATTATTATTATTATTACTATTTATATAATATATTTATTATATATATTTTTTCTTAGTGAATGTAATTATTTTCAATAGCATTTAATTTTTCCAATTTCATGTAAAGGTAGCTTTCAACTATTATTTTTTTCCTTTTTTTTTATTATAGCTTTTTATTTACAAGATATATGCATGGGTAATTTTACAGCATTGACAGTTTCCAAGCCTTCTGTTCCAATTTTTCCCTTCAGTGTAGAATTAGCCTGTGAAGGAAATCAAAAAGGCGGACAAAAATAGAGGGATTGGGAATTCTGTGTAGCGGTTCATAGTCATCTCCCAGAGTTCTTTTGCTGGGTGTAGCTGGTTCAGTTCATTACTGCTCTATTGGAACTGATTTGGTTCATCTCATTGTTGAAGAGGGTCACATCCATCAAAACTGATCATCATATAGTATTGTTGTTGAAGTATATAATGATCTCCTGGTCCTGCTCATTTCACTCAGCATCAGTTCATGTAAGTCTCTCCAGTCTCATCTTGCTGGTTATTTCTTACAGAACAATAATATTCCATAATATTCATATATCATAATGTATTCAGCAATTCTCCAATTGATGGGCATCCACTCAGTTTCCACTTCTGGCCACTACAAAGAGGGCTGCCACAAACATTCTTGCACATACAGCTCCCTTTCCCTTCTTTAAGATCTCTTTGGGATACAAGCCCAGTAGAAACACTCTCCCAGAGTTATTTTGCTGCGTGTAGCTGGTTAAGTTCATTACTGCTCTATTGGTTCATCTCGTTGGAGAGGGCCACATCCATCAGAATTGATCATCATATAATATTGATGTTGAAGTATACAATGATCTCCTGGTCCTACTCATTTCACTCAGCATCAGTAATGTCTTGATTTCTTATAAATTAGAGTCAATTGTCTATATATTTTGGAAATGAGGCCTTTATCAGAACCTTTCACTGTAAAAATGTTTTCCCATCAACTATCATTTTTGTAAGATTTTGAGTTTCAAGTTTTCCCCTTCCCTCCCTTATCAATGTTATGATTCTGCTCATTTCACTTAGTGTCAGTTCATGTAAGTCTTTCCAGGCTTTTTCTGAAATCAGCCTGCTCATCAGGGAATGAAAGTAACATATATGGCACAGTGGGAAGAATAATGGATTTGGAGAAGAAGATTTAGATTCGAATCCTTCTTATATGTATCAATCATATGATTACAGGCAAATTACTTAACCCCTGAATCACATTTTACTCATTTGTCAAATGGAGGTAATTATACCTGTAATACTTTCCTTATAGAGTTGTGAAGATGATTATGAGAAAGGTCCTATGTAAAATCTGTTATTATTATATTTTTTCATGCCATCAAGGAACTTACTATTTAATCAAGGTGAGCAAACCTGAGAGGGACAATTTGGTTGGGTGCTAGAGAGCTTGCCCTGGGGTCAGGGAGATTTGGGTTCAAATGACCTAACCTCAAAATACTCCCATCAAGTTCTATTAAGAGAATAGTTTTCAAACAGTGGTCTGTAGATGTTAGAGGGTCCTTGAGACTCTTTTAGGGTATCTGCAAGATCAAAACTATTTTCATCATATTACTAAGATGTTTTTACTTACTAAAATGCTGCTCTTTCTAAATACATATCCGTGTGAGGTAAGATTTCTTCATATTGTTATTATTGCCTAATCATGAATGATTCTTCATGAAGATAATGAAGTAGTTTGCCATTTCCTTTTCCAGTGAATTAAGGCCAACTCTGAGATTAAGTGATTTGTGCAAGGTCATAAAACTAGTGAATGTCTGATTTGATTTGAACTCAGGTCTCTCCACTCCAAGCCCAATACTCTATTCATGAGCGATCCAGCTGTCTCCATTATACTATAACACACTAAATGCAAAAATAAATGTGAGAGTCCTTCTGTCTTCTTTTAAGCCAGACATTTGCTGTCTTATTTTAAGCCAGAGATTTTCAATAACAAGTAAAACAATACAATTCTTCTCAATAATGTTTTTTTTTAAAAACTGTAAAATTTATTTTTTTCCAAAAAATATAAGTATTTTTAAGTTTTACCAGCTTTAATTTCTAACATAGTAAATATCAATCATTATCTCACATATTAAAAAAACTATTTGAAATTCTTAATATTTTTAAGAGTGTAAAAAGATCTTTTTAGAAGTATCAAAGGGTCCTGAGACAAAAAAAAAAATAAAAAAGTTTGAGAATCACTGTTATATATTGTAAATTGCAAAGATAGTGCTAACTTGTCTTAGTGAATGTAGTTTTCTTTCTAGGAGTTCTCTATGCCAATTAAATCACAGTTTGAGTTAAAAAAAAAGAAAAAGAAAACCAATCCTGTGGTGTAGGTATGAGCATTATAATCCTGTTTTGTAGCTTAATGAGGGCAGCTAGGTGACACCATAGCATACAGAATGGCAGGCCTGGAGTCAGGAAGAATTTTAAAAGTTCAAATCCAGCAGCAGATACTTACTAGTTATGTGACTCTGGGCAAGTCACTTAACTCTGTTTGCTTCAGTCTATAAAATCTCTAATCTACAACATCTATAAAACGAGCTGAAGGAAATGACAAATTAGTATCTCTCCCCCCAAAACCCCCAAAACGGGGTCATGAAGAATTGGATATGACTAAAAAAACGAAAAACAAAACAAATAGATTAATATACCTCCCTTCCTGAAGTTCAAAGAGTTTAAATGTCCTTCCTGAGTCACATACTTTATTAGCATCAGAACTAATATTCATAACCAAGTTTCTAGTGTTTTCTATCACATTACAAAATATCAAATAAATATATGCATTATCGTGTGTCTAAGACTATTGTTGCTAAAGCAATTCAGAGAAAAGGAGGATGAATTATTTACTTTTTGAGAAGATTTTATGGAAGTGAAATTTAAGATGTGCTTTGAAGGATGGATAGCACTTTTTTATAGGTGAGAAGGATGAGACATTCCAACCAAGAGGACAATAGGCAGAAATGCAGTCTCTGACCCTCTTCCACGTTAGTCTATGTATTCTACCACTCCATATTATTAGAAGGATTTTTTGATAAAGATAATATTTTCACTCTTGTGAATTCCCTTCCTCACCTCCATGGAAAAAGTCTATGACTTAGAGTCAGAATACAGAGTGACAAGAGAACTTAGGGATCAGTTAGCACAACCCCATCATTTCACACCTGAGGAAACTGAAGTCCAGAGATATCAGGCCTTGTGTAAAGGTACTCAGGCAATAAATAGCAGAGCAGGACCTGAAAACCCAGGCCTTCGAATTCCAAATTAAGTATTCTCTCCCAGGGCCTCCTAAAGTAGGTTTGGGTCCTACCAAAAAATACAAAACATTGTCATTTTCAGCTTTCTTCTCTTTAACTCCAGGGAAGAGGATAGAAAAGAGGAGAAGACAAAAGGGATGGAGAGCTGACCTCTCTAGACCAGTTAAATATCTTCATAAGGATTTTTTATTGATGTGCAGAAAACCCCAAATATATTCTGACTGGTTTACAAATTAAATATAGGATAGAAAATTTTTTTTTATTCTTAAAACCCATTAAAAACAAAGTTTAAAAAACATAAAAATCAAATCAAAACTACACATTTATTATTAAAATTACTAAAATTCACATCAATAATCACAAAATGCAATCTCACCAATTATAAATTACTTTTTGAAGGTTTAAATACACATATAGGTTGTTCAACTTTTTAATAATCAAAATAATAATTAACCACACAAAACACATACTTTATTATAATAATTAGAACAAAATTCCCCAATTGCAACTTTAAAAAAAATAGCCATATTTTAAAAACAATCAATTCGGGAAAGTCATGCTTGTGCATAATAAGATAAGATTGCTCTCTAATAGTGTCAGAGCACTGAAGTGAATATTCATCCAGAGTTGGAAATGCTTGGAAATGTTTAGTGATAAACACTAATCTGTAATTATTCAGAATTGTACACACATTGAACATGAAATATGCACATATGTACATACAGAATTTATACATATATATACTACATATACATGTATATGCATATACATAGGTTTTGTTAAAATTGTATTCAAAGATAATTATGTTTTCTTTTTAATTTGCATTTGTCAGGTTATTCTTTGCATCTGCTGCCTTGGTGATAAGCTCCTCAATTTTAAGCTCACTACCATGTTGCTAACTCACACCTTGATTAAACCACTCAGCCTCCTCTCTGCTCTGTTTGGAGGGCCACATACCAAATTCTTCCTGTCCCTTCTTTTATGTTGTTATTATTTAGTTATTTCACTTTACTGATCTCATTTGAGGTTTTCTTTGCAAAGATACTGGGATAATCTGCCATTTCCTTTTCCCGCTCATTTTACAGATTGCATTCTGAACATTTATCGTAATGCCTAGTATGTTATATAGGTATAATAAGTGCTTATTGGATTAGATAGGATTTAACAATTCTTTGGTTGATTATAGTCTATACTTGGCCTACTTATTCTATGACAGAATTTTTACAGCATTATTTTCTTTGAATTTGACTGATTTGATAATGGATGTCAAAAACAATGGACAAATAATGATGCTACAGAGAAAGAAAAAAACATTTACAACATCATCTTAATAGACTGCCAACTCCAGTATCCTCTCCCTCCCACCACCAGCTTCCCCCTCCCAATTCTCTAACTTTTTATCCATCTTCCTCTTTCCTACCTAATACCTACCCATGCTAGAAGAAATAGATTGAGGGATCCAATGTCTTTATAATCTGCTCAAGGGGTATATGAATTTTACAAAGATTGGCAGGGACAGAACCGAGGGGAAGTTGAGCAGAGGTGGAGCAATGAGGTAAGCAATCTGTTCTAATTAACCTTCCCCTCCCCTTACCACACTTCAGACAAAGATAAGCAGATGACTGCATCTTTAATTTGCTACAGCATTACCTATGTTTTCCCAACAAAATCACTATTCCTTTGCCAATTATTTATTTATTTTCCATTTTATAGCAGTATTTATGCTGTTCACAGAGATCATCAAGGGGATGATCTTGGTCGTGCCAAGGAAGAAAAAAGGAAGAAAAAAGGAAATAAATATTTTTTAAGCACCTACTGTGTTAGAGATCATGCTAAATACTTTACAAATATTATTTCATTTGATCCTTACAACAACCCTGGAAGGCAAATGCTGTTATTATCTTCATTTTACAGCTGAGGAAATTGAGGTAGGCAGAATAAGTGACTTTCAAGATTAAGTGACTTGGCTCAGCTAGAGAGTATTTAAACTGGATTTGAACTCAGATCTTTTTGACTCCAGGCCCAGCATTATAGTCACTGGACTACCTAGTTTCCAAAGGGACTATTTTTAGGAATCTGGTTCTACTCACCTGGAAACTCCTCCCTCCAATGGTACATCTGTATGACCACTATATCATCTTGTCCTGTGCAATTCTGATTTATGCCTTCTCAGAGTTACATGATAAAATAATCTATTGAATGTCCTGAAGTCTTTCCTTATATCTTTTAATGTTACATAGGTGCCTTTTTTTTTTTTTTAATACTACATGGCCAAGTTATCCTCTTCCCATAATTATTTTCTGGGTATAAATTAAAGAGAGAGTCATTTGCTTACCATTGTCCAAAATGTGATGAGGGGAGAAAAAACTTTATTAGAACTGATTGCTTACTGCATTGCTTCACCTCTGCTCAACTTCCCCTTGGTGCTCTCCCAGCCAACCTCTGTAAAACTCGTATACACCTTGAGCCAATTTCAAAGACATGTATTTCTCCCAGTATGGGTAAGTATTAAATAGGATGATAGTAGTTATCTGATTGTCCTTTTCCCTAGATTCAAAAATGATTGGTGATAACGATCATGATAGCAGTGACATTTATATAATGTTTTGAGTTGGGAAAGTGCTTTATGTTTATTTCATTTCAATCTCACTAAAACTCTCTGAAGCAAGTAATTTAAGTACTGTATAATTATCCCCATTTTACAGATGAGGAAATAGATTAAATGACTTTCTCATGGTCACGCACAGTGTTAGAGATGTGATTTGAATCCATTTAGGAAATACCTTCTATCATTCAACCAATATAATTTTATGTATCTACTCTATACTAGGTGGTAGGCTGGTGCTGGTGATGCAAATAGGAAGAGTGAAACAATCCTTACCCATAATGAAGTTTCAAGAGCATACATGCATGCACATATGAGGCCTTAATTCTCTCTCCCCAAGGCTGACATGTGGACTGTGAAAATGGCCCTAGGCTCTTTTCTGTGGCTTTTCTTTCATTGTATTAGGAAATGATTGTGACCTTGGGAATTTTGAAGATCAAATTATTGAGCCACCCAAAGTCTAGGAGTTCAGAAATTAAGTCCATAGTGGGTTTTGTAGCTAGACTAGCATTTCTGTCCCAAGAATCAAGAACCAAACTGTAAGACTCAGACCATTTATATGACCTGGGTGTGATGCTGGTAGAATCAATATTAGGTTGAAATTACATTGTTTAAGCCCAAACAATAGTACAGTATAAGGGAGAGAATGCCTTTAGGTTGTTAGGAAAAACATTTGTACTTATATTGTTACTATATCTTAATCCTTGATTGATATTGTTTAAATGGAACCTAGTCTCTGGGAGCCAACAGTATGATGAACATACCTGGAATAAGGACTCATCATTAATATTAGAGAAGATACTTCTTAATTCCTCAGTGTTACTAGCAATTGGAAGATTAATTAAGTCTGAGCAAAAGATGATACTATTGTTATATCTTAAAGGAATATATGAGGAGGATCTAGGAGAGAGTTCATTCCCAGACATGCCCAAAGCAAAAAACAGAAAAAGGATATGAGAAGATTTTTCTTATGTGTGAGGAAAAAAATAGATTACTATGTCTGAATTGTAGAGTTTGGGATAGGGAATAATGTCTTAATGATGCTGGAAAGATAAATTGGGGCTTGATTGTATAAACCTCTAAAAACTAAATAAAGGTATTTATATTTTATCCTATAAGAAATAGGAAGTTGGTTGTATCTGTAGTCAGATGATCATATCTATTACTTTAGTGGCAGTGCATATGATGGACTAAATTGAGGCAGGGATTTCAGTCACAATGGTCACAATAATCTGTGTGAAAAATGATTTGGGGGACTTTACTAAGGTGGTAATAATTTGAATGAAGAGAAGGTATCAAATCTGAGAGATGATCTGTAAAGGTATAAATGAAGGTATAAATTTGCCAACTGATTGGAAATGTGAGATGATGGAGAGTGAGGATTCCAGGTCAATATTAAGATTAGGAGGCTGTTATGGATGATACGCAATCTCTTTCCTCAAAATGTTTAGATTCAAACCTGAAAATTGAAAATAAAGGAAATCCTATATATTAAATATTTCAATAGTTGTCTGTGGATCAGTTTCCTTATACTGTCACAAGACGGTCAGTATTGGTCACAAAAGGCTAAATCTCTCATTTACAGAGGGAGAAACTGAGATCTAGAGAGTCAGTTAATTCTTGCCCAAAGTCCCAAAGTCAGTGGCATTCAGGAGTTGAACCCAGATCTCTTAATAGGTGACACCTATTTTCTTCTTGTATTCCTTAAAAGTGAAAAATGTGGAACTATACCCAAAGAGCATCAAACTGTGATACTTTTTAATCCAGTCTCTACTGGACCTGTATCCCAAAGAGGTCATAAAGGAGGGAAAGGGACTCACATGTGCAAAAATGTTTGTGGCATCCCTTTTTGTAGTGGCAAGAAACTGGAAACTGGGTGGGTGCCCATCAATTGGAGAATGGTTGAATAAGCTATAGTATATTATTGTTCTATAAGAAACTACCAGCAAGATGATTTCAGAAAGGCCTGGAAAGACTTTATATGAACCAATGCTAAATAAAGTGAGTAGAACATTGTACATAGCAATAGCAAGATTATGTGATGATCAGTTTTGACAGATACAGCTCTTTTCAACAATGACCAGATGATTCATGCCAATTCCAATGGTCTTGGGATGTGGGGAGCCATCTGCATCCAGAGATAGGACTGTAGGGACTAAATGTAGATTACAATATAGTATTTTCACCTTTTTGTTCTCATTTTTTTTTTCCTTTTGGATTTGATTTTTTTGTGTGTGCAGCTTGATCAATATGGAAATATGTATGGAAGAACTGTACATATTTAACAAATATTGGATATCATGCTGTTTAGGGGAGGGATGAGAGGAAGGGAGGAAGAAAAATTTGGAACACAAAGTTTTGTAAAGATGAATGCTGAAAACGATCTTTGCATGTATTTTGAAGATAAAAAGCTATTATTTAATTTTTTAAAAAGTGGAAAAATTCATTGAGTCTACACACTGGTACTGGATTTCTGTATATAGAAGAAAGGCAGGAAGAAAGAAAAAAGAAAGAAAAGGAAGGAAGGGAGAAAGGAAGGGAGAAAGAAAGAAAGAAAGAAAGAAAGAAAGAAAGAAAGAAAGAAAGAAAGAAAGAAAGAAAGAAAGAAAGAAAGAAAGAAAGAAAGAAAGAAAGAAAGAAAGAAAGAAAGAAAGAAAGAAAGAAGGAAGGAAGGAAGGAAGGAAGGAAGGAAGGAAGGAAGGAAGGAAGGAAGGAAGGAAGAAAGAAAGAAAGAAAGAAAGAAAGAAAGAAAGAAAGAAAGAAAGAAAGAAAGAAAGAAAGAAAGAAAGAAAGAAAGAAAGAAAGAAAGAAAGAAAGAAAGAAAGAAAGAAAGAAAGAAAGAAAAAAAGAAAGAAAGGAAGGAAGAAAAGGGAGGGAGGAAGGGAGGGAAAAAGGAAAGGAGGGAGGGAGAAAGTAAAGGAAAGAGGAAGGGAGGGAAGAAGGAAAGGAGAGAGGAAGGAAAGAAGGAAGGGAAGAAGGGGGAAAAAAAGGAAAATGTATCTACCACTCAGACCAGAGTACCTCCATTCTTTTGAAGCCTTCTTCTATATTTGGTTTTCACAGCCCCAGGCCTTCCACCCCAAAAATTTTCCCATAAGCTAAAAGGAAACTCTTCCTCTATACTTTTTAGTTAGGTTTCTCTAATTTCCTGTTTCCTGAGTGTGGCTTATTAGTTTGTCTACTTTCATAGTCTTGGTTGAGGTGGTGTGTCTCCATTAGTTCTTTCTATTAGATATTGGAGATAGGGAAGAGCATTTCACCCTTTCTCCAATTGTTTCCCTATATTTCCTTCAGGTAATCTAAGCTTCCTGAAATCTCTCTAAGAAGTTTGTCTTAACTAATTCTAAGAGTTAGAAATCAGTTTTAAGACTTTGTACCACTCACTCATACCCAGAAATGAATATGACTCAACAATGTTTTAGTTTCATAATTCAGCCATATCAGAAGAGACAATTCTATGTAAAGAATATAGGATCATAGGTCCCAGATTTTGCCCCACAAAGGCCATCTAGTTCTATCCCCTAGAGAGATGACTTGTCCAACATCATACAGAAACTGAATATCAGAGGCAGGATTTGAATCTAACTGCACTGAATCAAGAGTCAGAATCCTTTTCTGTACTATATGGTGGATGCTGAATTGTTCAACATCTCATTTAAAATTTCACAATTATCAATTTATTTGTTACTACAGAGTCTAGAAACCTTTTGCAGAATAGGAGATTCACAAAATCAGTTTTTTAAAGTTAGAGGTTTTGTTTTTATTTTTAGGAGATGATGATTTTTCAAAGTAGGTCAAGGCATTTTCAGTACCTATTTTTGGTACTTGCTGAAATAGAGTACTAAACCTTGACGTGATAGAGCTGAGGTCATTTGAGTGAAATCTTGCCCAACTAGAAAGCAGAGGAGAAAGGAAATCAAGTTTGTGGGGCTGAATGAAAGAGCAAAGACCTAAGAGTACTTGAACTAGTCAGAAAAAGTATAGACTTTTAAAAAGTAGTTTCACTTTATTTATGCTTTTTTTTTTTTTTTTTCAAACCTACTGTATTCCTCCATCACTGTTCTTTGAATACTTCCACATAGTGTTAAGGACAAAAAGATCAGCTCTGTGGACAACTATAAGTGCTTTTGTTTTATAGTTGAATAGAAAAGTTGTATCGATAACACAATATACACTCAGAACTAGGAAAAAGAATAATTCCTACATTTGGCTTCTCCTGAATCTCCAGAGACCATAGATTTCGTAGTTGGCAGGAATTCATAATAATTGCAGAAATATAGAACAAAAGAACCAGGATAAAAGTTGTCAGTTCTAACTAGACCTATGGTCTTGCCCTATGTTGATTTCTATGATAATCAGGGGCATTATGGGGGTTGAAAAGAAACTCATCATCCCCGCTACACAATTTTGCTTAAGTGAAAGCCACACAAAGGATGTTTTGAAAGGACACAGACTAAGGATCAGGAATGTGACTGGGGTGGAGAAGAATTTTCTAAAGCTATATAAGAAAACTGAAATCAAAGAGTCAGAGTTTTATAAGAGGAAAAATAATTTAAAAGTCAGAGTTTTAAAGGTTTAAGAGCTTCATTAATGAGCTGTTTCAGTCAAGGTTTGAATCATAAAAGAGCTAAACTTGTCCCTGGGTATTATCCAGCTAACAGAATACTGTTCTTGAGCTACTATAGTAGTGTAGAGCTACAATAGTAATAGTTGTGGTGGTAGTAGTAGTAGTAGTAGTAGTAGTAGTAGTAGTAGTAGTAGTAGTAGTAGTAGTAGTAGTAGTAGTGGTAGTAGTAGTAGTAGTGGTAGTAGTGGTGGTGGTGGTGTTCCAGAGAACAGAGAAAACAGAGAAGTGAAAGATGACTTCAGATCAAGGGAAAAAGCAGCTCACTGGATGATATTGTCAAAAGACATGGTTTCCCTATTGCATTGGAGAGATGAGTCATATCGGACAGGTGTACCTGCTGTGGCCACATGTTCTCCTCATATGTGTCCTGCTATGTGTATTTTCTGAATGTTTACTCCCTTACTCCCTCCATTAATGATGTGGGAAAGTATATCCTTTGTGTATAGGAAACCTTGTCTCTTATTTTGCTTTCCTACTTGATTACATGTCTTTTGCTTTAAACTAACTTTCTCTGGCTACTTGTCAAAAAATGTTTTTATGTGCTCACAAGCTATGGTTTTGAGTGGATGTTGATACAATCCCACAATGAGTCTCAAATTCAATGTAGCATTCTAGGGTCCCACATGTGAAGGGGTCCTGTAAGTACTATTTTTGAGAAGACTTCTTTCCCAAGAGGTAGTATGGTATGGTGGAAAGTGCCTTGGACTAGGAATGAGGAGAAGTATGGATTTTCATTCAGCCTGTGGTACTTGTATGAACTGGGTCATCTCAGGCAAGTCACTGTATTCCTCTGTGTATCAGCTGTTTTTTTTTTTTTCCTCTGTAAAAAAACAATATCTATTTCAAGGGTTGAATACCTGCAGAACCTACCTCATAGGTTTCCTCTGAGGACTGAATGAGAACAAGCACAGAAAGCACTTTGCAAACCTAAAGGCATTATATAAAATGAGCTATTGTCCTGTTTTCCCTTGTATGGTACATCTGGTGATACATGTGCATCAGCCACAAGGAGGCTGCAAACTAGCTAAATCACAGACCAGGGACCAGTCTCTAATCTAGCAGGCTCCATTAGGAATATGGAATTCCTCTTGACTGGATCCTCCAGGAAGGTATTTCTGCAAAGCATATGTAACACCACTTATCATTTCACATTTTTAGTTTCAAAGACTTATCGACTTTTAAAGGGTTATTTATGTCTCAGACTGTGGTAATTCTAATATAGCACAATAAAGAGAAGTCATGGTTAGCAAGCCTAAAGTCTGCCATCTTGGATGGAGAAGTTGTGTGAAAATGATGTTTTACCAAAGACGACAGCTTCTTTTCTGAGGACATTTCATTTAATTCCATAGACTGCCCAGGATTTTGGCTACTGCTATGACCTCCTTTTCTTGCCTCCATCTAATTCCTTTGGATTTGATTGTTTTGTGAAACAGGTGGAGTTCCGGAGTATTCTCTTGGATCTCACTTGTGAGTCATATTCTCTTTCCCATCTCCTAATTGTTTTCTAATGACCAGTATCATAGACTTCGTTATCTCCCTAGGATTAGAAAATTTACATTTGAAATATCTACTGTTACTATTTAGGGTTATTTCTAGATAAGTGATTGCAATATGACTTGACCCCATATGGTCCTATATTGTAAGGGTAAAACCATAGGAGAGGTTTTTTTTATTGAACTTTCAGTTATTGGCATTCTGCACCAACCCATCTGCTTTTAAATATCAATTTCTACTTTCAACAAGTAAAATTATTCAATTCAATTCAACAAATCAGCTCCGTTTAAGATTTGGAGATATAAAGACAAAAACAAGACAATTTCAGCTTTTCAGAAGTTTGATTATAAATTCAACAAATTTTAGTAATTGATATTTCAAAATATATTCTAGATCAACCTTTAAAAATAATTATACAATTCAGAACCTTCAGTGTATATTACTACTACTTAATATTTTATTTATCAACATGGAGTTTTTAAAAAGCCCTCCTTAGTAGCTTCTCCTCAGTCTTCTCACTACCCTGGGCTGGCTGCTTAATTCACATCAGCTGGTTATTGTCTCAAGTACAGGTAGTCACTTGATAAACCAAATTCAAGGAAGATCTTAGTGCTCCTACATGTTGGTGCTTTATGATTCTAAAAAAGGTTTTCCTATCTATCAATCTATATTTTTTGATCCTCATAACATGTGAGATGGGTAGAACAGTTCCTATTATTTAGATTTTACAGAAGGGAAAGTGACTTACAATTAGTTAGTAGAAAGAGCATTGGTCTGGAAGTTAAAACACCTGAATTTTAACACTGGTTGACCTGCTTATTTGCTATGTGATCTTGGGTACTTGATATTTCAGTCTGAGTTTTCTTATTTGTAAAGAAAGGAGTGGATGGGAATAGCATTTCTCAAACTAGATTCTTATATAATTCTACTAATTTTTAGGAGCTGAATGGGGTTGATGAGAAAACTTGTATGTGGGTCATAGTTTTGCCTCTAAGACATGAATTGTGAAATTATTTATGTAAAATAAACCTCTCCCCAAAATCTCTCCCATTGAAGCTTTAGTTATTGTTAATACAGATTTAAGAGACATATAAGAATAGGCATTTGGGGACAGTGTATTATGAAAGAATGTGAAGAGAGAGATTGGAGACAATAGAAACTGTGGAGAAGACAGAGAAAAGGGATAAGGAAAAACTTCTTTCTTGGGAGAACTATTGTGTTGTTCTGCTTATCATTTCTGCTCAGAATAATTACCAGTATAAAAACTGAAGCCCTTGTACTATGCATTTGTCCACTGTTTTTATTTAGAGGTCTTATCAAGCAATCTCTTGTTGCCTTTCTTTTTTTTTTTTTTCTTTCTTATTTAGTATTTTATTTACATGAAGCATCGTATAAATAAGTGTAAAATGCATTTACATGTAAAATCAATTTTAACATTCATTTTTATAACTTTTGATTTCCAAATTGTCCCTTTCTCCTTCTCCATTCCACTCCCCCATTGAAAAGGCAAATATTTTTATATGGGTCATACATGTATAGTCATGCAAAACATTTCCATAATAGTCATAATGATGAGGGGAGCCCAAAACTCTTTTTTTCTCTCTCTCACTTTGGGGTGAGCCATGAGGTAAAGCACTTGAGAAACTCCTTGAAGGAGAGATTCTCCTTGAACCCTGCCTCTGTGAGACCCGCCCCAGGGAATCAAGATAAAGTGGTTAATCTTGGTGGGACTAGTTGAAATAATCTCATTTAGCTTAAGATCTAGATCTCTATTGACCCCTATTGTTGCCTCAGAACCACTCCCAGTAAGTGATCTCATCTAGGCCTGGGGGCAGTGACAGCATTGAGGGAAATCTCATTAGGTTGAAACTTCTGTCTCAGATTTCCTTATAAAAATGGCAATTTTAAACTCAGTCCTTACAGAGGACCTAACATGCCAAGGAACCTTTGTCTCCCTGGCATAGCAGCAGTCCTCTGCCCACTGAAATAATAATATTCTCTTTCGGTGTTATTCTCTCTTTATTTTCTCATCTATTTCCCTAACAAGACTTTGTACCTCTCTGTCAGGATTTCTCTGCTAGAAATTCTCTATCTCTTTGCCAGGACTCCTCCACAATAAACTTTACTTCTCTGTCATGTCACTAAGGAATTCTATTCATGCATAGCAAAGGCTGACTTCCCAATGCCTATAATAAACTTCTTTTTCACCAGTCTAGCACCCTCTGTGCTGCCAGAACTCCCTACCCTGTACAGAACCCTAGGAGGATTTAGGGGAGCCAAATTTCTTTATTTAGTTCCCTGAACCCCAAACCTACCACTAACCTCATCATCTAACTCCCTGACCACCAAGAACCCTAACCTCATCATTTGGTTCCTTACCGGGAACCCCGAAATCTAGACCTCATTAATATTGTAAAAGAACACATAGACCAAAAAATCCTCAAGATAAATAAAGTTTTTTAAATTATGCTTCATTCTGTATTCAGATATTATTAGTTCTTTCTCTGGATGTAGATAGCATTTTTCATCATATGTCCTTCAGAGTTGACTTAGATCATTGTATTACTGAGAATAGTTATGTCATTTATAGCTGAAAATCTTGCAATATTGCTATTACTTTGTATAAAATACATTTCACTTTGTTTCAGCTCATGGAAGCCTTTCCATGTTTTTCTGAGAGCAACCTGCTCAATATCACAATGATATTCTCTCAAAATCACATATCACAACTTGTTCAGTCATTCCCTGATTGATGGGCATCCCTTAATTTCCAATTCTTTGCCTCCAGAAAAGAGCTGCTAAAATATTTTTGTATATATAGATCCTTTACCTTTTGGGTTTTTTTTTTTAAATTTCTTTTGAGATATAGATCTAATAGTGGTATTACTAGGTGAAAGGTTAGGCATGGTTTTATATCCCTTTAGACATAGTTCCAAATTTCTCTGTGAATGGCTAAATCAGTTCTCAACTCTACCAACAATGTTTTAATGAATCATTTTTTCCTATATCATCTCTACCATTTGCCATCTTCCTTTTTTGACTTTTTATCTAGCTGCCTTTTCTTGTCAAGAATCTGACTCCTCATGGGATAAATTGTGATGAAAGCACATGGAAGGATTGTATGTGTGGAAATTGTCATCTAAACATTTGAATACCTGAAGAATTACTCTATTGAGCTTCCAAAGCATGTGGGCCACAGACATATGGGAACATTCTGGGGTGCAGAACTTTTCATTGGCTAAAGTATCTGTAGATTTTCTCTGGTATGCTCTCACAGGACTCATGTGTGCTGTTTGTGTTTATCGTGTCTCCTTTGGTACAAGAAATTGGTTCCCAAGCCAATTCCCAAATTACATGCAGCAGACATTAGGATGATACAGTTGAAAATAGAAGAATGTTATAAGTCTCATAGTGCTATTGCACCATAAGTATGGTTAGCACTAAATGGAGGATTATTGTAGAGAATTTAGCCCCTTTTGTGATTTTGTTCAGCTATATTTGACTCTTTGTGATCTCATTTGCGATTTTTTTTGCAAAGATTATTTGCCATTTCCTTTTCCAGCTCATTTTATAGATCAGGAAATTGAGGCAAACAGGATTAAGTGATAGTCCAACGACATTAAGTTAGTATATGTCTAATGTAGAGATTTAAATTCAGATCTTCCTTTCTCCAGGCCTGTGCTCTATCCACTGAACCATGAAGCTGCTCAGAATTTCTGCCAAGTTAATTTGAGTGAACCCATGATCTCCCATATCCCTTTTTGCTAGTCCTCTCTTCAGGGAAGACCACTGTATATATCAATCTGAATGTGGAAATGACTACAGTACTTATTAACCAGAGTTTAAGAAGGATTGCTTGTATATAGGGTTGTTTCCTTTTAGAAATCTGTATCTACCTGGCTTATAAAACTATTTCTGAGATTATACTAGCCTTTCCCCCTTTTAGAAACATGCACCTATCAGGGCTATATTCTCTTACTATGAAATTTGTTTTTAAAAATAGCATGGGGTTTGAACTTGGAACTATTTTTGGCTTGGATGCTACAATAAGCTTCTTTCAATTTTCTCTATCTGAATTTATTTCATTATTGAGGACAAAGATAAACAAAGATTTTCTTTTAACACTATCATAACTGCTCTTTTATTATAAAGAGAATTGTAGAGTCTGGAGTTGAGTGTGACTTGACAAAAGCTAAAGAGGCTTTTACCTGTCATGGTTGGGAAGAAGCCAGAGAAAAAGAAGATGACCCTCTTTCTTAATAAAAAGAAAGAAACAAGCTTTTATTGAGCACCTACTATGTGCTAGGCACCATGCTAAGTAATTTGCAAAAGTTGTTATTTTTGTCCTTATATCAACTTTAGTAGGTAGGTGTTATTATTATCCCCATTTTACAGTTGAGAAATTAGAGGCATTTATAGGTTGTTGCTTGCCCAGAATCACACAGCTAGTAAGTACCTGAGGCAATATGAAGGTAAAAAATGACCACATAAGTGGGATTATAACACTCTATTTTCCATGGGTATTTATCTTTAAAACCTGTCACATACATATGTCGACATACTTATTACTTATAGCATTTTTTTGGCTCTGAAAATAAACTTCAAAATTCTCGACCTTATGTTATCTCAGAATTCAATCCAATTTAACAAACATTTATTAGACATCCACCTAAGGGGGAAAAAAGGATAGAATACCATTCAGGCTTTAATTACTAGGCATTTAAGTGGGAAGATTATATAAATAAGTCAGATATAAAGAATAATGAAATGCAAAGCAGAGGACCAGGAAAAATAGAAAACAGAGATCACTTTCAATCGTGTGGAGAGTGTAGGGACTATACTGAGTTGGTCAAAGATTTTATGGAAGAAGTGGCAGTTGAGTATGATCTTTAAGGAAGAAAAGGACCTTAAAAGACAGAAATGGGAGGAAATCTTTTATAGGCAAAGGGAGTCACAAATCAAGTCCACAGAGCAGAAAAGGCAGACTGCTGTTATGTGGAATATTTGAAGGTATGAGAAGTAAGACTAGAAAGATAGGTTGGGACTAGATTATGAAAAACCTTGAATGTCAGAATCAGGAATTTTTACTGTTTTGAGGAAGTAATAGAAAAGAAAGAAAAATAATGATTTGATCTTAATGGTACATCAGGAAGAGGACTTTTGGAGCAATGGAAAGTATTTACTAGAGAGAGCATAGACTGGACAATTAGGACAACCAGTCTAAGTGAGAAAAGTTGATGGTCTAAACTAGGGACTACATCCTACTTGCAATAGAATGAACCAGAGGGAGGGATATTATAGGCTTAGAAATGGTGTGATTTGGCAACTATCTAGATTTGACTGGGACAGGTTTGTTGTTGTTTGTTAATGAGGTAATGCTGTCTCTCCAGGTGGCAGAAAATAGCTCTGGGTAACTTGAATATCTGAGGGCAGTTAGGTGCAGCAATAGATAGAACAGTAGAATTGGAGTCAGGAAGCCTCATTTTCCTGAGTTCAAATCTGGCTTCACAAAATTATGAGCTGTGTGACCCTGGGAAAGTTACTTTACCCTTTTTACCTCATTTTTCTCATCTGTAAAATGAGCTGGAGAAGGAAATGGCAAACCACTCCAATATCTTTACCAAGAAAACTCCAAATGGCATCAGAGTTAGAAATGACTGAAAAACACAAATAATTTGAATAACCCTTTGAATTTGTCTCCATAAGGATTTATAGGGCATTTGTCTCCATAAGGATTTATAGGGCTTAAAATAATTGAGAAGAAACTGGGAGAATTTCATCAAGCTTCTGGGACAACAAAAATCATTCAGTCAAGAAATAAATGTCCTAGACAGCAGGAGTAAGGAGAATGTCTGACTTCACTGTCACCATATCCTAGTCTGATGGTGTCAGTAAAGATATTCTCAGAAATGAGAGAAGAATGTATTTCTGACTCTGGAAAATTCTATAAAGCTTGTGAAGAGTAGAAACTGTTGAGAGGTTTTGGAGTGGAGGCTTTCTGTTCTGGTACTGTGCTTGTATTGTAAAACTGAGAGAAAGAAAGTCTTTGCCAAGACAGGGAAGCTTTGAAATAAATCCCTGTATAGTACTTGGTGAGGTCTACCTTCATTTTTTCCCTGTAGAAAAGGTCTGGCAGTACCACTGGTGAAAGCCTATGGTAGGAGTCACATACTGAGGAACTGTGCTAGACCATGCCATCTGGGATCCCTAACTACTGCACAACTGGAAACAAAACAAAATGAAAAACAAATATACATTTATCTGAGTAACTTGCTTATTGGAAGGGACCATTACACTCCATGAGCTGATATGAATTGTGTTTCTTTTCTTCAATCTATAAATAAAATTATTAAGTTTTATAAATTGTGTTCATAAGAGAAGTTAATGAAAACACACTGGGTCATATTATATACTGAGAGTGAGATAATGATACAGAAAAGTAAGAAATCCCACAAAGTACATGCAGGTCTTTTGCATCTATGAAAGTCTTTTATACAAGGGTCAACATATATAAAGTGAAGGAAAGAGAAGAATTTGTAAGGTTATGAACTTGAAATATCAGGGAAATGGTAGTGTCATTAATAGAGATAGAAAAATTAGGGGAAGGGATAGATTTAGGGGGAGTGATTAGTTCCATTTTAGACAGATTGAGCCTATAGAGTTAGCAAATTTACTTCATAATTACAAGTGACATTTGTTGGAATGGGACCATGATTTGAATATGGTTTGGAGAAGGTATATTTTATTCAAAACAGCAGGTTAGGTAAAGGGAAAATGGAGAGTAGGGAAAAAGGCAATAAGCATTTATTAAGTACCTCCAATGTATCAGGCACTGTGCTAAGTGGTTTAAAAATATAATCTCAGTTTATTGTCATGACAACCCTGTAAAGTAGGCTTTATTGATATCCCCATTTTACAGAAGAGCTTCGAAGCTAAGATAAATAGAAATTAGTAATTTGCCCATAGCTAGTAAATATTTGAAAAACTTCCCAAGAAATCTTCCTAATTCTCAGGTCCTCCTGACTTCAGGAACAGTGGCTTATCTACTGAGCCATCTACCTGGCCTGACTCTCGACTCAATATTTCATCTACTGAATCCCTTAGCTGCCTCTACCAAGTACCATTATAAATTAAGAAAGTATATTCATGTGAGGAAATCCATTGTGGAGAACATGGTAAAACGTTTTGAATAGAGAACAACTGAGGCAGAAACAGAAGCTATATTGTCATCAGACTATATAATGAACCAACTGGACAGAAAAGAAATAGATGAGGAGTTTGTTAAATAGATCTTAAGCTTGATTTAGTAGTGATGGGGGATTTCAATCATTTAAACTTTGCCTAGAAGCTCTTTCCCTGTCAAATCGAAGCAGCTAACAGTTCTTTGAGTGTAACGAGCTGTCGTCTCCAGAAGCTGCCGGATCGCTCTCTGGGAAGAGATCTGCTGTGTCTACTCAAATCTTTCAGACAGATTCTTCTTCCTTTAACGAACCGTTGTCTCCAGGCAGTTGCTGTTAACTCTTGTCCTTAGAAGTGACTTCCCTTCCTGCAGAGAGCCCCGTCAGGCCTGATGTAATGCAGAGAGTCTTCCTCTTGAATCCTGGCTCTGAATCTCCTCCAGCTCTTATCCTTCTCCAGGCCGATCTGCCCTCTGCGCCCATTGCTGTCTCTTTTTATCCTCCCAGAGAATGGGCGTGGGATAATGCAAGGGCTTCTGGGAAGAACCACCCCAGCCAATGAGCTTGCCCCCTCTATCAAGTCAACCTGAGTTCTCACCTTGTAACTATCCAGACAACCTCAGTTCTCACTTAGTAATCCTAACATCTCCCCCTTTCTTTTGATTTAGAACATAGGACAATCATGACCTTGAAACATAAATCCATCAATATGAGAAGTATTACAGATAATTACATAAATGACCTTGAAACATAAATCCATCAATATGGGAAGTATTACAGATAATTACATAAATTACATAAGCATATAGTAACATAGTAACATAACGCATGCTAGAAGTATATAACATAATCAAATAATCATAAATTGAAAATTTATAAATGTCCATAAGTCCATTGTCCATTAGTCTCATCTTGTGTGAGGAAGTCCAATGATTCCTGCTGATTTTAAAGTTCTTTAACAGTCTTCTTATTATCCATGCTCTTTCAGTGTCAGATGTTTCTTAGATCTTCTCCTTTATTTTGAGGTCTTTCTCTTTTTCTGTCTCTCTCTGATGGACAAGGCGAATATGACTCGTTGGCACCCATCTGATTCCTTCTCCTGCTGAAGAAATACAAGCAAACCCTCTCTCCCAGGCAGTTAACCTATCTAATTATTACCTTCTATTTACCACTTTCTAAATCTCTTCTCATCATCTGACAATTACATTGGAGTTGTTTGCACTGGGCACAGCCCTGTTGGTTTAAAAGGCCTGTATTCTCCCCAAGTGTAATCCATTTTTGCAATCTGATTGCCTTTTGACTGACTTATCAGGTAATCCCTTTCTGCCATGTGATTGCTTCTCTGCTGATTGATTAAATCAGAGTCCTGGCCTTCTAAAGGTTCTTTGGGTGTAACATCAGCTGCCATCATGCCCCAAGTCTTTTTTGCCTGGGGTCCTGGACCTGGGCCCCTCATCCCATTTCCCTGAATTATTCTACACTCTGATGCCCAATGGAGTCCTCTGTTGCATTTTGGACATGGGGTTTTAGGTCTTCTCTTACCCTGTCTTCTCACTGTATCTCCATACCTACACTGAGCTCTTAGATGTCCAATTTTTCCACATTGAAAACATCTCTGAGTTTCTCTAGAAGTCCCTTGCCAGGAGGGACCCTGTCTTTCCACATTCATCATTGTCCGGGTGTAAAAAGCATTTGTTCCCACTGTAGCACAGCGTCTTATTATCTCCTCTAAAGGAGCATCTTTGTCTAATCCCCATATAATTCTTTTGCAAATCTCATTGGCATTTTCCTTAGCCAGATGTCTGGTCATTATTTCTGTAGCTGAATTTTCTCCAATAGTTCTTTTGACAGCAGTTTGCAAACGTCCCACAAAATCTGCAAAAGGTTCATTGGGACCTTGCTGTATTTTAGTGAAAGCCTCTCCACGATCTTTCTGTCCAGGAAGGACACCCCAAGCTTTTATTGCAGCCTTAGCAATTTGCTCATATATTGTCATGGTATAATTAATCTGTTCCGAATTCTCTCCATACCGACCTTCACCAGCCAAGTGCTCAAAAGTGAATTGTGTGTTAACTCCTATTTCCAAATTGCATCTGACTTGAATTTTACATAATTCATGAAATTCCGAAAGCCATAATAAATTTTCTCCAGGTTCCAGGCATATCCTTGCTATGGATTTCCAATCATTTGGGGTTAGGACTTCATAAGACAAACCATCTAGTAACATTTTGACATAAGCTGATGTAGTCCCATAAAGGGTACAACCTTTTTTCAAATCCTTAATTTTATTCAAATCTAAAGGTGCATATCTTCTCATTTTATGACCTACAGAATCAATATTTTCAATCACAGGATATGCATGTATAAAATCACTTATATCCTGTCCTTCTCTCTTAGCTTTAACCAATGCTTTTTCTAATCTTGTCATAGGCTTAGGCTGCTTCACAGGCAATTCTGTTTGTGTTTCTGCCTCTTCCTCTCCTCCTTCTTGCTCCACCCATGAAGGGTTAATTGAGGGAGGAGATGGGAGGTGCTCCTGTTGCTCAGAATTGTACTTAACTTCATTGTTATCTGATTCATCCTTTTCACCTAGTTTAGTTGACACTTCCCCATTTTGCTCCTTCATCTCTTCCTTTAGAATAACATTGTTTAAAGCCAATTGGATTACATTGTATATATGAATTGTATCTTTGGAAATTGAGTTTGGCCTGGAATTGTAGTGTTCACCTAATTGCTTTCCTACTAATTCCCATTCATCTGGATCCAATTCTTCTTCCAGAGAAAAAGAAGGACATATAACCTTCACAGTTCTTAAAAGTTCAGTAATCTCCTCTAAAATTATAATCAATCCTTGGCTTTTCATAACCTTGATGATGCTCTCTAAACATTTTCCTTGAACAGAAGGTGTTTGCCCCATTTCACTATAAGAGATTCCTGGTTTAGTCCTTAACAAGTTAAGTTCCTTATTTATCTATTAGCACGCTCACTTAATCTTTAACAAAGTTTCCTTGTTACTCACGGTTCTGGGTTAGAGAGACTGAGATCTGGATGGGAGGCTTTTCCACTGGAATCAGGACCGTGTCTGTCCCTGTTCGGGCGCCAAATTGCGAAGGTCTGGTCTAGCTCCTCTTGTCAGGATAAGCAAAAGTCCTTGCCCCACGTGTGGACGCCAAATGTAACGAGCTGTCGTCTCCAGAAGCTGCCGGATCGCTCTCTGGGAAGAGATCTGCTGTGTCTACTCAAATCTTTCAGACAGATTCTTCTTCCTTTAACGAACCGTTGTCTCCAGGCAGTTGCTGTTAACTCTTGTCCTTAGAAGTGACTTCCCTTCCTGCAGAGAGCCCCGTCAGGCCTGATGTAATGCAGAGAGTCTTCCTCTTGAATCCTGGCTCTGAATCTCCTCCAGCTCTTATCCTTCTCCAGGCCGATCTGCCCTCTGCGCCCATTGCTGTCTCTTTTTATCCTCCCAGAGAATGGGCGTGGGATAATGCAAGGGCTTCTGGGAAGAACCACCCCAGCCAATGAGCTTGCCCCCTCTATCAAGTCAACCTGAGTTCTCACCTTGTAACTATCCAGACAACCTCAGTTCTCACTTAGTAATCCTAACATTTGAGTTGCTTAATTTCATCCTTAAAAAACCGGAGAAATTAAGGGGGGAAACTTCCTTTGAAAAAAGAAGAGTGGTAAGGATGCCATGAAATATATGTGTAAGCTAAAAAGAAGATAGGCTCATCATGTGATGAGAGAAATAATCAGGGGACACCCTACCTGCTCATTTGGCATTCTTGAGATGTCAAAAAATGAAGATGACCCCCAGAACATTGATAGGGTCCCTTGTGGCATGGAAAAACATGGACATGAGATGCATCCAGGATGAACAGAAATGAATGGGTTGCAATATGTATTGCTAGAGGGAATATTCACATCGATGAGGTAAAAGGTCTGTTAAAGTTATTTCAGTATGTTAAAGTATCCCACCCTATTTGCCAACAATCTTTTCCCAGGAATACGGTACACACCATTAATTAATTTGCATTTACCACTATGACATGATTAAGTAGAATTTTTGTACTGAACACATTTTGTCTTTATCATATAGTAAATACCAAGTTATTTAATCACATTTGACAAAGATTTATGCAGGTATTTGTTAATGATTTTATGATCTTTTTAAAAAGTACAGTGGAATCACAGGCATATGGAGGCAGTAAAATGAAATGGAGAAACTGATTTAGCAAATTATAACGGTATAGCCATTAGTCCATAAATAAAAAATATCATAAGTACTTATATAGTTGAATCTCCTTCATTTATGGATGAGAAAACTGAGACCCAGAAGTTCGTTGATTTGCTCAAAATCACCTAAATAATAAGTGGTAGATCTGGGATTGAAAGCAGGATATTTTTCAATTTTGAAATTCTGTAGCAGGAAATTTGTGCAAGAAATATGTTGAAAAGAACACGTTTATTTGAATAATTTGAAGATGCTAGAAATGCCATTAATATAGTTTACCTAAGTTTCAGCTGATCATTGTATAAGGTCTCATGTTTTTTTGTTTTGTTTTGTTTGTTTTGTTTTTTAATGATCAGATGTAGGCTTGTAAATTACTATGTAAATCTGGCACTTGTAAAATAGCTAGATCCAGAACATAATCATTAATTGTTGGATTTTAATGTGAAATAAGGTCTCAAATGGAGATTCACTTAGATTTTTGTTTGGCCATTTTTTGGATAATATTTTTATTAATGACTTGAATAAAGGCATATATCTCATATTCATCAAATTTGTAGATGACAGAAAGCTAGGAAAGCTAACATGTTAGATGAAAGAGTTAGGATCTAAAAAGATATTGACATGCAGGAACAGTAATTGAATCAATTAAAATGAAATTTAATAGGGAAAGATATAATTGTTTTTTTACCTAGATTAACAAAATCAGCCTCACAAGTATGAGGTTATAGCTAAGCAGCAGTATCTGGAAAAATATGTATTTGGCAGGGAGGTGATTATTGGGTTGAAAGCTCAATATTAAGTGATTAGTCAAAAAGAAAACTAATGTGATTTTGGACTGCATTGGGAAGCGTGGTGTTCAAGATTGCTCCCATCCCAATTAATCAAAGAAACTAAAGAATCAAAGTAAACTCAGTATGAATAAGTATGTCCTTGCTTTGTTAATTTGAAAGAATCATAGAAGATTTGTTCACTGGACAGAAGCAGATGGCATCACAGTAAATATTTTTTGTTATTGATTGAATAAAATTGACTAGATAACTAGTCTTTAAAACCACACTTTAAAATATCAAAAGATCTAGAATTTCCAGTAGTCAAGAGGAGCATCTCCACATAGCAGTGATTGAAACTAGAGAGATGCATATGATTTGTATGAAGACTTTACAAAGGGAGAAAAGGATAGTATCCTTCTCAGTAGTTTTTCTCAGCTTTCTGCTTCCCTTTTAATCTTGACTGCATTGATTTTGTTTGTGAAAAGAAAAATTAATTTAATGTTTTCAGAATTATTCATTTTGCATTTCATAATGTTTTCTGGTTCTTCTTTGGCAGTAAATCCATCCATTCTTCAAAGATCTGATAGGTAAAATATCCCTTGCTCTCCTAATTTGCTTATAGTATCATCCTTAAAACTTAAATCATGTACCCATTTATTTTAGTATAATGTATGAGATGTAGATCTATGCCAAGTTTGTGACAGAGACTGTGCATTATGCTTATGCTTCACACATTCTTCACATCTTTGTCTCACTATCTTTGTACTATAAGAATGAGGGAACTTGTAGGTACAAGGGAATAGTACTTTTAAAAAATACTACACTACACCCACCCTGGTGAGTAAAACTCTTTCCTAAAATCTAATTAGGGCTACTAGGTAATCAAAGGAAAGCCCACCAGTAAGCGCTTGTGAGTAAAAGTCTTAGAATTTCCAGCTCCTCGTGGTCACCACTAGAATACCCCAAGCAATATTAGAAGTTTCCTTCTGGGAATCCAGACTATCAATATGAGTGATTTTGGTGAAGTGGCCTTGGAAAGGAGTGTTATATTAGAAAAGAGAGGTTCTACTTCCACCGAACTCTGCCCTTTTAAAATTACATCTGGAATATTATATTCAATTCTGTGTATTGCATTTTGTGAAGGTTACTGTTAAATTGGAGAGTGTTACTGGATAGTAACCAGGATTATGTTTTCTCTGCTTAGTTTCTGTAGAAGGAACTATAGTAATGGATGAAAGTTTGTAGAAAGGAAAATTTGTGTTTCTCAAATACTCAAAAGGATTGGATTTTATTGATTTAGAAATTTTCTCCAATAATCCAGACTGCAACTTATCCATGCCTGTCCATCCCAAGTGATTCTTTTCTATTTTCTTCCAAAAGTTCTCCACAGGCAATGTCCCCAATTTCCTGGAAGTCCTCCTCACTTTCTCCTGAGTTTATCAGTGGGGCTATCCACCATTATTTGCACCATTATTATTTCATTATTTGCTCTGATTACATGACTTGATCATCTTTTCTTCTTCTCAGACAATACCTTGATGATGTCCTTTATTCCTGTTCTTCAAAGTATTCTGTTGGTTCTGTGTTCTGGCATGCTCACACCATGTATCTCTCCATTTTCCTTATGATACCCGTTTTTAGCTTGTCTAGAGGCAAGGGTCTACCACCTCTCTCTATCATATAATTATATAAGTAAAATATTTATGTTGAAATATAAGCTTTTTAGTAGTCATCAAAACCATCTGGTCCTGATTGGGAAATAGTGTAGTAGATCAGTAGAATAGATTAGGTACACAAGACACAATAATCAATGACTCTAGTAATCTACTGTTTGATAAACACAAAGACTCCAGTTTCTGGGATAAGAATTTACTATTTGACAAAAATTGCTGGGAACAGTGGAAAGTAGTATGTCACAAACTTGGCATAGATCTACATCTCATACATTATACTAAAATAAATGGGTACACGATTTAAGTTTTAAGGATGATACTATAAGCAAATTAGGAGAGCAAGGGATAGTTTACCTATCAGATCTTTGAAGAATGGATGAATTTACTGCCAAAGAAGAACCAAAGAGAACATTATGAAATGCAAAATGAATAATTTTGAAAACATTAAATTAATTTTTTTGCACAAACAAAATCAATGTAGTCAAGATTAAAAGGGAAGCAGAAAGCTGAGAAAAAAATTTTACAGCCAGTGTTTCTGATAATGACCTCATTTCTAAAATATATAGAGAACTGAATCAAATTTATAAAAATACCAGTCATTCCCCAATTGAAAAATGGTCAAAGAATATAAACACATATTTTTCAGAGGAAGAAATTAAAGCCATTTACAGTCATATAAAAAAATTCTCTACATCACTACTTATTAGAGAAATTTCAACTCTGAGGTACCACCTCACTTCTATCATATTGGCTAAGATGAAAGGAAAAGATAGTGATAAATTGTGGAAGGGATGTGGAAGAACTGAGACATTAATGCATTGTTGCTGGAGTTGTAAAAAGATTGAACCATTCTGTAGAGCAATTTGGAACTATTCTCAAAGGGCTAAAAAAAATCTGCATATCCTTTGATCCAGCAGTGCTATTCCTGGGTCTATATCCCAAAGAAATCAAAAAGGAAGGAAAAGGACCCACATGTGAAAAAATATTTGTAGCAGCTCTTTATGTGGTGGCAAAGAGTTGAAAAAATGAGTAGATGCCCATTATTTGAGGAATAGCTGAATAAGTTATATATGTTATATATGAAAATAATGGAATATTGTTGTATTAAAATGAGGAACAGGCTGATTTTACAAAGGCCTGAAAAGATTTACATGAACTGATGAGGAGTGAAGTAAGCAGAAATAGGAAAACAGCAACAGCAGATTTAAACAATTATCAACTAATATCAACTTGGTTCTTTTCAGCAGTTCAGTGATCCACGGCAAACCCAATAAATTTTGGATGGAAAATGCCATCCTGAGAGTGAACTATTGAGACTGAATATAGATCAAAACATACTAATTTTCCCTTTTTTCTTCTTCTGTTCTTTTTTTGCTCATGATTTTTCCCTTTTTTATTATTTTTCTCTCCCAAGATGATCCATATGAAAATATGTTTAAAGTGAATGTACATTTATAATAAAAAATACTGTTTTTTTATGTAACTGGGAAAAGTAAAAAATAATTAAAAATAAGTTTTTGTTTTCCTGGGAAATTTGGGATCAATAAAAGAACTTCATAATTTTCCCAAAAGCAATATGACTTCACTGTCTTTTTCAACTTTAAGTCTGCTTCATTGCTTATTTATATTAACTGTATCAGATACACATACTGTTGGGCAAATTCATAGGGTATCAAGACAAATGCATGCTGAAATCTGAGCAACAGACATTTTTCATCCATCTGGCCTTTTCTGTGTGAATGGACAAACCAAATTCCTTTTGAGTGAATAATGATTTCTTTCAGAAGATTTTGTAACTCTCTGGAGCCTGATGTAATCTTCACAACATTTACAAACAAGAGCTTCCGGAGGACCTCATCATACAAAGAGAATGCCTCCTAAATCTGGACTCCGTACTAGATTCTTTTATCTCAGTGCCAAACACTTTGGTGAACATATTTCTCCCAGTTTCATGCTTTATCTAATATTCACCATAAGAGTGTACAGAACACAGTTATTTCTGTTATTACATCTTATAAGGAATCATGTGGCATTATAATGAATGGATGAGAAATATCTTTCAGTAAAGGAGCCTCATTCTATCTACTCAATTAAATGCTTTTTCATAATAAAAAAGCAAAAATCCATAGAATATTAAGTACATTAATTTAGAGTTGTAAGGGACTTTGATGGCCATTTGTAAAATTTTTTTTTTTTTTTTTTTTTGCAGATGCCTTAGGTTGAGTTTGATTCAAGCCAGTCTCCTGGTAATTTAGGTTTGATATTGGAATAAAATAAAATACTCATAAGTTAGTTAGCAAAAGTCATAGCAAGAAAAGGCTATATCACTATCAAAATCCAACAGCAAGAGATACAAAGAGAAATTTCATATAAAATAATTGTTGATAATATAAAATATTTGGGAATCTATCTGCCAAGGGAAAGTCAGGAACTATATGAGCAAAACTACAAAACACTTTCCACATAAATAAAGTCAGTTCTAAGCAACTGGAAAAATATCAAGTGCTCTTGGATAGGTCAAGCGAATATAATAAAGATGACAATACTCCCCAAACTCTAGTTATTTATTTATTTAATCTATTTATTTAGTGCTATACTAATCAAACTCCCAAGAAACTATTTTATTGACCTAGAAGAAAATAACAACAAAACTCATCTAGAAGAACAAAGGCCAAGACTTTCAAAGGAATTAATGAAGAGAAAAGCAAATGAAGATGGCCTAGCTGTACTAGATCTAAAATTATATTATAAAGCAGTGGTCATCAAAACCATTTGGTACTGGCTAAAAAATAGAGAAGTCGATCCATGGATCAGTGGTTAAGTTCACAGAACAAAATAGTCAATGACTATATCAATCTAGTATTTGACAAACTCAAAGGCCCCACCTTTTGGGATAAGGATTCACTACTTGACAAAAACTGCTGGAAAAATTGGAAACTAGTATGGCAGAAAGTAGGCATAGACCTATACCTAACACCATATACCAAGATAAGGTTGAAATAGGTTCATGATTTAGACATAATGAATGATATAAACAAATTAGAAGAACATAGGATAATTTACCTCTCAAATTTGTGGAAGAGGAAAGAATATGTGACCAAAAAAGAACTAGAGATCATTATTGATCAAAAAATAGATAATTTTGATTGTATTAAGTTGAAAAGTTTTTGTACAAACAAAACTAATGCAGACAAGATTAGGAGGGAAGTAATAAACTGGGAAAATATTTTTATATCCAAAGGATCTGATAAAGGCCTCATTTCTAAAATATATAATTGACTTAAATTTATAAAAGCTGAAGCCATTATTCAATTGATAAATGGTCAAAGGATATGAAGAGGCAATTTTCAGATGAAGAAATGGAAACTATTTGTAATCACATGAAAAGGTACCCCAAATCACTATTGATCAGAGAAATGCAAATTAAGACAACTCTGAGATACCACTACATACCTGTCAGATTGGGTAAGATGACAGGAAAAGATAATGACAAATGTTGGAGGGGATGTAGGAAAACTGGGATACTGATACATTGTAGAACTGTGAATGGATCCATTCTGGAGAGCAATTTGGAACTATGCTCCAAAAGTTATCAAATTGTGCATTATCAGTGTTTCTACTGGGTTTATATCCCAAACAGATCTTAAAGGAGGCAAAGGGACCCACATGTGCAAAAACGTTGTGGTAGCCCTCTTTGTAGTGGCAAGAAACTGGAAACTGAGTGAATGTCTATCAATTGGAGAATGGCTGAATAAATTGTGGTATATGAATGTTATGGAATATTACTGTTGTATAAGAAACGACCAGCAGGATGATTTCAGAGAGGTTTGGAGAGGCTTACATGAACTGATGCTGAGCGAAATGAGCAGAATCAGGAGATCATTATACTCAGCAACAACAAGACTATATGGGGATCAATTCTGATGGACATGGTTCTCTTCAACAATGAGATAATTCAAACCAGTTCCACTTGTTCAGTGGTGAAGAGAGCCATCTACACCCAGAGACAGAACCATGGGAACAGAGTGTAGAACACAACATTGCATTCTCATTCTCTCTGTTGTTATTTTCTTGCATTTTCTTTTCTTTTTCAGTTTTTCTTTTTCTTCCTTCTTGATCTTAATTTTTTTTTTTGTGCAGCAAGATAACTGTATAAATATGTACACATATATTGGACTTAACATGTATTTAAACATATTTAACATGTATTGGACTACCTGCCAGCTAGGGAGTGGGTGGGGGGGGAGAAGGTAAAAATTTGGGACAAAAGTTTTGCAAGGGTCAATATTGGAAAAATTACCCACGCATATGCTTTGAAAATAAGAAAGAGAGAGAGACAGAGAGAGAGAGAGAGAGAGAGACAGAGAGAGAGAGAAGGCTACTCAACCAGGCTAGGCATTGAGGATACTTCAAATTTATTCAGTGGAGTGAAGCTCACTTGTCTGAGTTACATGTTGCAATCCAACAGCCATAATTCTTTTAGACTAGTCCTACACCTTTTTTCACCCTCATTAATCTCTATGTATTCAGTCATGGGATAGTGACAGTCACTCTGTCCCCTGAATTCACTGAATCTGGAGGAATCTCAATGTTATTTTAAGGAGCAATTAGACTAACTTGCATGGGAAAAGGGATAAGTTATTGCCCCTACCAAAACAGGTAAAGAGTGAAAAGTTAAATAATTCCTCTAAACCCTCTCTTCATCCAAATTTCCATATTACTGTAGAGGAACCACTATGTTAATTGTGACCAAGACTCATAATATCAGTGCTGTCCTTGACCCCTATCTTTCACTAATCCCACATATCCAGTTTATCATCAAGTCTACCTTCACATCATTTTTGTATATATCTCCTTATCTCCACTCATACATCTCCCAGTCTGTGCAGTTCCTTATCACTTAATTACTAGATCAATTTAGCAACTTCTTTTTATATCATCTCCCCAATCCATCATCCTCTCAACTGCCAAAGTGATAGTTCTATATTACAGATCTGGCCATACCTCCCCCTACTCAGTAAACTCTAGTGGCTCCATATTACCTCCAGGACCAAATATAAAATGTTCTGTTTATAATTTAAGGCCCCTTATAACTTGGCCTCTTAGCATCTCTAAAGCAAGACTTGGGTTCATGGAGAAAAATTTAGAATTTTATTTCTACGTGGCTTGGGAAAAGAGAAGCTAATGCAAATCCAGACTCAAATGTTCACTATAGAGAAAAGGGGGGAACCATACTTGCCAGTACCAATCTCACATTAGCTTCTTTTCTTCTCTAACTAGGAAGAAATACATTCTCAATCTTCATGGCCAGTTTAAGATTTTCTGGAAGGCTGTTACACTATTTTCCCAGCCTTCTTATACCTTTCTCCCTTCCCTATGCTCTGTGATTCAGAAACAAACACTAATCACAATTCTTTGCACATAACACTCATCTCCTGACTCAGTAAAGTCTGGAGCTGGCCACTTTTTTCTTATCTGGCTACTATTCCTGTTCTTTTCCCCTATTTATCCTGCCTCTTGGCTTTCCTGGTCTCATTTAATCTTCAGCTCAAATCCCATCTTCTGAAGAAATCTTTTCTTGGTTTCCACTTCCCCCTCCACTATCTCCCCTTCTCCTAATACCTTCTTTTTTGAGAATTTTTCCATTTATATATGATATGATATGAATTGATATATATTATTATATATATATATATCTTAGTTATTTGTTATATTATTTGTATATTGTATTCCTTTGTTAAAACATGAGCTCCTTCAAAGAGCTGGGGTTTTGCTTTTTCTTTGTATTCCAGTATTTAACCTATAGCTTAATAAATATTTAACAAATGTTTGTAAATTGATTACTTGATTAAGCTCATACAGGTGGAGGTAGTTAGGTGGTGCAGTGGAGAGAGCACCTGCCCTGAAGTAAGGAGGACTTGAGTTCAAATGTGGCCTCAGTCACTTAACACTTCACATTTCCTAGCTGTGTAACCCTGGGCAAGTCACTTAACCCAAATTGCCTCAAGAAAAAAAAAGAATACAAAGATCATACAGGTGGTAAGTGGAAGAGTTGAGTTTTATATATCTATAAGTTGAGTTTTATAAATCTCAAGAGTTGAGATTTATATTCTTTACATCTTATAATCAATTGTAAGATGATAAAGATGTGGTCCATTAATGAATATCACTTGTGAAAAGCCTGCTTGTTCCTTGATAATAACCTCATTGAGTATGTTCCCAGTTCATATATAGATAATTTCCATAAAGATTTTGTATAAATGGGAGAACAGGCATATTGATGATAATTTTTAATGTTTTCTTGATCACTTTTTTTCTTTTTTTAATGTCAGTTAGGTCTGGGATTTTTTTCAACTTCTTTACTATTTTCCTTTCTTCTTCACATAGTTTATTTGTCCTTCAAAACTCTTACAACTGTTATTTGTTCCACCACAGATATTTTTTAAATAGTTTGCTGTTCTCTTCCTTCTTTCTTCTTCTTTCCACTGCATCATTCTACCTTTCTCTTCTGTAAGCATCTCAGGGTCTGTGATATTAGGGTCCAAGGGTAGCACTTTCACTATCCTTGATGCAGAAAACAGTTTTTTAAATGGCTTTTACTAATCTTTTCCAATTTTCTTATATTTATAGATCTATTTTTCTTTTCATTCTTTAATGCCCTTGAGATGACTTTGTTTAGTCTAATATATGCTCAAGATTAAAACAAAACAAAACAAAACAAAAAACAAAAAACTTGCCTCAACTTCCACTGTTTCTCTGTGCTGTAATAAGGTGATTTATTAGAATCACCTTTTATGATTCTTTTCTCACCAATTTAGCATTCTCATTTCAGAAGCAAGAAAGGGGCACACAGGATTGAGAGATTTTTCTTTGTTTTGGCATAGTCAAAAGACTTAATCACTAGGTACTTATTGGTGATATGTGTCTCTATTACTAGCTAAGATGGTCTTTAGAAAACAGACTCAGCTTGTTCTTGGGGACATACTTGAAGCCATACCAGCATAGTGAAATCTGTCAGTACTCTGCTGGCATACTCTTTAAGAACCCAAGGTCATTTCTGTTATGTGATGAGGCCTGGAAATAGGAATTTTTGGAGATTTAGATTTCATATAAAGAGGAATTTTTTTAGTATTTATTTATTTAATATCTCAATAGTGTTTTATTTTTTCCAAATACCTAGGGAGATTGTTTTCAACATTCAATTTTTCTCCCTTTTTTCCTTATCTCCCTCTCTCCCCAACAGAGAGAAAGAAATCTGATAGATTTCATATTTCATATTTGTCATGTTGTGGAAGAAAAATCAGACCAAAAAGGAAAAAAAAAACATGAGAAAGAAGACAAATAAAAAGGTGACAATACTATACTTTGATTCATATTCAGTCTCTATAGTTCTCTCTCTGGATGTGATTGCATTTTCCGTTTTAAGTCTGTTGGAATTGCCTTGAATCATCATCTTGTTGAAAAGAGCCAAGTCTATCACATTTGATCATCATATAATCTTGTTGTTACTGTGTATAGTGTTCTTCTGGTTCTTACTTCATCCAGCAACAGTTCATATAGGTCTTTCCAGGCTTTTCTGAAATGAGCCTGCTTGTCATTTCTTATAGAACAATAATATTCCTTTACCTTCATAATAACTCATCCAGCCATTCCCCAAGTGATGCCTATCTACTCAATTTCCAATTCCTTCACGAGAAAAAAAAATTAAAAAAAATAATTAGAGCTTGCCAAAAAGTCTAATCAAGCAGACTGTTTGACCACTTGTCAACACAATAAATGTAATTCTTATTCAATTACAGGTTGCTATACACATATGAAGGGCAGAAAGGTAGTACATGGGATAGAGTGCTGTACCTGGAATCAGGAAGATTCAATTTTCTGAGTTCAAATATAACTTCAGACTAATTTTGTGACCTTAGGAAAGTGACTTAACTCTGTCTCACTTTCTTCTTTTGTAAATTAAGCTGGAGAAGGAGAAGCACTCCAGTATCTATGCCAAGAAAACCCCAAGCAGAGTCATGAAGAGTTGGACACAACTGAAAGCAATTGAAGAACAACAAATACACATATGAAGTGATACTTTGGTTGTCTTTTAGTGCAGATGTTCAGTCTCCTTTAGAAGCCCAAATACAGATTGCCCAAATTTTGATCTAGATTTTTCTAGAAAGAAAACAACAAAAAAAAACACTTTGAAGTTTCAAAATTGCTAAATCATGTCTGTCTTATGTTGCTGAAGTGTCTTATCCGCATTAGAAATTAAATTAGACATATATCAAGGTTTGATGATATAAGACTGGTAAGGTTTCAATAAAAAAGGCACTTATTAAATATTAACTATGTGGTAAGGGTATTTTGAGTGACTTGATAACTAAAAAGTGGAATTCCTACCACAATTCATTAGAATTTGTAAAATCCATGTTAAAAGACTACATCAAATACTTTGTAATTATTGTTTCATATGTGATAGAGTCCCAGTCTAAGATTTCTGAACATACTTTAAAAATGGAGTAATTCACTTGGAAATAAGAGGAAATGTCATTCCTGGAATCAGAACTATAACTAGGCAGAGACACTGGGCCTTTACTCCAGGGCAGAAAATTTGTATAAGGGCAAAGAGAGCAGAAAAGAGCTTGATTTCTCCCCCTGCATTATTTCATAGGGAAGCATGGCTCCACACCTTGCAGTAGCCTAGATCCCTTGAAGTGTCTGTAATGAGGGGGTGGGGGTAGGGTAGGCAAAATGCTCCTTTTCTACTTTCTACCCCAGATGAAAAACTTGCTGGTTCTCGCATACACGATTCTGCTTTGTGTAATGCTGCCCCCTGGTGTTACCATTTTCATGATGTCATTGCTTTGGGGGGACAAATTCCAGGCCTCCTTTGATCTCCATATTTTGGGCCAGCCAGTTTGACAACAACCATTTAGTAAGCACTTGCTGTGTACTGGGTAAAACATTTTGAATTGATAAACTTTGGGATACAGCTAATTGTTGTAAGTGGAACAGATTCATTATATGGTAGCGTTTATCCATGGAAAACAATGTAAAGGGATGCAGGAGGGAGCTCCTGCCCCGTTGGGTCTTGATTCCTCTCTGAATTAGACCCACACCTGGGTGAATGGCTTTGAGATGAGAACTACCTCGGTGGGAGCGCAGCGGGGCAGTCACCCTGATCAGGGGCTGGACCACGCTTTCTCCTTACTTTCTTTCCCGCGTGCCCGGGTCTCATCCAGAAACATTAAACTCCAGTCCCCATTAGGGAGGCAGCTGCGGGGAGATGAGGGATGGAGGCCTCTAGCAGAGACTGAAGGGAGAGGAGGGAAAGCTTTGCCAGGCCTAGCAACAGTATCCAAGGTTGGGAGGTTTTCTTTCTTTTTCTTTCCCTTCCCAGCATTAGAGAGCAGCTTGAGTTATACAGATTCTGGGGCGCCGGGCTTGTCCTCTATTCAGCTTCCTGGGTTAATTAGTAGTCTCTGTGTGTGGCTCTCAAGCAGTCACACAAAAGAGCTGTTGCAGCTGCCCCTTGTTCGTCTTCTCCAGGAGGGTGGGGGGGAGTGGGGGGGGAACCATTCAAGCATTTCCCAAGACAGGTAAGGAGAAGAAAGGAAATAAAGCTTAACTTGTCAAGCGAGTGCAAGCCCTTGTGTTTGTGCCTGATGGGACCTACCTTGGTATTTGTAAAGATAGATGGAAAGTAGACGGAGAGGTCGGCAAGAGAGAGGATGAATTTTTTTCCTGTCCGGGGAGTAGTGCATGCTTGGCCCCCCCGCCGCCCCCTCCCCCCAGCCCTGGCTCTGGAGGAGGGATGCTGCCGCCGCCACCCCAGCCGCCCCGCTAAAGCTTGCAGACAAGTGCCTGCGATGCCCAGGGAGCCAGGTGGGGACGGGGATGTGGGCGGAGGACAGGGCAGGGCTGGGCAGGGCCGGGGAAGGAGGGCTGGGAGCGCGCGCGGCGCGGGCTGGGGGCGGAGGGGCTCGCCGCTGGCTCAGCTTCTTTACTGTGGGAGTAGTCTGCTCTGGTCTGTCCCTCCGTGCGTTGCCTGGAAGGTGGGGGGGGGGGTGTTGTTTATAGCTCTGCCTGCTGCATGCATGCAGGGGATGGATTTCAGAGAAGGCTCCTGACTGATACGGAACCGCTTTCCTTTCTTGCTGCTATTGTGGGAGAGAGTGTGGTGGGGTGAGTGGTCGGGGGCGGGGGGCGAGAGCACGGCTGCTGTGGCATCTTTCTCGTTTCTAAATAATTAAGCAGTAGGAAATGTCCGTGTCTCAGAAAGGTTCGGCTGACTGAGGGCTCTGCCCCTTTCTTTCTTTGAAAGTCTTTTATTGTGGTGTGCTTTGGGGGCTTTCACACCTCCCCCCTCCGTCTTCTCCTTTGCATCTTTGAGTAAGTAAATGCCTTCTAGAGAGAGGGTCATCCTCTAAGTAGGGGTGGATGCTGGGCTTTAAAAATAAGCGTGCCTCTCCTAAATCATACCTCTCTGTATCTATTGTGCTCTGCGGGAGAGCTGGAAGTTCATTTTCTTAATGCACTTGAAGATGGCATAAAAGTCCCCCTGTAACTCGGCACTCTCCGAGTTTGCATTTGTCTCTCAATTTTCATGCCTCCAGTGTGGCAACTGAATCAGATCTCTGACCCCCCCCCCCTTTTCCCCCTTTATAATGAGTCTGGAGGGAAAAGCCACCTAATTAAAAAATCATACAGATCACTTTTTCCTGATATAAACACTGTGACAAACCTGAATATGCATTTTCGGGGCCAGGCTTAGCTTGCCTCCACGAAAAGTATTTTCATATTGTTACAGGAAATAAGGGTACTGTATGCGGATGCCGAGTGTTCAATAGGGAAGAATTGGCAAGATGTACCTCAATAGCTGACAGGTTATGCTTTCTTATTTATGAAGTTGACTTGTTCTGGTTGTGATTACATCCTGACAAGGACACAAAGATCACTCTCCTTCCAGATATACCAATCTGATAGCAATTTCTCGCCCCCCCCCCTTCAAAAAAATGCTTTCCTGTCCTTAGGACCATATTTTGCAACCTAGCTAGACTGCTTTCTATTAAAAATGCGGTATAAGATCAATATTTTAAATGTTGAATTGTAAAATCCTAAAAAAATGCACATCTTTAAATAACTTTTAAAGTTTATTACATGAAGCTTTAGCTTTTTTTAGAGAATAGACTGTCATCTGAATAGCACACTGTTAAGAGACCTAAAAAAATAGATCTGAAGAGCAGTCTGCATAAATGTTGTTTTTGATATTTCAGGCACAGGATCCGTTTTATTAGTTGTTAATTATGCTGAACCTTAGTCTTGATCTGTTTTTTGCTTTCATAAATAATGATTGCCTAGTCTGTGATTTCTAGAAGTACAAAAAAGTAGACATCTGTAATCATATATTGTTCTCTTATCCTAGAAGACATAAAATACATCAAAATAGTACCATCATTTTAACATATTGTTTACATATGAATGATGATTTTGTTGCTGTGCAGTAGTAGTTGATGCCTTATGTCACTTGCCCATCCTCCTCTCCTCCTTTCAGAGCTTTCTTCTTTTGTGAGGTGATATTGAAGTTCTAAAAATAATTTTCTACCAGAGGTTTGGGGGTTTAAAAAGGAAAACTTTTCTTGAAATTCACTTCTTGTTCTACCTAAGAAATGTTGAAATTTATATATATTGTTCCCCAGTATCATTCCTTTGGGTTAAAGACAATCTCCTACATGAAATAGCAGCTGCTTTTTACAGTGTTTTTGTTATTATCTGGGGATAAGAAGGGGGAGCTATTTTTCTTTTTTCCATCTTGTCCCTCTTCTCTCCTCCTGTTTCCTCCGCCCTCATTCCCTCCCTCCCTGCAGACTGCAGATTTGAGTTTACTTAGCTGTGACTTCTGGACAGTTTTTGAGGCAGTATTGAGAATGCAGTCTTATCACGTGACCTCTTTGATGCTTTGAATGTCACTACTTTCATTTCTGTGCTAAGAAGCCTATGGACCAGAGAGTGGAATAAATATTCAAAGAACCTGATGGAGAGAGAAGTCAGGCAGAAAGTACAAGAAGGTATTAAATCTGTCTTGACTCGGGAGGAAAATGTCCAATTTATTAGGAAATGAGATTTAGATTGCTGTTTTTCAGTTTCACCTTTCTTCATTTAGAGCTTAACTCAGATATGATTAATAAACGTTTGAAAAGAAATTCTATGCATTATTTGATGACCGGAAGAATCAAGTCAGGTTTATATGATACCATTAAATTATAGTGAGATGCAGGAATTGTTGACTAAGTTATCTAGGTATTCAAATGGAATTGTTTGTAAGCCAAAGTAGTGACCTCCTGATAAACTTTCTATTTCCAAAGAGTTGTTCTTAGGCACCTAGGAATAAATGCCTTATCAGATACTGTGAAAGTAGATCCTTATCGGATTTTCTAGAGAGAGGAGAGTTCTAAAGAGGTGTTAATTAACTTTCAATAGATTTCTCATTATTTTCTGAATAGACCTGGCCCAGGTGGTCTTCTTTTTGGTTCAGTATGAATTTTTGGCTTAGATATATATTTAACCTGGAATTCCTCTAATATTTTCAATGGCGTTTTTTGTTTGTTTGTTTGTTTCTTTTTTTTTTTTTTTTTAATTTAAAGTTTCACAGGAATAATTGTTGGTGATGGATTGTGAAATAGAACAGTTTAAATATCTGACTTGTCAACTAAACTTAAAAAAAAGTTAAGTAAAAATAAAAGATAATTGTAAAAAGAAGCTAATCACACCCTCTAGAAGCTAAGATATCGTGCTAAAACACTTTTAGCTTTTCCTAGACACAACTGAAGAACTTAAGAGGAAAAACACATTTACTGGTGATGTTGCCTTTAGGTTGAGCTTTGTTTAAAATTGAGGTGTTGTGCAAAATTTATTTGCCTATGGAATAAGAAGGGAATATGGAGGGAGATTACTGATGGAACTGTGGTAGCTACATTTCAATATGTAAGCTAATAGAACTGTAATTAAGGAAGGGACAACAAATCTTAGTCCTGAGGTGAAATTTTGGAAGGTTTAACAGAACCAGTACTTAGCAAGAATAATTAGGTCAAAATAGAAAGTCTCTTGTGGTGGTACCTCTCCCTCTCCCTTCCACTTCTCAATAGCTAAAGTTCTTCTTCAGCAAAGTCCTGGTCAATCTCTGTTCCCTTAATAACTTTCTGATATTCTGGGGCTTCAATATAGTGTTACTTGCCTCAGGCACAAAAGTAGCTATTGCTAACAATATCGCCCTGTAAATCAGACTGCTATTCTTATATTTTGGGCTCAGGGTGGATTAGGGAGGGGGTGAAGGGAGGAGGGGAGTCAGATAATTTGTCTTTAAAACTTTAGAGAGAGTACTAGTCTCTTATCTGTGGCTTTATATTAGGAATAATATGACATCATTTAATGACATCATTTTTTAATACTCATAAAATACATCACAGTAATCTAGGGGATTCTTTTTCTCATTTTACAGACAGGGAAATTGAGGCCCCAGATTCAAAAACTTGCTTAAGATGCCTTGAAAAGTTAGTGACAGTCTATAACTTAATCAACCCAATTCCTAGGTTACTCCTTTATAAAAACAATTTTGGATGATTTCAAATTGCAAATTTTAGTACAGTGATCAGGTAAACTATGAAAGGTGTGTCAAATGCAAGTGTTTTTTTTTTTTTTTTTTAGTAATCACAAACTAGAATACTTGCTGAAGGCCTCCAGGGCCACAGGTAGGAGGGGAAGTTTATATTTGGCACTTCTCATATCTCTTTCTGTGCTATTCTTTGGCCTCCACATTGAAACAGTTTTACAAAATTGTGAATATGAGGCCACATTTTGGAATGGAAAGTTCTTTTCTTTTTAGCAGAGACCCAAGTTCTAATACTGACTCAGATACTGGGCAAACTACTGAAACTTTGAGTTTGTTTCATCATCTGTAAAGTAAGTATAATAAGAATTTAACTAATTACTTCATAGTGTTATGATGAAAACAATCACCCTATAAACCTGGAAGTGACATATATATATATATATACATATATATATATGTATATACATATATGTATATACATATATGTATATGTATATAAATGTACGTTATTAGTATTATAGATGACCTGTCTGTAAAGCAGAACTTGAAAGGACTTAGAGATCATGTCTATTGCCTCTGCCCAAGTTTTTAACTTCAGATATATTTGTTTTTAGTGGTTCTGGAATGTTTTGGTCTAGGACCCTTTTACAGCCTTAAAAATTATTGAAGAGCCTCCCAAACAGTTAAGTGAGTTTTACCTATTGGTAATTTATCATCTTAGAAATTCTAACATCTTAGTATTGTTATGAAAATAGTTTGACCTCATAGGCTCCCTGAAAATCTTGGGAACTTCTTGTCCAACATAAAAAAAAACAAAAACAAAACACTGCTCTAGTTTTACACATGAGGAAACTTGGGCCTAGAAAAAGGAAATAAATTGTTCAACGTCATTCAGCTAATAAAGGACAGATTTTTCTCTCATTACTATATCAAGTTTGTTTCCTCATCATCATAATAATCAGGATAATAAGACCTAACATTTATAAAATGTTTTAAGGTTTGAAAAATGATTTATATGTTATTTCATTTGATCCTCAACAAATCTGCAAAGTAGGTTTTAATATTACTTCCATTTCACAGATGAGGGAATTGCCATTGAGAGGCTATACTCATCTTCACATGGCTATTAAGTATCTGAGGGAAGACTGGAATTCAGACCTTCATGGATCCAAGTCAAACATTCTGTGTACTGTGTCATCTATTTGATTTCATATATGATCTCCTCTTTAGCTTAAACATTATGAATTTGCCTGAACTATTCCTAGGGGCTGGTTGAATTTTATTTTTAAAATTTAAAAATTGATATCACCTTTGTTCCTGAATATCCTCCTCCCACTCTTTCCCACCCAGCAAGCCATTCCTTGTAACAAAGAAAAGAAAAAAAAAAAGAAGGGTTAGTGAATTTTAAAAGAACTGATATAAATTTGGAACACAAAATCTTACAGAAATAAATATTTAAAATTATCTTTATACATATTTGGAAAAATAAAATACTATTGAGAAGAAAAAGAACCAATATGAATCTTTAATTTGTTTCCCAATCATATCCTTCTGTATTCTGTCTCCTGTTCTCTATTTGGTTTTCTAGAATGGCTCCCTTCCCAGAAAACCAAAGGGATGCAGAGTGGTTTAATGGATAGGGAGTATAAGACTTGGTGTCAGGAATATCTGGGTTTGAATTTTGCCTCTGGTAGTTATTAGCTATATTATCTCTGAGTCTCAGTTTCTTCTTTTGTAAAAGGAGTATAGACCTATCTAAATGATTTACTTCATAAGATTTACTTCTTGTGAGGCTCTTTTGAGAATGCCTAAGAAGGTCTGTATAATAACCGCAACAAATATATCTTGCATGTACAAAGAGCTTTAAAATTTGCATAGCACTTGATAGGTGAAATTGGACATTGAGATGATTTTGGTGGCAGTTCCTATTTTTCACAACAGAACAGCAAAGAGTATGAGAAGCTCTTTTAATTATTGCCCAAGACAACTCTTTTAACCTGTGGATCTCTTGCTTCCCCTGATTTTGTTTTCCTAACTTCAATGGGATTGTTACATTAAGCTATTTTAGACAGCCCCTCATTATGTGCATACAAATTTGTGACTTATAGGAATATGTAAAAAGTTCTGGGATGTCATTGGTATAAGGGAACTTTTCTACCATGGTAGATAAAACTTTTGCTGTGACTTGGTTGAAATGTTTTAGGGAGTTGTTTGAGACACATAAGGGTTAAATGACTTGCCACATAGCCAGTAAGTGCTGGATTTGGGGTTTGAATCAGTCATCATTTCTCCAAACCCAGTCCTGTATTCAGCATTAAACTATATTGCTTCTGCACTTATGGAACATTCAGAATAAACCCTGTTTTATGCTACCTGCTGTGCTTATAGTCATTTCTCCTTTCTGTGAGCTGGTATGTTGTCAAGTAATTATACAAAAGAATTGAATATTGACTAAAGCAGAATATAATTAGGAAGGGACAATCTGCTGGAAGAACTGGCATGTTAATCTAAAATATATATGATTAAAGAAAACCATCCATGTTTTTCTTTGGTAGAGTCCTATTCCATTGTCTCATTGTGGCATGAAGGTGGTTTTTGATTCTGAAATACCATATAAAGAGACCATGAACTTTGGGACATTGTGACAAGCTAGAAATATTTCAAGTATGTCCATAATGATGGCTTGCCTGTCTTTTTTTTGAAGATAAATTTAATTAGGTCTGAGTTGGTCATCAGGTGATGAAGATTTCCACCATTCTCCAAATCATGAAAACCATCCACCAAGGCCTTGTGTGGTTGTGAGTTTTATCAGCAGATGAAGAACTCACGCTGATGAAATCATATATCCTTGATTTAGCCAGTGATTTGACTGTATGCTATTTTGGGACAATCTGTTTGACTGTTCAGCTGGTTAATTGAGATTTGACAATAAGTGGTTCTAAAATTAACTCTGGCATGTTGAGTAATGATAGCTGAATCTTATCACCCACCATACTCCTCCCTTCCCTGCCACACACCTGGACCATAGAATTTTAAGAACTGGAAGGGACTTCCAGGAAGAGACCATTTAATTCAACTTGTACATTTATAACTAAAGAACATAATGCCCTGAAAGGTTAGTTGGTTTCCCTAAGGTCACATGTCTAATTAGATCCACATCCAGACCAAAACCCAAATCAAAAAAAAAATTTTTTTTCTAGACCTGATGTTTCTTAGTATACCAAGACAACCTATTTTTCTTTCCAGAGCTTGGCCTAAGGAGTATTTTCACTGTTTGGAGGTTAAGTATTGGGTATGTTTGCCTGGGTAAACCATGCAAATCAAGGCAAGCCTCAATAGCGCTTGACTAGTAACTAATACCATAACAGGAGGACAGGATTAGTTAAACAAACATTTAATGAAGTACCACTGTATTAAAAAAAATAGGTAGGTCATACCATCCCCCCCAAAAATGTATCATTAGTAGACCAAGAATAGAGATACCTAGAGAAACTGTATGGAGAAGTACATGAGCAGCAAATGTGCATGACTATAGTATGTGTAATCATGGGGATAATTAACATCTATAGTATTTCAGGGCTGATGAGGTTCCTTAGTGGTATATATAACAGGATCACAAGTTTAGGATTGGAAAGGGTTATAGAGGGTGACCTTTCTAACCCTTTCATTTTATATATTAGGAAATAAAATCTCAGATAAATTGAATGAATTGCTCAGTTACATAGTGTCTAGGATGGGAGGCAAATCCAAGTCTTGCTTTCTTTACTGTCACTGTGATGATTCCATACTGGTCTCATCCCTCTGCTCATGTAGGATGGGGTTTTTGCCAAGTAGTATTCTAATGGCTTTGGGTTCACTGTTAGGCGTTTCTCCACTGGGTATCTGCTGAGCTTTTCTCTGTTATCAACTTCTGAATTGCATCTTTTTTAGGCACCTGCTGGTCAACTCGGCTCTTTCTTGCTAGGAGGCCTTTGTCTGATAAAAGCAAGCTAACATCTTCTTAGTTACAGCCAGATATGAGCTAGTACCATAGCCCAGCAGAATGACCTCAGGCTAAGATTAAATCTATATTTTGAATTTCACTTTGTCCTGCTAAGAGAATCCATGTCATTATCTCAGACTGATAGCTATCTTAGGATTAGAAGATCTTTGCAATTCCCATTTAATTTCTTGTTGTAAAACCACAGCTTTTATGAATAATTTCTGAGGTTGTTTTTTCAAGAAACAACCAGAGCATTCTTTCTGCTCCCCCCACCTTGTTCAATTTCCCCAACTCTAAAATCACTGTTGATCTTTCAAGCAGATGAAAAAAAAATGGGGGCAGAATATAGGAGGAGAACCGTACCACTAAGTGGATCTGTGTGGAATATCCATCTCAATGCTTTGTTCTGACAGAGATGCTTCAGAACTATGATTTCATCTTGTAGGTTGCTGTATCAATGCAGAGCAGCACATCACCTGTAACTTTTTGAGGAGTTAACTAACTTTTCCATTTGCACAACTCTCTTCTCTGGGTTCAAGGATTGTTGTCCTTGAAATCACTGCTTCTTACTCTGATGACTTTCTCTATATTTGTGTTTCTCTTGAGACTTTGCCTCTGATCCCTCTTGCATGTTGTGTCCCCTACTGGTCAAATAACTCCCCTCCTAAGCTACATGGCCACAGGGGGTGAGAGAAGAGAAAAAAAATCTCCTTAACTATTATTGGAGTCTTCTCCACAGGCATCTTCTGGATTGCAATCTCACCCACTGAGCAGATATGCCCAGGGTTTAGTTATTTAAAACCTCCAGGAGGTTTTTTTGCTTAACCAATTGAGTTGTTTCTTTTTATACTTCTTTTAGAGAGATGCTTATGCCTTGGTACCACCAACTGTGGCCAAATTCCTTTTTATACTTAGTTTTTAACTTCTTTTAAAACCTTGTGATTTCATAAAAAGCTTTCTGATGATGGTAACGGGGTAGAGATTGGTCAAAGACCATTTTCTCATATAAGCATTGCAAATTTCATTAAAACATATCACTACCCCCATTACTATTACATATTGACTTTGAAATAGCCATTTTTTCATTTGTATAAAAATTAATTGGGAAGAAATGTAAAAATATCAGTGTAAGCAAACAACTGAATAAATTTTTTGGAAAATGAGTTAAGAAAAAAGTCTACTCTTATGGATCTAGGTCATTGTGGAAAAGCATCTGTTACCTTATCTTTCTTTCACAAATTATCAAATGAACTTTCTCTGTTCTCTGCTATTCGTGTTTTGAAGAACTTCAGCCCAATATATAATTTCAACTATTGCTCATAGGAAAATATTATATGTTATTGTCTCTCATATCTGGAGATGGTATTGATAGTGTTGATATTGTGTATTTAAAAATTGTTATGCATTTTAAGCCCTTCATTTTTTTAGAAATATAAAAAATAACATCTGAATGATGTTTATGTGAATGATAGCTCATGTCATGTGGTAGGAAGCCTTGTCTTTTCAGAAGGTAAGTACTATGGAGCAACCTCTTAGTGTAGGTCTCTTTGGAAGAGCCCTCAGTGGACCCACAAATTATAGTATGGGCGTCCTGCAAAATGGATGCTAAAGAATTCATTGAAAACATTAACCTCTGGGTCCTACTAAGGGTGCCTCCTCAAAGAGTGGGGTCAGATCCAATACCATCTTCTGTGCGCTGCCTAGTTTCTCTAATCTGGCTGAACACTAATTTTACTTCTCAAGCCTTGTAGCCAAATTCTTCAGGAAGAAAAGGATTCACAGTTGCATGATTCCATGTAGGGAAGGTAGGTGTCCAACCTTTATTGATGTTTGCTATTATGGTACTCTGCATTTGTCTTCAGAAGCCTTTAGGTGGGATCCAAATGATTACAGAATAAAGTTTTATTGTATTATCTTGTCATTTAACACTTTCCATCATATGGCCCCAATCAGCCTTTCCAATCTTATGTCCACTATTATATTTTCTCTGCTCAGGCCTGACTGGTCTTAGTCTTCTCCTGAATTAGCTATTCTTATGTTCATATTCTTATGTTCTGTCCCATACTAGGCCGACTTTCTGCCTTCCTATCTGTTGCTCAGAATCTGATCCATCAGAGCCTAGTTTAAGTCCCAGCTACTCTGTGAAGCCTTCCATGATATCAATGCTCAGCCATCCCTTTGCCTCTTGAGCTCCTTATAGTATTTATTCTATGTTCTCACATAGATTTGTTATTTTCCTTGAAAGCAGAGGCAGTCTTTTCTTTTTAAAAATTATTAGTATTCTTAGCACCTAGAACAGTGCTTTGCACATCAGGAACACTTAATGAATGTTCATTGATTGATTGCTTGCCTTGTATTTGGGTCATAGCTTTAGAGCTGAAAAGTAATTTAGAGGTCATCTGAATATATATTGTTCCTCTGGGCACACTGTCCTTGAGAGCACTTACTATGTTTTATACCTTTTGATGTCTTCCATGGCCCATGACACAGTGCCGTGCACATAGGGGCTTGATAAATGCTAATTATTTGACAAATTCATCATTTCATGGCTACAACTTTCATGTAGAGCTATTATTATTTATCTCCATTCTGTTTCCTCATAGTCAACTTGATATTGTCAGCCAAAATGTGGGTCCTTCTCTGTAGCTGGCCAGAAGTGTTCTCATTCTGTTATTTACTTTATTCTACTGCTATACTGCTATCCAGAACTTCATAGGTCTAGAACTAGAATGGATCTCAGAGGCTCCTTAGTCCAACCCCGTCATTTTACAGATGAGGAAATTGAGGTCTCCCATGAAGAGTTTATAAAGTGTTTTCCTTATAGCAACAGAGGGATCCAGTACTGTGGAAAGAGCACTGGCTTTGTAGTCAGAGCACAGAGGCTATATTCTATCCCTGAAGCCTGCTCCTGGTATACTCTTGGGTAAGTTGACTAAAAGCTGGCAAAATAAAAATAGCTAATATTTATGTAGTACTTTTTTTTTTTCAAAACTCTTAAAAATAGTATCTCTCAGTTAGGAAGGTGCAATTAACCACCTTTTACAGATAAAAAAATTGAAGCAAGTTAAGTGATATTCTCAGGGTCACACAGTGACCACATGATCTTCCTGATTCCAACTACAGCAGTCTATCTATCATGTTACCTAGCTGCCTATTAACTTATTGGATTCTAATCTCTTTATTTATAGAATAAAGGGATTGAACTAGGGTATTCAGTTATAGATCTATGATCCTATGAACTCTGTTCAGTAGGTGACTAATGTATGGATGATAATTATTAAAATGGAGTTAGTGTTTGCATTGCCTATCTTACCCTATTGTAAGAATGTAGAACTAAAATAAAATAATATAAACTGAACTGTTAACCTTAAAATCACATAAATATTAACTTTTATTATAAGCTCTTATTATTAACTATCACCTCCATCTTGTAGATGAGAAAATGGCACCTGAGGTTGTGACTTGTCTAGGGTCTCGTAGTTAAAAGCTGAGGACCTAAGGCTCAGATATGATTTTTCTGACTCTGGTTAATTGTTTTGTCTTGTATGGTGGTAACTATCCACCTAAAGAATTGGAGATTGCTAAATGGAAAAGGAGTGGCTTGTCCCTTTTTCTCCTGTTCTGTCCCTCCAATCTTCTCTTTACAATTACACAAACTCTCTGCTTGTATAATTATAAGGCATTTTGCTTATGTACTTGTTTAATAACATTTTGTCACATCTGACTTTGATATATCCTTCTGCCTCATTGTTATGTCTTAGATTGCAAGGATCCAGAGGAGAGTCTATTCAGTTAGTCCTGTACAGTGTCGTTCTGCATAGTTAGCAAGCAGATGTAAAAAAAATGCTTTTGATTATGGTGCTACTGAAAATGAATTATTGAAATCAATAGATGTTCTCAAACCTTAATATTGATTTTAATTTTCTCTCAAGCAGAAGAATCACTTGGTTGGACATTCATCAATTTCCTTTCTTTTGTATTTTTTCCTTTTTTGGGCTGGGGCTTAGTTCAAAGGTTTTCAAGAAGGAACAAACATCACATTATCTTCTTAGGGAGGGGTAAGAAAACTGAAGAACAAAGAAAAAAATGATGGATATAAGATATAACAGTGTAACAGTAATTGAAACAAAACTGATACTTGTATCTTCTATTTAATAACTTACTAAGACATTTTAGGTTAAAAAAAAATATATGACCATTAAATCCAAGAAGTGGAAAGTTAGCTCTGCGCTGCTTTATTTAAGGTATCACTCATATTACCCTTAGTTTGGGGAGGCACAGTTGAAATCTTTGTTTAAACTAGTAGTGGGCCTGACCAAAATGACTGGGTGCTTTTTTGCTATCATCTGTTTACTGGTGAAAGAACAGCTGCCACCATTTAGCTGGATCTATGCTCATGGACTGACTTTCTTTATGTGGACCATCAACAATTTAATCAAAAGAAGCTTAATCATCCTCATTCTGGGCTTATCATAATGAAAAACGAGTATCCACAATTTGTAAGGATCCACATATAGCATAGCAAAGAAACATTGCTGTTCTCAAAGTTGTTGGACATTCCAGGTGATGTTTTATTTTTTTTTTTTTAATTGAGCATTTAGTTTTCTTTAGGCAGGACTAACTCAGAGGAGACACCAGTTATTTGTCATAGTATCTTTTATCCATAGAATCCTAGGAAATATGAATTACATTTTTGTGAAGAGTATTTTCATGAGAGGAAGAAAAGTGATTTAAAGATAGAAAAATATGAAAAATTATCCAAGATAACCTGGTATAGAAACAAACACAGAAATGGAGCTAGAATAGTAACACATTTCTATAGCACTTTTAAAAGGGTACAAAAACATGTCATAAAATTTGTAACAGTACAATTTTTAGTTTAGGAATCTAAAGTACAATCACTTGCCAATGATTATACTTAGTGTAAGTAAGTATTGGAGCCAGGAGTCAAACCCAGTGAAGTCAGGATGATGAGGAACATCAGATAAAGATAATAGAAACAGTAAAATCTTCACTGAATTTGAATGAGTGGCTTGTAGATTAGTGGTAGTTTGGGAACTAGGTAGTGTCAGCAGGACTGACCTTATTAGGAGGCAGAAAGGATTGTATCCTACTTATTCCTGCCTATGTTCTCTATTACCCTCTGAATGATATTGATTTTTAATTCTTTGGAAATTGTAGTATTCTATATCTTGAAATCATATAAAAAGAAATGATTACTTGATGTGATTTGAGGGGTGCCTATACCCAAATATGAAATGCATTGCTTGTCATTATAACTAGCTAGTAATGAATACTTATGAAATATCTATAGAATTGAATTGTAGTTTTATTTCTTTGGTTCTTAAATGCCTTCTACATTACAAGTGCAATTTTGAAATAAGAACACTCTTAAGGAGAGTCATATTTTGAACCGTTTTGGCAAATATTTGACAACGTGAATTCAACATTTATTAAGTCATTGCTATGTGTAAGGCACTGTGTTCTTGGTAAGAGTGGTACAAAGATGAGAAATAGTCTTTGACCTTAAGGATTTTAGACCCTGATTGGGGGGGGGGGAGTCTTAGTCAGAAATAATTTATATAGATTAGAATGTAAATGCATGACTTAAAATCTAGTTTTTAGTAAAGATTAGATTTCAGCAAGTTGAGAGCAAGAATAAAACATAGGAAATACTTGAATGACAAAAAAAAAAAAGCATCTTGAAGGAAGGGTGCTAAGAGGAAAAAAGAAGTCAGTCATAAAGAAGGTGAAGGGGCACAGTAATACATTTTACATATTTAGAATTTTATTTATGTCCATCCCATATTGGTGTTACATAAAATATATATTACTGGACCTAGACCTAGAAATATAATGACCATGGATGTAATCTAAACCCTTTCTCATGAAATTCTCTAATGGCTTTACAAAAGAATTATCCAGGTCTACTTATTTCAAGTCTACTCTTCTTTCCACTGGTATTGAACTGATAGTTTCAAATAGAAACTTTTGGGTGCTTTAACTTGCTTCAGTAGAATATAAACTCTTCAAGGGAAAGTATTTTTTTCCATCATTTTGTTTTCAGCATCTATCACAGTGCCTTGGAATTACTAGTGTGTGCATATGCTTATTGGATTGGATTAAATTGGAAATGTGCCTGATAATGTAAAAAAAAGAAAAATACCACATTTCTAACATACATACACACAAATTTATCATAATTAGTGCAACCTTTCTCATATAAGTATTGGTAAAATAAAATGGTAGTATGTAGCCCTGGGCACAAAGTAGGTACTTAATAAGTACTTTTGCTTAATTTGACAAATCCTATACAATAAGGACATGGTTCTTTTATAAGCATGAAATTGCAAATTTCTTTCTTGATCTTGACTTCTATGTCTACTGTCTTTATCTGGTGCTCTGTGAGCTATTCATACTTTTTTCTGCTTTTTTTTCCCCCTATGCCATTTCCTTTTCTGAGCTGCTCTTAGATGTGCAAGATTCCACCTGAGAAAATTTTTGTATATGAACTCAAATTGATTTTGTGTCATTTAGTTGATCAAGGATAAGAAATGCCAAATCCTATCATAGTTCTTTCAGTCTAAAAATTAAAATCTAAAAATACTATTTGTACTATTGCAAAATGTATCCTAAGGATATGTATATAAAGTTCTGCACATGGTTCCAAAAAAAACAATGATCCAAAAAGAAGATGAATGAGGCATACATGTATACATATATATATACACACATAAATATGTGTATATGTACATAAATATGTTGTAACTATGCCAGTATGTATATATACACGTACACACATAAGACATGGAAGTATGAGTGACTGAAACTTCAGACTTAGTGAAGTCTCACAGTGTGAGATAATAGCCAAAAAGTAATGTGATTTTAGGTTATGTTTCTATCAATCCAGAACAATTATACCTAGCATTTATATATCTTAAGTTTGCAAGGAACACTTCACAAAAATTATTGAATTTTTTTTTTATAACAGCCCTGGGAAGTATGTACTATTTATCTCCATTTTGGAGATGAGGAAATTGAAACAGACAGTTAAGAAAGTTATCAGGATGGCATGGTTTATATTTCCCCTCATCTTATAAGAATACTATTAAGGAGAGCTAACATTCATATAGCATTTTAAGGTTTACAAAGTACATATATATATATATATATACACACACACACACACACACACATTTATATGTCATCTCATTTATTCCTGATAGCCCTGTGAATAATGTACTACATTCTGCCTTTTACAGATAAGGAAACTGAGGTTGAGAGAGGTTAAGTGCTTGTTCAGGGTCATGCTCATAGTGTGAAATGTGATTTAAACTGAGGTAGGTCTTCCTCACTCTATATCCAGTGATTACTCTTACCTCTGTACTAACTAGCTGACTAGGAGAATTGATTGAAGGAACTGTTATTTAGTCTGGAGACATGGGGAAAGGAAGCATGATAGATATATTCAAGTATTAAAATGGAATATGAAAGAGGAATTCAAGTTTTTCTTGTTAGTGTGCAGAAATATTAACAGTGAGTAGAAGTTGCAGGTTTTGACACTCTCTTAGCAAGCATTTCCCAACAAATAGAGCTGTCCAAAACTGGGATGGATGGTCTCTGGAGATTCCTCCTCACTAGGAGTCTTTGAGGAAAGGCTTTTACAGCTGGACCAGCTGACTAGTGAGATCCTATCCAACTTAACTCTGTGAGTCTGTTAACCTCTGAGGTCTTTTCCAACCCAGATTTTTGTGAAAATTTGCATTTGAAATGGAGAAGCCTTTAGCAAGTTTGAATGAGGGGACTCTCAAGTTGCTCTGTAAATTTATTCCCTAGTTGTTTCATGTTTGCATTTCATCCCTCTATAGACTGTCAGATTTTGACGGTAAGCACTATATCCTCATTTTCTTTGCTCTTCTCCTTGACCTCTCAAGTGCACAAATGCTCAGTCATTGTTTATTGACTAACTTTTGACTTGCCAACAAGATAATTTTTTACACTCATTGGAAGAGTAGGCAGAAAATCTGAGGTGTGGAACTGTGAATTGATTAACAAGGACTATCCTGTGAGTTAGTGGGGGAGCTGGGATTCGGGCCCAGACCTCCTGTTTTTGAGTCCAGTTACAATCAGCTTTGGCTCCAGACTCTTATTATGTAGCACAGCCTGTTGTTACTATGCCAGCAGACTTGCTTGGATGTTTAATTTTTATCCTTAACAGATTTACAGGTTTTTTAAGATTACATTGTCAGTGTTCTTCTATAACTACAAAATTCTATGGCAAACCATAAATCATGCTATTAATTTGTTCACATATTGTTAACCTCTGAAATTCAGTTCACTTTATTCTTTGAAAAACAGAATGATGAAAATATGGAAACCTCATTTCTAGTTGTCAGTAAAGCAAGGATGTACACCAAAGAATTTTAGGAGAGGAATACAAATGACAGACTCAGCCATTAGCTGGAATGTGTGGTTTTCTTGCATCACCAGGAGGCTTTCACCATTCTTTATAGTCAGAGCACGCAGACTGATCATTACAAAGGAGAATCGGAGCCCAACAATGTCGTCTTCTTATTAAACCTGTGGGGTTGGGACTGGGGGAGGGGTGGCTTGGTTTTCTGAAAAGGAGGCATTTTCTCTTGGTGCAAATTCCATGATAATGAAACACAAACCTTGATTTTAGATACAACAGGCCCCCCCCAAACATCTTTCCTCCATGATTTTATCTGATATGGGGTCTGCTGATGTTAATTGAATTATGAGAAATCACTTATTATGGTCTGAGTCATAGGGTGGTAGACACCTGTGACATAGTTGAGATGGGTGAGGATAAATTAAAGACAAAGAAATGTGGCTGGTAATTTGTGATTCACTAAGTTCTACATGCTCAATTGCACACTTATTAGCTGTATGACACTGCACATGTTTTTTTTTTTTTTTTTTTTTTTTTTTAACGTGTTTCCATATAATGAAAGGAGGATATCATATACCTTCTAGGATTGTTGTAAGGATCAAAGGAAATAATAATTGGAAAATTCTTAGCACAGTGCCTGGCACATGGTAGGTGCCAAATAAGTTAGTTGTTATTATTTTTTATTACTACACATAAAGTTGATTTCCAAAGAGAATATTTTCAGAAGAGTTCTTGAATTTGGAGCTGAAAGATATCTTAGGTCAGAGGTTCTTAACATTGGAATAGACCCTGTTTTTTTCCCAAAAAATTTTTTTCAAAAAAACATTTTAATAAAAGGATCTCAGAAAGTTGTTTTCTTTCATAATCTATGCATTTTATTTTATGCAATTAAAAACTTGATTCTGAAAAAAATTCCATAAGTGTTTCTAAATTACCAACAGGACCCATGACAGTAAAAAAGGTTAAAAGCACAGGTGATATAATTACAATTTAAGGTTTACACAGTGCTTTTCTCATAGCAACCCTTGAAGTAGGTATAAATATGATCTTCATTTTACAGATGAGTAAACAGAGGATTGAAGGGTTTGTAATTCCCCAAGGTCACACAACTAGATGATATTCACTTTGCAGCTCTATCTTGGCTTCCTGTCATCCAGGCCAGCATTCTTTCTATTCTGTCCATTGCCATTATATGCTATAAGGATATATTTGGATTTTCTTTTAGCTCAGATACTACTAGGACTCTATACATACTTTGTGCCTTCCCTTTCACTAAAGTTGGGCTTGTGTTCATTCCTTTGTTACAGACCTACCAAGAATTGCAGGATGATGCCTCAGAGATGTCAATTTTAAAATCTTAAATGCAAATTTTTCTCATAGTTGAAAAAGTTCTTGGCATATTGTCCTATCTTTCTCTGTTTCTATACCCCTTTTCCTCTCAGCTATGTCCTCACACCAGGCATAGTGGAACTGTAGGGATGCAGGGATTTCCTATTAGAAGCACCTTGGGGGATGAGGAGTTGTCAATACTTTTATTACTACTGCAGTCTACAAATAAATGCTCAGCAGCACATCTCCTTAAAACAGATATCTGAGCAGTCATTTAGTTGGTCTTTATTATGCTGTACACATGCATTATAACTGGAGCCCTTCTGCTAATTGTTGATCTAATTAGAAATAATGGTCTGAAGGGGAAAAATAGAGATTATTTGACTCAGGGGAATAATAGTTTTATATTACTTTTATTGCTGCATATAAGATACATTAACTCTGTGGGAATAGTAAACCAGATACTAACTGGTCAAGCCTTTAAATGCATCTATGAAAGAACTTAATTTCATCTCCCTTATCTAACTTAGATTTTACCTTCCAAGATAAGAATGCATTGGTTGATTAATCATTTGTAAATATATAACGTGCAAGAACATAAAGTATTAGAATATGACTCTCCTTAAGAAAAATTCTGAAGTCTACTTTCTTAGATGTAGTGTTTCAGAATGGAGGTGTCAAACATATTGTCCCCAACTATGCAAATCAGATTAAAATGTAATTGGGAAATATTTAGCAAAATAAATACAAATATAATAAAACATAGATAATGTTAATTACATGGTTTTCTAAAGTCAACAGGTGGCCTATTAGTCTCCTTATATATAGTTCTGTGATCCCCTTATTTATTTACATTTGATACTACTGTTCTAGTGCACTTAATTCCTGAAATATTTTTAGCAGACAACTATGTAATAGCATTTTAACATGAATCCGGTAAATATAGCTAATAGAAAACACAGAAACACAATACTTTTGAGATTGTAGCAATAAAAATAAAGGAAAAAATGTTACTGTGGAACCAAGTAGCTAAAACAATTTAAAATCTGCAGAGGAAAATTTTTCTCTATGTTTACATATTGGGTTTCAGTTGTGAGGTGTTGTCTGTTCATGTCACATCTGATTTTTGTAGTTCGGGGTTGCAAGCAGAGAGGAAGAACAATTAACAAATTCATTCAGGAGAAAGGGGAAAGGAATAAACATTTATTAAATAGCCATCATACACCAGGCACTATGCATAGCTTTTTACAAGTATTATCTCATTTGATGTTCATGGCACTATGATATAGGTACAATTGTTATCTTCATTTTCCAGCTGAGGAAATTGAGGCAGAGGTTAAGTGACTTGCTCAGGATCACAAAGATCTGTTAAAGGCTGGATTTGAACTCTGGTCTTCCTGAATCCAGATCCAGCATTTTTTCTACTATGGCTCTTAACTACTTTTTAAATAATATATTTTTAATTTGCTACTTAATAAGGTTAATTATTTGTTTAATTGTGACTTTCTATCTTGTTCATCAGTAATAACATATAAGTAACTAAGTTTGGAAAGATATGTAAAATTTAAGTTCATTTATAGAATCCATGGTCAAGGGAGGTATGGGGCATATTCAGACACAATAGGTCACTTTTATTTTAGCATTGGTCTGGTACCAAGAAATGCATTGCTGGTACCAAGGCTTTTACTATCTCATACATCCCTCACTAAAAGCTATTGGAGCTATTTTTAAAAAGCACAGAGAGGTAAATATCATAGGTAAAGTTTATCATAGGCATTTTTATAATTAAATATGCATAAACAAATAAGATGTATCACTTATCCAAGGATTTAAGCCAAAAAAATTTTTTATAAATGCATTGAAACTGTAATGGAGGATATTTCCTAAAATTATACACATAAAAATAAAGCAGAAGATGATTTTAGAGTAGAAAGGGACAACTTTTTTTAGAGTAGAAAGGGACTTTAGTGAATTTGTTGAACTTTCAGTAATATTGAGGCATCTGAAATGTTTTTCCATAATTGCAATATGTATATGTTCTCAGACCCATATTATCATATATATATATATATTTGCATATATATGTATATAATTGATTTAGATAGCCAATTCAGATACCTCTTTTTTTCTTGCATAAAAAGGATGAACTTTAGTCCCCCCCCAAATTATTAGTATTTGAGTCTTTAATAATAAATGCAGTTTATCTTATGACCTACTGAAGTTATAGTAAGAACAATCTGGATAAAACGATACTTGAAGATTACCTTATTAGTTCAGCCCAGGGTCTATCTAATTTTATATCTTTGTCAGTAACACTGAGTTCTTATAACACAGAATTTCATACAATGCTTTCTTATGCAGAGTAGGCATTTAATAAATATTGAATTTTGAATTTAGGTCATGATTGGTCTTCCAAACATAATAATAATAGCTAATATTTATTATACATCAAGCACTGTGCTGAATACTTTGCAGATGTTCTCATTTGATCTTTATAACCACCTGGAAGGTAGTAGTGTTTCGTCATAGCCAGATTTTCATAATCCCAATTGGGAAGATGGGGTTTCTTGGCAAAGATACTGGAATGGTTTGCCATTTCCTTCTCTGCATCATTTTACTGATGAGGAAACTGTGGAAGACATGGTTAAATGACTTGCCCAGTATCACATAGCCAGTAAGTATCTGACAGTTTAATTTAAAGAAGATGAGTCTTCCTGATTTCAGACTAGATACTGCCAGGGGTTCTCAAACTATGGACAGTGGGCCAGATATGGCCGGCTGAGGACGTTTATGCGGCCTGATGGGTTACAGCAAATGGGCTGAGGGGTGGAGACAGTGTGTGAGTTTTTGTTTTTACTATAGTCCAGCCCTCCAACAGTCTGAGGGACAGTGAACTGGCCTCTATTTAAAAAGTTTGAGGACCACTGTACCATCTAGCTGCTTTGGGAGGTAGGGTATTTTTATTATCCCTATTTTATAGATGAGGAAACTTGAGGCAGACAGACTTTATCTGACTTGCTTAGGATCATATAGCTAGTAAGTGTTTGAAGTTGCATTTGAATTCAAGTTTTCCTGACTCCAAATCCAGCACTATTCAGTGTGCCACCTAGCAACTCAACAGATGTTTTTCTTAATCATCCATTATGAATATGAATTTATCTGAATTTTTTCCTGAAGTTAATTATTATTCCAGCCTATGCCACCTTTTGGGCTAATGAGGGTCCTAAGTTTGCTATAGTCAGAAGCTTGAGACAGTCCAGTTTTATACACAGCTATTCTCTTATCCGGTTATACCTATGATTTGGTGAACAAACCTGTGTTTTATACTTTCTATTCTCTTTACGATTTTATGGAAATCAATAATATTCTCTTTCAGTATTTGTCTTTTTAGACCAAAGAGACTTAATCTTTTTAATTTGTCCTCAAAGAGCACCTGCCCCAAGCCTTGGACATTCAATCATTTTAATTGCCTTTCTCTAGGTTCTTTTCTATCTTGTTTTGAGTATTAATTTAATATACTTAGAAAAGGATAGGATGATTTTTGTCTTTGTTTCCAACAATCTCTTTGGTGTCCACTATTATTTTTGATGTTTGGTGAGATGAGAGCAACTAGAACTTGATCCTTTATTTGAAAGTTCAGAGCCTATCATCCTTTAAGAATAGTTGGGATTATTTTTCATTAAATATGCTATTTTGTATTTTCTCCCTTTGAAGTTTATCACCCATTTATTTGCCACCATAACCCTGAGATTTCTTCTTTCAGTTTGTCACTTTGATGGTGTCATTAGAGCATTTAGTGTCATCTGCATAATTAGAGATTTTACTATGTATTCCTTCTTTTAGAATAGTTCTAAAAATGTTAAATAAAAATCAAGCTTAAGACCTATCAGATTCCTAAGATCATTTGGGGACTCCCAAATTATTCTTTTCTATTCAGAAAAGTATCCATTTAACTTAATCCTTTCTTTACTATTTTAAACTAGTTTCATACAGAACATTTCTTGAATACTCTGATTTCTATATTAAAAAAGCAAAAACTCCCTTTCTTACTTACTATTATTTCCCCTTCCCCGATGAAATGAGTATATTATACTAATGAAAACAATAGCAATAATTTCGTTAAAGATAATTGTTTAATTGGAAATAGTCCAATAGTTCTTGATAGAAGTCCAAATTTGGAAATTTGTGACTTTAGCATGGATACTTCTCTCTCCTACCCCCTCTCCTCTCAGCTCTAAATTTCACATTTAGGTCTTCCTTCTGTCTTGTTTTTCCCTCCTTTTCTATTTCTCCACTGCCCTTTTAAATTAAATTTTAGAAACCTCCTTCATTCATGAAATACCCCAAACAGACTATGATTCTAACTATTATGCCAATGCTAGTTTGGGAATGGCATGATAGATAGCCTTACTCAGCATTAAAAAGACCCATGTTCAAGTTTTACTTCAGACATGTGTGTGTATATACATACACATATGCATATGTGTGCATAGCTGTATATATGTATATATATGTTTGTATGTCCACATATATATTAATGTATATATTACATGTGTGACTATGGATAAGTAGTTTCATTTCTCAGTGATCCCAGGAGACCCTTAAATAAGACATCTGATGTGCTTTAGTAGTGTGAATTTTTTCACTGGGAGTTATTGTCCAAATGAGATGATTAGTCTAGACTAAAACAAAACAACATATATATTTATAAGTTTGGTGTTTTGCAGTTTACAGAAGTTCATTCTTGTATATTATATTACCTTATTTATTTCTCATTATAATCTTTTGAGATAAGTGGGAATAGTGTTATGTTATTCACTGATGAAAAATCGGAGTCTTAGGTTAACTTAACTGTCTTAATCATCTAAGAAATGGCAGAACTTGGATTCAAATCTAGATTTCTTTATTCTAATGTTGTGCTTTTTACAATTTAGTGAGTGGGTTTGGGCCTGGGAAGAAAGGAAAGGTAACTTCTAATCCAGTACCCAGACCCTGAATAGGGATACTTCTTGCTTGTTCATTCCTTAATATTGTCTTCCTTTTTTCTCCTTTATACCCAGAAATGGATAGAGCCAAATATATACAGGAAGGTTTTATACCTACTTAGATAAAATGTTAACCAAATGCTGCTTGGCAAGTACCCTCTATAGTGGTATGCTAGTTAATATTTAACAATTGACTCTCTGGTTGGGAGGGGGAAGCACCCACAACACAGTTTAAAGTTTAATCTGCATTATTAAAAAATTTTATCCATCACTTTCTAACAGCCCGCAATACAGTAAATCAAGCTCTGATTTGTATCATTTAAGAATGGTTAAAGGCTCACAGTGAAAACTCAAAAAATCATTTAAGAGCTGACTCTAGCATACCTTTGTTTCTAGAACAGGGATTCTTAACCTTTTTTGTGTGTCATGGATTCATTTGACAATAAGGGGAAGACTACAGATTTTTTTCTCAGCAAATAGATGATGATTCTAAATTTCAATTATAACTTAATGAAAAGAAAGATATAATTTTTTTCTCATTTAAGTTCATGGACACATTTGAAATACATTCATAGAACTTTTTGGGGTCCATGGATCTTAGGTTAAGAGTTTCTGCTCTAGATGGTCTTTGACTAATTATGAATAGCTAATAGAATCAATATAGTATCTGTTATGTACCAGGTACTTTATAAATATTATCTCATTTAGTTTTGTATAGTTCTTATATTTGTTATATGGCAATGTTTGAATCATTAGAGGAAGGCTTCATAAAAATGGCCTCAATTACTATATTCTTATTGTATATCAAACCCATTCATACTATATTCATATTATTATGCTCTAGAGATTAAGATGTTAGAAATTAAGCCTTTAGAGATTAATTTACTTACTCAAATTCACCTAGATTACAAATGGAAAATGTGGAATTTATACCTAAATATTCTAGGTGGTTCTGTGGATAGAGTAACAGACCCAAAACCAGGATGTCTTCTGAGTTCAAATGTAGCCTCAGATGCTAGTTGTGTATCCTGAGAAAGTCACTTGGCTTTGCCCAATTTCCTTATCTATAAAATGAACTGGAGAAGGAAATGGCAAACCATTTGCCAAGAACCTAAAATGAGGCCACATGATCGAAATATTCTAATTCTGACTTTATTCCTCTTTTTATTGCATCTCATTCAATTGCATACTCATTCAATTACACCTCAATATTCTAAATATTATAAATTTATTATTCTTTCTATTATACTTCACTATCTTCCACAATAACACATAGACCAACTGCAAATCTAGGGTTAAGACCCAGAATGCTGAATTCTGAACCTTTTGTCAGTTACTCTTTCTTCATTTTATGGTATGCAGATACATCCAGATAATAGACTATTAGCTCTGGAAGAGGATTTAAAGATCAACTGTTCCAAGTATTCTTAACTTGGGCAGTGGAGGGGTGGGGGGAGTGGAGAAGCAGAGGATGGGGGGAAGGTTCTACCTGTATATAGAATTCAAGGGAATCTGCAAACTTGGATGGGAAAAATTTTATATCTTTATTTTCACTAAAATTTATCAGAAACAGAATTTTCTTTTGTTGAGACTTCTAAAGAACATTATTCTGAGAAATCCACAGGTTTTAACAAACTACTAAAATGGTCAATGATACAAAAAATTAACAATCCTTAATCTAATCTAAGCATCTCATTTTACAGATGAAGAAATTGAGGCTCACAGAGATGCAATGCAAGAGCTGGAACATGAACCCAGTTCAGCTAACTTCTAGGCCAATCCTATTGCCTTTAAATTCCATTCTATAATGCTAAGTATTGAGATGTAAAATCAGAAAAAAATCTTTATTAATTTTTTTATATGCCCAACTTCTGAATGTTGTTGATTTTAACTTTCATTCTAAGATTTGACGTCTTGTAGGAACAGCCTTGTTATATCCTCACATTTAAGTGATTGACAATGAAAGATACAGCCCAGTCTGGGAATGAATAGTTTCATGTAATGAAGAAAAAATGCAAAGTATTTTCTGTTTTTGAGTAAATGGAATTCTATTGGAACTGATATAAGGGTTATTTTTTTATAAGTCAGTCTAACTGAAATTAGAATGGAGAAGTGATATTTCTTGTCCCCTTGCTGAACTCATTGAAATGGAGACATCATGCCTGATAGATGTTAGTTGAATGGTACTTGCTCTTACATGTTTATGATCCCTTGTTGATATATCAACATGTAGATAAAATGATCACTGATGATTTTCTATTTCTTGTACAGGTAAATTCAGATGGCAGTTTTATTTGCATGAGGATAGGAAAAGCAAGCCTTTTGAGTTGATTCTGTGTAGAAGATGCTCATCTTGTGACTTACATTTATTCTGAACTATTGATAAAGATGGATGCTGGGGCATTCGGCTGTGAATTGTTCCCTGTACAGCTGTTGATATTCTCAATACTTTTGGACCTCAGCTCACAAGCAGTCTTTCTTTGTGGATTAGATACAGGCTCTGTTCTTCCAAACATATATTAAGAATATTGGAGCACAGGTTTATGTAAACAATTTCCTATTTGGCTTATGTTGTATATTAACAAAAAACCAATTATCATCTGCAGCCGTTCAGTCAATCCAAAGCAATCACATTTCATAGAGCAGCTGCCAGTGGCAGATACTGAGATACTTCTGAGAGTCTTCTGTGACTCCCAGAATCAGTTTTCATCAGTGATGTTCTGAAAGACTTGGAGGACCAACAATCCACAGCTTGATGGAATCCTGACTATTAAAAGTAGAGAAAAGTCTCCTTTATTCTAACAAAGCTCTCATAAAATTATATTTATGTATGGATTATCATAGTAGGGAAGACTTTTCTCCATTTTATAACATGGTTAAAGAGGCTGCCTTTTCACACAATTTGCAACTTTTTTTTCTGAATTGTATATGCCTCCCTCTATACCTCTATACCTAATAGCTTAGATAATCAAGAGAGTTGATTGTATTTGTTGTTACTGCTCAGTAACTTTCAGGTGAGTTTGACTCTTCATGACCCTATTTGGGGTTTCTTGGCAAAGACACTAGAATAATTTGTCATTTCCTTCTCTAGCTTATTTTACAGGTGAGGAAACTGGGGCAAACAGGGTTAAAATGGCTTGTTCAAGATCATACAACTATAAGTGAGTGAGGCCAAATTTGAACTCAGGAGGATAGATGTCTTCCTTGCTCCAGGCCTGGCACTCTATCTATTGTGCCACCTGGCTAAATGTATTTGGAAAAAACTTAAAATGACTAATACAACAAAATCTACCTTGGAGATACAATATACTGTCCATAATCCAGTGTCCAGTCACATTTAATAATAACTGCATTTATAAGTTGTGCAATGTAAAAATTTCCTTTCTTCTAAGGAGGGACCTGGTCTTGAAAATTAGAAAACAAAGGGATGTTTCATGTTTGAGTTTTTTGATGTTCCTTCCCTATACTTTTTAATGATTTGGGTTTTGCATCCTCTTTCTTTCCAGTTGTTTCTTTATTAGGCATTAACTGAAAAAAAAAAACAAAACCAAAAACAAAAACAAACAAAACAAAAAAACAACCCCCAAAAAAACAAAGATCTAAGAAGGAAATTTCTATGTTAAAAAAATGAGAATCAACTAAATTTACTTAGTGACTACTTTCATTTAAATTCATCTCAATGAATAATAATTTTTCATTTATTTCCTCTTGTCATGATCCTATTTATTCTTGGTCTCAGACACTCTACATCAGTCTTGGTTATAGTCTTTAAGTGGGCTCCATTCTTCTGAGTCTATTTGTTTTCTTGTTTTGTTTTTCATTCTTTTACTAGATATTTTAATATTGTTATATCAGTTTCAATTGCATTATAGTTTTCGTTCATTAATGTGCCCAATTTATTTAACTAGTTGTAGAGGGAGATTTAGATATCAGAATTACTGCCCTAAAATAGACCACCAGAGGTTTTCTAGTCCATCCATTTCATTGTGTAAATAGGATAATTTTCTCTCTCTAAAGAACTAATAATTAATCTTCTGCTTTTTAAATAAACTAGAAAATCAGGGAGTTAGTAGTGTAGCAAAGTGAAGTGGAAAGCATAAAGAGACAGGGCTTTTTTATTGTGACTGTGCCAGTCACTAGCTGTGACACATTGAAGAAATTCTATAAACCCCTTTAGGTGCCTATTCCTTCATCTCTTTTTTTTTAAAGAACCCTTCCAGATGTATGTTCTGTGAAAATAGCTGAGTGCTAAAATAAGTATAATAGCTATTAAAAGGTAGGGCAATCTGGCTTAAATTTTTACCATAAAGGAACATTATTAAACCATCAATGTCATCAAATGTAATTTCAGCTATGGTCTCTTGTGCATCTCTGAGTACCCAGACTCCCTATGGCATGATTTCTAAGTTTGGCTTGTGGCATTTTGAAAGGAAATCAAAAGCTTGCTGTGAAAAGCTCACTGTGACTTTCAAAGACTTCCCGATGACAAACAAGCAAAGCTAAAGCTATAGGACCTTGATTACATAGTACATTAAAAAAGATTCATAGGGGCTGGTTGGGCAGCAGGGATTTTGGGGAATAATTCTAAAAGATACTTTAATGAGTCATGATTTTGTCAGTGTGGCTACTTCTACCAGAGATATAAATTACAAACTCCTCTTACTCTTAGTAGATGGTCTTTGTGATTTACTGTGATATTTAAAAAAAGCATTAACTTGTAATCAACATGCTATTAATGAGCCTCTTCAAACTTATTTCCCATATGACTAAGATATTGGTGGCTCATATTCACTCATTCAACAAGCATTTATTAAATGTCTATTGTTTACCAAATACAACATATATAAAAATTGTAGGATACTAGCAACTGGGGGCATCAGGATATGGATCATATAAGAGACTATGCTTGTGCTAAGCTTTGAGGGGAGCTAGGAGTTCTAAGATACAGCAAAGAAGGCATCATGTCTTCTCTGAGGAAAAAGAGGGTGGTGGAAGAAAGAAAATATTGTAAAAAGGAATAGAGGTAGGAGAGAAAATGTTATGTATGATGCAAACTTCTCTGAAATTATCTGCTGTCATAGTGGCTACCACAGGATGATAAGAAATGACTTTAATGGAGGATCATATTTTTATTGTTGGATAATATCCCTTTTGTTTTCCAGCCCCAAATAGACTCAGATCCATCTGTTTTTGCTTTTTAATTTGCTTAGTTATTTGGTAAACTGATTTTGGAGTAAAAGAATAATTGCCTAGGCTACTTTAATTTTTTTAACTTAAAAAGTTTTGCTTCAGGAACAAAATATGTTGAAGTCTAGACAATGTTGTAGGTCAGCTATTATAAACCTTCAGGATGATACCCTGTACTGATTTATGTGAGGATGAGAGGATTTGTCCTTCCTCTTTGCAGGAGAGTTTCTACTCTTCTGTATTTTGAAAGGCATACATATCTGTTCCACAGAATAGGAGAAGGACAATTTTGCCAAATGTAATTTATAAAGCCTCTTCAGTTAAAAGAGAATATATAACTTAAAATGGAATACTCTACTTCAGGGCCTTAAGAATTGAGCTTTTGAGCTCCTGCTCAAGTGAATTCTTTGAATATGGATCTAGATTTGTTGGAAGCTTTCAGCATTCAAGCTGAAGTGAATACTAAAATATTTGCCTGATTGTCTTTTTTTTTTTTTTTTTTTTTTTTGTTTCCTTCTACAATTCAGAAACAAATTAGAATCAGGACTCTGAATGATCTAAAGAAGTCATTGAGTATAGCTTCTCATTTCCAGTGGGATTCCATGTAAAATCATCCAGTAAGACAAAGTTATTCTTTATAAAAGCTCCACATAAGCAGAGCTCACAATCTACTTTTCCATTCTTCAATTTTAACATAAGTATTTATGAAATAAAGATAAAAGTGCTATTTTTTTCTACTTTGCTGACACTGGAAAGATGAAATATATTTTTAAAAATTAATATAATTTTAATAATAAATAAATAAAATAAAACTTTTTATAATAAAAATATAATTCAGATGTTTTTCTTCCAGTTTCTTCAAGAAATGTACAATATAGACACAAAGCTAGTGATCTATATTTAATATATCACGTTTTAACAATAGTAAGAACTAGTAACAAAGAGACATTGTGGTATAGTGGAAAGAATCTTGGAATCAGAAGACCAGGGTCAAAACCATGCTCTGCTGATGTTGAACTCTCAGTGAGCTTGGAGAAGGCATACCCCCTTGAAAGTCCTCAGTTACATAATTTATAAAATGGGGTCATTGGACAAGATGAAGTCTAGACCTCTTCCAGATTTAGATTTATGACTGATGAATAATTAGATTAATGTTAATCATACTTTTATACAATTCTCTTGTATACACCAAACAATTGAGTCAGCACAGGATAGTGGGAAAGGCCATTTTCCAAGCATATTCTTATATTGTCCAATCAGTAATTAGCCTCAAGTACTTGATTGTTCAACCTCAGTGCTTTGACTCAAGAGTTTCAGCTTTTAACATTATATGAAGACTGCATAAGCTAAAATTAGAGAGGCTGATCACTGAGAGATGGTTCACTGAGGTTTGGATGTTTCTGACCACAGAAACTAGTTGAGACTCCCGTTTAAGGCATAAAGGAGTTATAAGTACCATCAATAAAGGGATGAAGATCTAAGATTCTTTTGTTAGAGGAAGCACTCAGACAAGGACACTCTACCAAACAACAGAGTCCAACACTTTCTCTGAAACTTTGAAGAATTAACCTAGAGTAGTGGCTTCAAACTCAAATAGTCTCTAAGGATATATATTGATTCAGAAACCACATATTAATATTATGACCCAGTGTATTTTTATTTTGTTAAATATTTCTCAATCACATTTTAATCTGGTTCAGGCAACATTCAGGAGTGTTGCTGTCCAGAGTGCTGCCAGTGTGTTTGATCTCTCTGGTTTAGAGCACTGAGAAGGTTAAATTATTTGTCCAGAGTCATACAGCAAATGTGTCAGACTGAAGGGATAGGATTACACCAAAGTAATTAGTCTATAAAGTAAGTATCCTGTGTAGAAAATACAGGAATTTTCACACTCATTCTTTCAAAAAGCGACTCTACCAAGGTCATGCTGATAGAAAGTCAATGTTATCAACCAAATATTATGGCTGTAAATTTTGTGAGGAATTCAAATGTGGCTTTTCTACAAAGGGAAAGGATCAAAAATGAAGTTTTGGTTGGTATGGAAAAGATGACAGTCCATTCACTCTTTTGTAATATGTCTCATATAGTTATTGCATAAAATTGAAAAGTGGGGTGGCAAAATAGTTTCTTCACAAAAAAAGCAAAAATCAAACAAAAGTGAATATTGTGTAGGCAAAGGCATGTATGCATTTGTATAGTGTTCCACAGTTTGGCTGCTGAAAATAGACCAAACTATTTCAGTAACTATCATCATGTAAGACTTGAAAAAGTCTTGATTAAGGTCTATGACTTTTGTCAATAGAGAGAGCTCCTGGTAAAGGAACTTCCTCCAGCAATGCCGATTTCAATCTAAGTCATAGCCACGTGAGAAGTTTAGTGCCATGTCCAAGATCTCAAAACTAGTGAGAATAATAGTTGAAATTTGAACTCTGTTCTCTCTGACTGCAAAGCTAGTATTCTGTTCACTACATGCTGTCTCTTTTAAGACAGTAATAGCTCTTTTTCCTAATTCATTATTTTTTATTATTTCCCATGCAATAAGTCTGGGAGGTAGGAGTCATACAAGTATCAGTCCTATTTTATATATAAGGAAATTGAGGCTGAGAGAAGATAAGAGACTCAATAATGTGAGAGCCTAGGCTCAAACTCATGCCTTAGTATTCCAAGTTCAGTGGCTTTTTTTTTTAAACTAGAGTATGCCTTCCTTATGATAAATCCATAAGAATATCCTAATTTTGAATGATAATAATGTCTGAGAAGCAGTGTTAGATAACTTATACATAGTTGGCTCCAGATTCAAGAAGCCCTGGATTCAAGTTCTCTCTGAAATTTACTGGCCAGAAAACTCCTTAAGACTGTAAGTTTTTGAAAATTTGCCAACCTAAATTTGTAGTCATTTTCCTCACCATGGAGCTCCCCACAGTAATAAAATTACTGATCCAAATAACAAATAATTGCCTGCTTTTTAGAAAGAATGTTTAAATGTCTCCATAATAGAAGGGATTGATGAAAGAAAAGCTACTATCTAGAATTATTTAAGAGCAGAAGTATAAAGAGGTTGGGGCTCAGAGTCTAAAGCTATATATTACTAAAATGCCCTCTGGACTACCTTTCAGTACTCCTGCTGATCTAAATTACCTGATTTTTTGTTTTATTTTGTTTTTGCTACTACTGAGTTCCAAAAAGGGCTGAATGTGTGTGTATGTGTGTAAATCAGTATAGTGGTCCAGGCAGCTTTCTCTTCCCTTTGTGTACACCCCAGTTCATTGCTCTCAATAGCTACATCTACTTTCCAGCTACTATTTCCAGTTCTCTCACCCCTCCCCCAATCCCTCCTTTCCTGTTCTGGGCATTGAGCCAGCATAGAACAAAGCTGCCATCCACTTTTCCCTTGCCAGTTTAAAGGTGGCCCCAGTGGCCTGCCAGAAAGGGTAGCATCTTAGAAGTTTTTCAGTGGCTTACAGGCCATTTAAACTTGTCAAGTAGTGCACAAGATTTATGATTCTTATGGGAAGTCTCTGTGCCACCTTTTGAGTCCTTGCTTAGGATTAAAAATCTCATGCCATGTTTAGCTGATGCCACAGTGATTTAGGGAATGTGGTGGATTCAAATAAGCATTAAGATCTAATACCCAGAGTGCTGATTTCTAATAGAAGCCACTAATTAGCCTATGTAATCTTGAACAAGACATCAGTTATCCTCTCACATCCTCATTTTCCTTATCTATAAAATTAGATGATGTCAGAATTTCTTCCAGTTTTAAAATCCCATGATATTGACACAAGGTAATTTATCATTTATACTGATTATAAGTTTAGATAAGCCTTAATTGCTCACATTATCTCAGCTCTTTGGGTGAAGGGGAAAAAACCCCAAACAACAAACACTGAATAACTTACTGCTATAGGCTCACAGAATTTTAAAGGACCTGAAAATGAATTCAAGTGCTTTCACTTTTGGAAGCCATTTTAAAAGCCATGTATAGTTAAAATAATTCAGAACTCTGATCAGGTGATAAAGCTTTGATCTATAAGTCTGATAAAAAAATTGTAAATTTAGCTTATGGGTTTTTTGGGGGGGAGAGAGGAAAGGTGGATAAATATGAATTATTAGAATAAGTAAAATTCAAGAAGCAAGATTGGAAGTGAGATTCTTAGGATTGGGATACAATTTTACCCTTTTTCATGTTATACTTTGATCTGAGTCTCAGTAACACAAATATCATCAATTTTTTTCTGTGGGTGGCAAAACTAGTACTATTTACTTTCTGGCCCTGTATATGATTGCACTTGGGAACCATCGCACCACTATTGAGTGAAGGTGGGAATGTAATTTGAAGCTGGAAGAAAGGAAGAGAATTAGATGCAGAACTAATATTCTCACACAAGCTTAAAACAAAAAATTCAATAATTCTATGAAAACTTAATATGAAATACTTCATGGGACCCTAGGGTTCCCAGTTAGCTCAGTCTTGGAAAAAAATGAAAACAAAACCAAAAATCTTGAATTCATCAAATCCCCTTGTTATTATAAGTAACCTGGAGAGGCAATGTGATTTGCCTGTGAACATAAAACTAGTTTATAAGCAGAAATAGGACTATAACCCAGGAAACAGGCACAATGTAGGTGCTGAATAAAATTGTTGACTTGACTTTTGTTCATTGTTCTTTCATGGTCTGACAGTCTCAATCCCTGCTTAAAAATGGCTATCTATTTTCTAATAGAATAAAATACAAACTTTTTGGTCTGATGTTTCAGGCCCTTTAGAGTCTGATTCCAGCTTATCTTTCCTGCTTTTTTTTTCCCCCACATCAATTCTTTTCAGGTACTCATACCTCACAAAGACCTTATGAAGAAGGTGCTTTGTAAACTAAACAGGTGACTTATCAATGTTATTCCCAAAGTATTCTTTGTGTTTTTCTCATGACACATTGCTTTTACACTGTATTGTAGTTATTTGCCTCTAAGTCCCATCCCCTCTGCTGGAATATTAGTCCCTGCTCTGCAGGTTCCATGTTTTATTTATCCTGTCCCATCCCCACCCCACCCCAATCTAAATAATGAATATTGGTTCAGTGCCTATTCATAATGATTACTCAGGAAATTTTGAACTATAACAGTAAATAATACAAAGAATATTGTACTAAAAGTCAGGAGATCTGATGAATATAAATCAACTCTAGGAGGAGACTAGAATGTTTTGACCTTTGCTTCTCAAATAATTGAAGCTCTCAGACATAACTTGCATTTATTTAGCACTTTTATGTTTTGTGTGGAGTAAAAACTATCATTCTAATATTGACTTTCTTACTCCTTCACTTATGTGGCCACAGGCAGAGCCTTTCTCTCAGAACTTTAGTTTCATCATCTGCAAAAAGAAGAATTGAACTAGATTGCCTGTAAGTGCTCCTTCAGATCTAAGATCTTTTGTCTCATGTCCCACATTCTAACCAAACTGCACCATTAACTAGCTATTCCTTGTTATTTTCCATTTCCACTTTTGTTCATGGTCACAGATCATTAACATGTTTGGAATTTTCTTCTTCCTCATTTCTGCTTGTTGAAAGCTTCCTTCAAGGTTCGGTTGAGGTGTTATTATCTCTAGGAAGGTTTACTTATTTTGTCCATGTTTTCTCCTTTCCTATTTTCCAAGAACAAATTGCCCCTATTAAATTCTACTTTGTATTATCCTTATTCTTTTACATTTTATAATTTGCCAGCAGATTGTAAACTCCTTGAAGGCAGGGGCTATGTGATTTTTTTTTCCCATTCTAATATCCCAAAGAATGCCTTGCACTTAGTAGCACTTTAATATATCTTGTTTGAATTGACTGTTTCAATTGGAATTCCAGCTTTTAAATGCCAAGCATGCAGTCATAGCACTTGAAGAATGCTCACTGACTTGTTGACTTGATGATAAGAACTGGATAAGGTTGAAGAGGAAATATCTCTCTGTCCTTGAGATCAGGTCAATGGTGAAGAAAATTCAGCACTGTTAACACCCATATCTGCTTGCAGGAAGTAGGAAATTTCATCTTTAATATAAAGTCAGCTTTAGTTCTCTTATCAGGGCAAAAATATGGAAATTTGAGAGGATGTCCATCAATTAGGGAATGGCTGAATAAATGTGTGTTTGTGATGGAAATTATTGTTTTTTGGGAAATGATAAGCAGGATGCTCTCAGAAAACAAAACAAAACAAAACAAAACAAAAACAAAACAAAAAAACATTGGAAAGTCCTCCATGGCCTCAAGCAAAGTGAAATGTACTATATACAAAGTAATGGCAATGTTCTGGTATGACCAACTGTAAATGACTTGCTATTCTAAGCATTACAATGATCCACAACTACTATGAAGGACTAATGAAAAATCCTATCCATCATCAGAGAAGGAACTGATTTTGTCTGAATACATAGTGAAACATTCTTCTTCCCCCTCTTTCTTTCCCTCTTTTTATCTCTCCCTCTCTCTTTTAGCTTTATTTTTCTTGAGGGTATTTTTTTTTATTAGAGTGGGAGATCTATATTTTCTTTCACAATATGACTTTTATGGAAATGTTTGCATAACTTCACATATGATTTCTTAATTGGGGATAGGGAGAGAACCTAGAACTTAAAAGTTTTAAAAATAAATGTAAAAGAAAGTTTTAAATGTAACTAGGGAAAATTATTACATAAATAAAATTTTGAAATATTAAAAATTATGTAAAGTCAGCTTTGTATCTTTGAGACACCCTAATTTTAGGAATTGATTTTTAAAAAGGTCGAGTATTCTTTTAATTAGAATTGATTAATTTTTTTTTCTGAATTGCATGCCTGGTTTAGATCTTGAAATCTGAATTTTTTAAGAGAAGTAATGAAGGGTGACTATCATAGAGTTCAGTGAAATTCATTTTTACAAAAGTTTCTAATAGTCTGGATCTCAGTGAAATCAGTGGTTAATATCCATTAAGTCAGCAAGTTTTCCTTTGCTTTGTTTACTTATGTGCTTTAACAGTTTTCTATTCCACAATAAAATAACTTCAAGGTTTCAAGGGTACAGGTTTAGGAAAATCATTGATGTGGGTGGATTTAATTTCTGCTAATATTACTGTTCATTTGTTTAATATCACCAGAGACTAGCTTCTTAATTTTCAATTTATATTTCATCTTCATAAAGCTTTTCAGAGTAGAATGTTTGAAATGTATTATAATTATATCATTTGTAATTGTGTGAATTTTATTTTGAATGGACTATGATAACGCTTAACTAAATCTGTATAACTTTTACCTATTGCACTGTTTTAATGAAAAAATTATTGATGAAATTTCCTTATGAGGTTTGTTATGGCACAGGAATTTGAAACTTAGATTAGTACCTCTTGTAAGTATACAGTACTGTTGGTTGGGAAGGTGACAAAGCTATCTTGGGTTGTAGTGAGAAGAACAATGAGAATTATCTTTACATTTATTCTTCAAAGGGTCTATTTACTTTTTCTTCCTCTTTATCCAGATGCTTTTAAGTGTAGCCAAGATATGTTTTAAGGATACTTATTTTACCTAAGAAATAATAAAGAAATAACAAAATAGGCTTGGAATTTTAGTCAGATTTAAGAGTTTGGAAATTTTAATGAGAAAGTTCACGAATTTACTAATATTTTGAAAGGAGGAAAACATGGAATTCCCAAATCATGAGATATTTGAAAATAGTATTTACTTATGTCTGAAGCAGTATGAGCTTGTAGATGGAGAGCTGGTCTTGGAGTTCTGAAACACAGGATCAAATCCAGCCTCTGACACATATTAGTTATATGACCCCAAGTAAATCATTTATTAACCTTTTGGTGCTCCTAAACAACTCTTTAAGATTATAAATTGTAGATGAAGCAGGGATTTCAAAGCAGTGGTTTTCCATATTGATGAAATCAGAGTTCTAGACCAAAAAATAAAATATATGGCATTATGCTTGGTTTTAGGCATATGAAGACAAAATAAAGTCATCTCTCTTCTCAAGGAGCTTTAATTTTGCTGGATAATAACATCTGACATTTGTGCAGAGCTTTATAATTTGCAAACCTCCTTGCATTTACCATTCACAATGGCCTCTAAGGTCTCTTCCAACACTAAATCTGTGAACTTCTTTTGACTGGCTTAATTATTATGCTTAAAGGCAGGAGACTGAACTAGCTGAGGTTTCCTTTGCCTTTGGGATTTTGTAATTCTGTTTCACTCCCTTGTAAATTAAAGAATAAATAGGTAAATAGGTTAAAAAATAAAGAAATAAATAGGTAAAATAGGAAATAAATAGGTAAAAAAAATAGGTAAACTCCTAGGTAAATTCACATTTAACATACCTGAAAAGGAAAGTATAGTTAAGTCTGTGAATGAATACTTAGCTTTTTAGCATATTCAGGTAGAGAGCTACTAGCTACAATCTAGTCACTTTAGTCTTTTTAGTTTTCTACCACACTGTTTTACTTTTGTCCCAATTCCTCACAAAAGTAAGAAATATTAATTTTAGGGGGTATTGAGTAAAATAATGCAAATTTATGTGGAACTTTGAGGTTTTATAAAGTACTTTTCTCATAACCTTGTGAAGAAAGGAGTGCATATTGTCTCCATTTTACAGATGTGGAAGCTGAAGGTCCTGAAGTGCTAGAACGATCATATATCTTGGGATCAAAGAACTAGAGCTAGAAAACTCCATCTAGTCAAATCCTCCCATTTTACAGATGAAGAAACTGATACTCAGGGAGATGAATTGATCTATCCAAGGTTATACAATTAGTTAAGTTTCAGATGTGATATTTGAACTCTCATCCTATAGTTGAGAAGGATAAGATCCCAGATATAAGCTCAAGCCCTCTGACTGACTCTTGGGTTTTTCCAATTATACCATGATGCCTCAAACAGAAATGTTTCTTTTTTTTTTAATTAAGTTATGAAACCTCTTAGCTTCTTAAATATTCATCTAGGAATGAGAACACGAAAAAGAGCATTTCTTGGGTCTTTTTTGAAGGATATAGACAATTTTGTCTCCCTCTCTTCGCCTACTTACAGGTAATAGATCCTTAAATGCTTAAAAATTAAGTTTTTGAGCTCTTTAATATGTGGTGTTACAATCTGTATTTATTGCACGATTTTGAAGTATTTACACTTAGAGTAGGCAGAAAAATCCAGGAGTTTATCTTAAGATGACCAGGTATCTCTTAATTTTTTGAAAATTGATGTTCTTATAGGCCTAGCGTGATACAGTGTTGGCCTGGAGTTTACTTTTAGAATTAGAATAAAAGGAGACACTTGTATACAGGCAACCTAACAGTTAAGAAAAGGAGATTTATGTAGCTATATTGTATAAAGGATGCTTAACAAGGGTAAAGCATTGATTCAACTGAACCTTCCTACTTCTTTGTCAATCATGTTGACATGCTGGTCAAGAGTGAGGGGAGAGCCCCAATTATGTATGGACTGTTTTTTTTTAAATTTTTAGTTTATCAAGAAGCTCACCAGTGGTATGAGCTTGAACCTTCTGAACCAATTATGGTTCAAGGAGAATTTCAATACCTTTTAAGGAAAAACCATCCATACCTACATGGGATGAAAGTTTCTTCTTATGAAGGATGCTTTTAAAAGATTCAGTCATTTTTTAGACCTTTCTCTCCTCACATTACTCCCTTCCTTGACTTATTGAATCATTCTTTGTAATAAAAGAATTAAACAATCTAGTTGACAGAGCAACCACATCTGAAAGCTTATACAATGTTCCACAGCCATACTCCTTAACTTCATTGTTTATCACAGCTAGGATTATTCATTGAGATTATTCTGAGTTCATCTTTCTTTTAGTGTTGCTTTCATTGACATTATTGTGATCATAGACTATTTTGTTGTCTTTTTTTTTTTGTTCCTTATCACATCATGCAAATTCTTTCCCATGTTTCTCTGAATTAATTATATTCAAAGAGCTGTTCATTATCCTTGTTTTTCAGATGAGGAAAATGAGGCCATGAAAGAGTGAATTGTTTGAATAAGATCTTGTAACAAGTAAAGGGCCAGGAATTAGACTAGAATCTAGGTTTCCTGACTCCTTTCCAATAAAGACCTTTGTACCTCTAATCATTACCTACCCTTTTGCTCCTACATAGAAACAGATGCTCTTTATATCATGAAACCAGGGGTCATATTTATCATATTTATACCAGACTTTCTTTTTTTATTATATCTTTTTATTTATTTATTTATGCATGAGTAATTTTTTAGCATTGACAGTTGCAAAATCTTTTGTTCCATTTTTCCCCTCCTTCCCCCAACCCACTCCCCCAGATGACAGGTAGACCAAAACATGTTAAATATGTTAAAGTATAAATTAAATACAATATATGTATATATGTCCAAACAATTATTTTGCTGTACAAAAAGAATAGGACTTTGAAATAGTGTACAACTAGCCAGTGAAGGAAATAAAAAATGCAGGCAGACAACAATAGAGACATTGGGAATTCTATGTACTGGTTCATAGTCATCTCCCAGAGTTCTTTCCCTAGGTGTAGCTGGTTCAGTTCATAACTGCTTTATTGGAACTGATTTGGTTCATCTCATCATTGATCATAATATAGTATTGTTGTTGAAGTATATAATGATCTCTTGGTCCTGCTCAGTTCACTCAGCATCAGTTCATGTAAGTCTCTCCAGACCTTTCTGAAATCATCCTGTTGGTCATTTCTTACAGAACAATAATATTCCTTAATACTCATATACCACAATTTATTCAGCTATTCTCCAGTTGATGGGCATCCACTCAGTTTCCAGTTTCTGGCCACTACAAAGAGGACTGCCACAAACATTCTGGCACATACAGGTCTCTTTCTCTTCTTTAAAATCTCTTTGGGATATAAGCCAAGTAGTAACACTGCTAGATCACAGTTTGATAACTTTTTGAGCATAGTTCCAAATTGCTCTCCAGAATGGCTGGATGTATTCACAATTCCACCAACAATGTATCAGTGTCCCTGTTTTCCCACATCCCCTTCAACATTGTGCATTATCTTTCCCTGTCATTCTAGCCAATCTGACAAGAATGTAGTGGTATCAAAGAGTTGTCTTAATTTGCATTTCTCTGATTAATAATGACTTGGAGCATCTTTTCATATGGCTAGAAATAGTTTCAATTTCTTCATCTGAGAATAGCCTATTCATATCCTTTGACCATTTATCAATTGGAGAATAGCTTGATTTCTTATAAATTAGAGTCAATTCTCTATATATTTGGAAATGAGGCCTTTATCACAAACTTTGACTGTAAAAAATGTTTTCCCAGTTTATTGCTTCCTTTCTAATCTTGTCTGCATTATTTTGTTTGTACAAAAACTTTACAATTTGATATCAAAGTTTTCTATTTTGTGATCAATAATGATCTCTAGTTCTTCCTTGGTCACAAGTCCTTCCTCCTCCACAGGTCTGAGAGGTAAACTATCCTATGTTCTTCTAATTTATTTATAATATCATTCTTTATGCCTAGGTCATGAACCTATTTTGATCTTATCTTGCTGTACAGTGTTAAGTGTGGGTCAATGCCTAGCTTCTGCCATACTAATTTCCAATTTTCCCAGAAGTTTTTGTCAAACAGTGAATTCTTATCCCAAATGTGGGGTCTTTGGGTTTGTAAAATACTAGATTATTAAAGTTATTGACTATTTTGTCCCTTGAACCTAACCTATTCCATTGATCAACTAGTCTATTTCTTAGCCAATATCAAATGGTTTTGGTAACCACTGCTTTATAATATAATGTTAGATCTGGTACAACTAGGCCACCTTCATTTGAGTTTTTTTATTAGTTCCCTTGAAATTCTTGACCTTTTGCTTTTCCATATGAAGTTCCTTGTTATTTTTTCTAGGTCATTAAAATAGTTTTTTGGGAGTCTGATTGGTATAGCTCTAAATAAATAGATTAGTTTAGGTAGTATTGTAATCTTTATTATATTTGCTTATCCTAGCCAAGAGCATTTACTATTTTTCCAATTGGTTACATCTGACTTTATTTGTGTAAAAAGTGTTTTGTAGTTTTGCTTATATAGTTCCTGATTTTCCCTTGTCAGATAGATTTCCAAACATTTTATACTTTAAATTAAATTTCTCTTTGTAACTCTAAATGTTGGATTTTGTTAGTGATATACAAGAATACTGATGACTTATGTGGATTTATTTTGTATCCTGCAATTTTGCTAAAGGTGTGGATTATATCTAATAGCTTTTTAGTAGAATCTCTGGGGTTCTCTAAATGTGCCATCAGATCACCAGCAAAGAGTGATAATTTGGTTTCCTCACTATTTATTCTAATTCCTTTAATCTCTTTCTCAACTCTTATTGCCGAAGCTAGTATTTCTAAAACAATATTGAATAGTAATGGTGATAGTGGGTAATCTTTTTTTTCACTCCTGATCTTATTGGGAATAGTTCCAGTTTATCCCCATTACATATGATGGTTACTGATAGTTTTTTAATAGATGCTACTGATTATTTTAAGGAAAAGTTCATTTATTCCTATATTCTCAAGTGTTTTTTTTAATAGGAATGGATGTCGGATTTTTATCAAATGCTTTTCCTGCATCTATTGAGATGATGATATGGTTTTTGTTAATTTGTTTATTGATATGGTCAATTATACTAATAGTTTTCCTAATATTGAACCAGCCCTGCATTCCTGATATAAATCCTACTTGCTCAGGGTGTATTATTCTGGAGATGATTTTCTATAGTCTTTTTGCTAACATCTTCTTTTAAGATTTTAGCATCAATATTCATTAGGGAGACTGGTCTATAATTTTCTTTCTCTGTTTTCAACCTATCTGGTTTAGGTATCAGTACCATATCTGACATAAAAGGAATTTGGTAGGACTCCTTCATTCCCTATTTTTTCCAAATAGTTTATATAATATTGGGGCTAATTGTTCTTTAAATGTTTGGTAGAATTCACATGTAAATCCCTCTGGTCCTGGGGATTTTTTCCTGGAAAGTTGATTAATAGCTTGTTCTATTTCTTTTTCTGAAATGGGACTATTTAAGCAATTTATATCCTCCTCTGTTAATCTAAGAAGCCTATATTTTTGGAGGAAGTCATCCATTTCACTTAAGTTATCAAATTTGTAGGCATAAAGTTGGGCAAAGTAACTCCTTATTATTTCTCTAATTTCTTCTTCATTGGTGGAAAGATCTCCCTTTTCATTTGTAAGACTAACAATTTGATTTTCCTCTTTCCTTTTTCTGATCAGATTTACCAAAGGTTTATATATTTTTTTGGCTTTTTCATAAAACCAACTCTTGGTTTTATTTATTAATTCAATAATTTTTTTACTTTCAATATTATTGATTTCTCCTTTTAATTTTAGTATTTCAAGTTTGATTTTTGGTTGGGGGTTTTTAATTTGGTCTTTTTCTAGCTTTTTAAGTTGCAGGCCCAATTCATTAATCTTCTCTTTCTCTATTTTGTTCAAATAAGCCTCTAAAGATATAAAATTTCCCCTTATTACCACTTTAGCTGCATCCCACAGATTTTGGTATGATGTCTCATCATTATCATTATCTTGGGTGAAATTATTAATTGTTTCTATAATTTGCTGTTTCACCCAATCATTCTTTAAGATGATATTATTCAGTTTCCAATTACTTTTTGGTCTATTTACCCCTAACTTCTTATTGAATGTAGTTTTTATTGCATTGTGATCTGAGAAGAAGGCATTTATTATTTCTGCCTTCCTGCATTTAATTTTGAGATTTTTATATCCTAATATATGGTCAATTTCTGTATAGATTCCATGAACTGCTGAGAAGAAAGTATATTCCTTTCTATCACCATTCAGTTTTCTCCAAAGGTCTATCATACCTAATAGTTTTTTATTTGCAATATTATTAATTTCTCCTTTGAATTTTAGAATTCCAAATTTAGCATTTGATTGAGGGTTTTTAATTTGCTCTTTTTCTAGCTTTTTATGTTGCAAACCCAATTCATTGATCTTGTCTTTCTCTATTTTATTCAAATAAGCCTTTAATGATATAAAATTTCCCCTTATTACCTCTTTGGCTGCATCCCACAAATTTTGGTATGTTATCGCTGTCATTTCCTTTGATGAAATTATAAATTATGTCTATAATTTGCTGTTTCACCCAATCATTCTTTAAAATGAGATTATTTAGTTTTCAATTACTTTTTTATCTACTTACCCCTAGCTTTTTGTTGAATGTAATTTTCATTGCATTGTGATCTGAAAAGAATGAATTCACTATTTCTGCCTTCCTGCATTTAATTTTGAGGTATTTATGTCCTAATATATGGTCAAGTTTTGTATAGGTTCCATGAACTGCTGAGAAGAAAGTATATTCCTTTCTGTCTCCATTCAGTTTTCTCCAAAGATATATCATATCTAATTTTTCTAATATTCTATTTACTTCTTTAATTTCTTTCTTATTTATTTTGTGGCTTGCTTTATCTAATTCTGAGAGTGCAAGGTTGAGATCTCCCACTATTATAGTTTTGCTGTCTATTTCTTCTTGCAACTCTTTTAACTTCTCCTTTAGGAAGTTAGATGCTATACTACATGGTGCATATATGTTTAGTATTGATATTGCTTCATTGTCTATGCTATCCTTTAGCAAGATATAGTTTCCTTCCTTATCTCTTTTAATTAGATCAGTTTTTGCTTTTGCTTGATCTGAGATAAGAATGCTTACCCCTGCTTTTTTTACTTCATCCGAAGCATAATATATTCTGCTCTAGCCTTTTATCTTTACTCTGTGTATCTCTCTGCTTTAAATGTGTTTCCTGCAAACAACATATTGTGGAGTTCTGGCTTTTGATCCAGTCTGCTATTCGCCTCTGCTTTATGGGAGAGTTCATCCCATTCACATTTACAGTTAAAATTTCCTGCCATCTTATTATCCCCAGATTATGCTTTTCTTTTTCTTACCCGCCTTCCGCAGTATTAAACTTATGGGTATCACTTGCCTCATGCAACTCTCCCTCTTTAGAATCCCTCCTACCCTCTTTGAATTCCTTCCCTCTTCTTGTATTTTTGCTTATTACTCTTTTCCTTTTCCCTTTTCCTCTCCCACTTTTTAATGAGGTGAGAGAAGTTTCTCTATAAACCAAATATATCAATTATTTTGTCTTTGAGCCAAATGTTCCTCCCCCTCTGTAAATTCCCTTAGATATGATAGGTTTGCCTCTTTTTATCTCCCCTTTTCCCTTTTTTCTGATACCATCCCTTTTCCATTTCTACTTCCATTTTTAATGTTATATCAGCAAAATCAAATTATACATGTACTCTTTATGTATATCCATAACAGAAATACAGTTCTCAAGAGTTCACTTTACCTTTTTCTGCTCCTCTTGAGTCCTGTAGTTGGAGGTCAAATTTTTTGTTTAGTTCTGTTTTTTTCCATAGAAACAAACGGAATTCATCTGTTTCATTAAATGTCCATCTTCTTCCCTGGAACAAAATGCTCAGCTTAGGTGAGTAGTTTATTCTTGGATGCATTCCAAGCCTTTTGGAATATCAGATTCCAGCCTCTTGGATCTTTTAATATGGAAGCAGCTAGATTCTGAGTGATTCTTATTGTGGCTCCTTGGTATTTGAATTATTTTTTTTTCTGGCTGCTTGTAATCTGATAGTTCTGAAATTTAGTCACAATATTCCTTAGAGTTTTTATTTTAGGATCTTTTTCAGAAGGTGTTCGATGAATTCTTTCAATGCCTATTTTACCTTCTGATTCTATTACATCTGGACAGTTCTCTTTGATGATTTCCTATAAAATAGTATAGGCTCTTTTTTCATCATAATTTTCAGGAAGTCTATCAATCCTCATATTATCTCTCCTTAATCTATTTTCTGGGTCTGTTTTTTTCTAAGTAGATATTTAACATTTTTAATTTTTTTTTTCCTATTTATTTTGTTTTGCTTGACTGATTCTTGATGTCTCAATGAATCATTCAAGTTCTGTTTTTTAATGAGTTATTTTCTTCATTAGCTTTTTTTAAACTTCTTTTTGTGTATGTACAATTGAGTTTTTAAACAAGTTGTTTTGCTCTATGGAATTTTTTTCCATTTCACTATTTTTTTTAACCGAATTATTTTCTTTTTCCAATTCACAAATCCTACTTTCTTGGGAGTTCCTTATCTTTTCCAATTCACAAATTCTTCTTTCCTGGGAGTTCACAAATTCTGTTTCCCTGCACTCCCTGGGAGTTCTTTACCTCTTCCAGTTTTCTTTTTTCACTTTATCAAATTTTTCTTTAAGTAAGTTATAGCCTTTTCTGTATTCTCTTGCAGAGCTTCTCTTTCCTTTCCCCATTTTTCTTCTAGCTCTCTTTTAAGATTTTTAATAATTTCTTCTAGGAGAGTATTGTGTGATGGGGACGAGGTTACATCCCCCTTTGGGGTTTTGTCTGGAGATTGTCTGCTATTAGTCTCCTTGGGGTTGAAAACCTGCTCTCTTTCTGTATAGAAGCTATTGATGGTCCTTTTGACTTTTTACTCATTTTTTAAAGCCCTTATGGTCTGCCTTCAGGACAATGAAGTTACCTGCTTTCTCTCTAGAGCAGGAATAAGTATATTGTCAGTAGCTATCCTGCAAATGGGCTGCAAAGAATGGCTGAGTTTCTGAAGTGCTCTGGGAAAAGCTCCACACTGGAAGTGTCTCTGCCCTGTGTAGCATGGGCAGAGCTGGGGAGATACCCAGCTAAAAGACCCACAGTGCTGATTAGTGACTGCCCTGGGGCTAGAGGCTGAGCAGAGAAAGTCACTGCCCCAGGCAGAACCCTGCTGTTGTCCTCGGAAGAACCCTACACCAGACAAGAAGTGTCTCTGACCTGGGAAATGCAGTTGTACTGTGGAAGTTCTATTGCCACAGGCCAAGCCCCACACTGTGCAGATTAGAGGCTGCTCCTACTGAGCCTCCCTGTCTTGCAGATTTGTGACTGCCCTAGGCCCCTGCTACAGAATGCAGCTGCACACCAGCTGTGCTGTGGTCTGTGCTGAGTTACCCACTTCTGGTGCTGTGTGGGTAGAGCCAAATCATGTTAGATTCTGGCAGTTTTTGGGAGTACACTCTACCTTTGGCTTTAATTTCTCTGCTGGCCTACTGCTTTGTAACTAAAGCAGAGCAGCCAACCTGTTGCAGAGTCCTCCCTGTAAATTTTCTAGCCACAGAGTCCACCCCCACCCAGATCTGCTCAGTATGCTAGCTTCTCTTTCTATCTCCCTGTTTGTGCTGGTCTGTTCCCGCTGCTCAGGACAAACCTTTTCTGGTGATCTTCCAGATTATCTTTGGCTGCTAAGTTATTGTACTTCCAATTGTCTTGAATTTTACCACTCAAGCACTACTTTTGAGGCTGAACTTGGTAATTAGTAGTGAGGATATGAGAAGAGTTTAGAATGTTGCCTTCTCCGCCATCGTGGCTCTGCTATACCAGACTTTAACTGAGAAAAAAAAATCCATAGAATTCCATGGGTTGTACTTGAATGTATTGTCATTCTTGTAGTACAGAGCCTGTATCTATTGTGACACTCTTGTGCTTCATTACTTTGATGAATTTAAGATGTCATTAATATAGGTACTAGATTCTCAGATCTGTTTATTCAGCTCTAACTTCCTTCCTAAGCTCCAGTATCTCATCCCCTTATCCAACATGTTCCAAGTCTTGTCCATTCTGACTTTGGAATTTCTTATCCATGGCCCCTTTCTCCTTTGATTCAACTGCCTCATGTTGTGGACCCTCATCACTTCACACCTGCAGTGTTTTCTAGTCAGTCTCCTACCTCCAATTTCCACATTCCTATCTGCCCTCCATTTATCTCCCAAAGTAATTTTCCTAATTGACCTCTCTTTTTATTGTTCATTCATTTCAATTGTTCCTGACTCTGTGACCCAGTTTGGTGTTTCTTGACAAAGATACCAAGCTAGTTTGCTGTTTTCTTCTCCAACTCATTTTAGAGATGAAGAAACTGAGGCAAACAGGGTTAAGTGACTTGTCCAGGTCAAATAGGTAATAAGTGTCTGACACCAGATTTGAACTCAGGAAGATGAGTCTTATTCCAGACTGAGCATTCTATCCACCTAGATGCTCTATATACAATCTCCTCTCATTCAGTAAACTCCAGCAGCTCTCTATTAAGATCAAATGTAAATTCTCTGTATGACTCTGTTCCCTTCCCTTTTTAAACTTTTTATATCTCTCTATATATTCTGTGATCTAGTATAATGGCCTCCTTGCTGTTATTCAAAGATACAGTGCTTTTTCACTAAATGTCCCTTAGTAGCTGGAATGTCCTTCTTCCTTACCTCTACTTCCTGATTTCCTTCAAGTGTGAGCTCAAATTTCACCTTTTGCAAGAGAATTTTCCTGATCATCTTCACTGTTACTGTTTTCTTTTTGAGATTACCTCCAATTTAATATGAATATATCTTGTATGTCCATAATTCTTTGTCTGTTGTCTCCCCCATTGGAATGTAAGTTTCTTGAGGGCAAGAATCATGTTTTTCTTTTTTTTTTTTTTTTTTGCCTTTTTTTGAATTCCTAGGGTTTAACATAGCACCTGGAACATTGTAAATACTTAGTAAATATTTGCTGACACCAGATCTTATGTTTTCTCATGGTTCTTTGAATGACTTACATTCATTGCTTCTTTTGGCTAGCTAATATTACATCATATTCATATATGCTAATATTTGTTAATAGATTCTAAAATTGATAGACACCAATTTGTTTGCAATTTTTTGCTATCACAAAAGTGTTACTATGAATATTATTATATACATGGGATATTTCTTTTCATCTACATTCTCCTTGAATATCTGCCCAGATTTTCTTGTATAACATCAAATGCTTTCTAGAATGAGTGGATCCAGTTATCAGGGTGCCTAGCCTCTTCAACATTGACTATTTCTCTTTATTTTCTTAGAACATTTACTGGATATGAGGTAAAAGCACTGTTGTTTTAATTTGCATTTTTCTTTAATAATTTGGAACAATCATTCATTAGATATTTAATAGTTTGTTCTTGGATATTAGATGTATGTGCCCTTTTAAATTCAAAGATGTTCAATGCATTCCCTGTTTATTCATATAAAGTTTCTTTTATGTAATTTACCATTTTCTTTCTCATAGGAATCTTCTTTTTGTGCGTGCATATCACATGTATTCTTTTTCTGAAATGTTTGAATTCAAAATATGCCTGTATTTCCTCTCCTGAATCACAAATTCTCAGATGGACTTGTCCTTTCCCCCAGGGTATTTCTATCATGTCAACTCCAGCACACAGTTCTTACTTGTTGGTGAAAATCAGCAAATAAATTATTAATTTGGGTTAGTAATGGGGAATTTTAAAGATTGAAGATTTTAAGTCATCTTTCTAATGAAATGTAAATTCTGCTGAGAGAACCCATTTTTTAAAAATCTGCTTTGTTGAATCTCTGAAACACCAGTCTGTATTCTCTTTTTGTGAAACTCAATGATATGATACAAGGAGGGACAAGTCTAAGAAAATCATTTGAGTTTTTCTGCTGGATATCAAACTCTTCTCTGTGGAGACTAAATCAGAGATAAGGCCCAGGTCACTTAAGTCATTGTGAAAGAATACCCTAAACAGTATCCAACTGTTTTTGCTTCTTTCCCCTGAGCAAAGAAGATAGTCAATTGGATGTCTGAATTTTGGACTAGCACAGACTATGCAGACAATACTGTACCCTTTCAGTTTGCCTGATACCCTGGTAACACTTCTTGTTCATCACTTCATAATCAAATCTGATGTAGATTTCTCAGTCCTGCATAACAGAGATAAGATATTGGAGCTTACTGTAGCTATTCACAGGATTATAGAAGGAGCTTAATTTAATACACTTTCCCCTCAGTCTCATTTGTGATTCTAGTACTAATGATATTCATTTTTTTTAGGTTTTGAAATGAAATATATCTTTTTCAAGATACTCAGAAATATTTCAATTTTGTATGATGTATTTTTATATTTGCTAGATCCTCAGTTTTCCTAAATCCATCTGTAAATGACTGTTTCTAATTCTGATTGTAAATGGAACTGTTCCATTGCAGATTACAGATTTCTGTTAGCTTTAGTGGCAAAAGAACGGAAATAGACACTTCCTCTTGTTAATACAGTTCCGAGCAGAAATAATGAAACTGGATATCTGAGGCTAGCTGATTAAGTCTACCTTCCCTTAAGTAATTTGGATTGGAGGAAAGTTGGGACTTTTTTTGGGGGAAAAAATTTCAAGAGACTTCTTCTCTTGGTAATCCTAAATATCTAAGAAATAACATTATCTATCTCTTCATTTTTATTTAGAACTGATAATACAATTATGCCCGTTTCATTTTTACAGTTTCAGTTTAGTTTTCTAATAATAATGCATTTATCTTGCATATTTTATATTATTACACTAATTTAAATTATGCTAATAGTACTAGTTAAACTCTGCTCTTATTAGTGAGTTGGTAAATTTTCTATTATTTAAAATATAGGCAACATATAGCACACACATATAATAATATAGGCAATTTTTTGGATCATAAAAGTGTTTTCTCTCACCATGGCATGACATGTTAAGCTATGTTTAATGTAAATTGGTAAATGTCTGAGCTTGAATTTTCAATGCTTTTGAATACAATGTATATGGAGAATCATGGATTATTCAATTCTAAATTCTAAGATGTGATCTCAGAGCTTTGAATTCTCAGCACCTCTGATGATGGTTCCTGATTTTCAGGTTTTGGTCAATTAGAAACTTTGATGCCCAAATCTGGTAAATGTATATTAATATTTGAGATGAAAGATGAAAGTCTTTGTATGATAGATTCCAATTCATGGCCAATGTCATGGTGATTTCAAGTAATATTTACTATAACCAAATTCCAGTGCATTCAGAAATCTGAACTTTCCCTTGTAGTTTATTAAAGTACAAGTTGAGTAATAAGGTGTTGCTATCTACTTTCTCTGTATGTATAGTAGGAGACAGTATAATTGTGAACCTGGATAAGTTTAAATTAGAATGTTGTTCTTCCATCTTGATACTAGGGCTTTAAATATTAAAGCTCAGATTGGGTATAGGAAACTTCGAGACCATAAGTTGGAGGTGAAATAGAGGAAGTGCTAAGTCAAAGGAAAACCATTCTCCCATCCACTCATGCTGAGAATCGATATTTTTCATCTGCAAAAAGAGAAAGGTGGATTGGATGAGCTATAAGGTGTCTTCTAATTCTAAATCCTTAAATTAAATTAATCTGCCAGCATTATTTTGTTCCCCTACTTTGTCTGACCAATCTAGATTGTTCATTATCTCATGTATTCCCCAAGCCCTAAAATACTATTTTTATGCCACTGGGACTAACAGAGTGAAAGGCAGTGGGTTTAAAAGATAAAGTGGGGGTTACAGTCTAGTAGATTATTATAGAATACTTCAGTGTCTTAGGTAAAAATTTTATTTCAGACTATTATATAAGATAATTCTCTAGAATTAAAATAAGAAGGAAAATAATAGAAATTGCTTAGATGATCTTCAAAAAGGGAATGTCCATGAAAGATTTTTTAAGCTTCATTATTAGATTTCTTAAAAATGGTAATGATTCTATATTATATATTGTACATTGTAATATTTTGATTGTCAATATTTCATATATTTAAAAACATAATTTTGAAAGCATCATGCCTTCTCTCTCTCTTTAGATTAAGATTAAGTGGGATAAGTTTTTTCTCTTAGGGACAGGGTAGTCCAGCTTCAGCCATTGAATCAAAGGGCATAAACTATGATTATAAGTGTCATCTTGAATGACTTAGTCAACTACATCCTTTACTCAATAGAAGGAAGCTTTAAAAAGTGTCCCAAAATGTTATATTAATTGAGAAGTCTCAATTAAAGTGAAATCTGTCTGTCTTGTCATTCCGGTCTGAACTAACTTTAAAAAAGGGCTTTTAGCCAGGGAGTCTGTCCCCTTATCTGATGCAGGTTAGTAGAGCTGAACAGATCATGGCGAACTCCTTATTTAGGCAGATATTTGTTTTTAATAATAGCTTTTTATTTTCAAAACATATGCAAAGCTAATTTTCATCTCTCACCCTGCAAAACTCCATGCTCCAAATCTCTCTCTTTCTCCTTCTCTCCTTCCCCTAGAAAACAAACAATCCAATATATGTTAAACGTGCAATTCCTTTATACATATTTCCATATTTATTATTCTGTGCAAGAAAAATCAGCACAAAAAGGGAAAAAATGAGAGGAAAAAGCAAGCAAACAAAACAAAAAAAGATGAAAATACTATGTTGTGTTCCACATTCAGTCTTTATAGTTCTCTTTTTGGACGCAGATGGTTCTCTCTATCATAAGTCTATTGGAGTTGACCTGAATCGCCTTATTGTTGAAAAGAGCCATGTTCATCAGAGTTGATTATCATATAGTCTTGTTGCTGTGTACAATGTTCCCTTGGTTCTACTCACTTCACTTAGCATCAATTCATGTAAGCTTCTCCAGGTCTTTCTGAAATCAATCTGCTGATCTTTTCTTATAGAACAATAATAGTCCACAACATTCATATACCTTAAGTTATTCAGTCATTCCCCAACTGATGGGCATCACTCAGTTTTTAGTTCCTTGCCACTACAAAATTTTTTTCACATGTGGCTCTTTTTTCTGATCTCTTTGGAATATACACCCAGTAAAGACTGTTAATGTTTCCTCTTGAGTTTCCTCTTTTGTAAATCCAAGAGGCTTTCTAAAAATTGATGATTTAATCTATGCAATAACCTAATTATACCAGTAGGCAATCACAATTCTCTCTAGTCCAGATTTCTCTCTAAGCATTGCCAAAGTGGCTGATTTCCTGCTTCAATCTCTGCTGCTCTGTTCTTGTGGAGGGTGTCTGGCTTCCTCTATCATGTGCCTGTAATGAGAATAAGCAGACCCAGGGCACACCCCATACAGGGGATTGCTTGGCATTACCTTTATTGATTTATTTCCAACTTGTTTTGTTTGTACTTCTCTGGTACATCTGCATGTTGTCTCTCTCATTAGACAATGACCTCCTCAAGGGCAGAAACTATGTTTTACCTGTTTTCCCTCTTCTTAGCACTTAGTCAGTGCCTGGCACAGAAAGGAGCCCTTAACAAATGTTTGTCTCATCTGACTGTGTTCTGCCACAACCGCTCAATGTATCAAGAATTTCTTTCCATTTAGGTTACATATTGTGACTTTCCCCTTTTCATTGCTTTAATACTCTTTCTCTATGGCAAATCTTTAGCCACATCCACACTTCTATACTTTATTCTGCTTATTAGGTATGGTAGAGTGCTGCACTTGGGAGTCAGGAAGAAGTAAATTCAAGTTTGGCTTCAGATGCTTCCCAGCTGCATGAGCTTAGCCAATTCACTTAGACCTCTGTTTCCCCATCTATAAAATGGGGATAATGAGAGCACCTAATTCCCATAGTGTTTGTTAGACTCAAATAAGTTAATAATTATAAAACACTTAGGACAGTGCCCAATGTGTAGTGCTATATAAATGTTAACTATTATTAACTAGTTAGCTACTTATTGTTTTATATTTATTTGAACATGTCATTTCTTATTACATTGTAGTCCAGATCCATTGAGAGTTTTGGCCACAGTTGGAAGAAACAAACAGGTGCTGAGCCTTAGCATTTAATTCAACTTGGTTGGACTAGTCTGGTATTTATCGTCTGGTGTCCTTCATTTACTAGTTTTTTCTTCTCTTTAATAACTCCTATCTTCTTTGTGACCTCTTCAAAAAAGAATAAAAGAACTTTAGTTCACGCTTAAACCTTTTTGTGGCTTCCTTTCTTCAGATTTGAAGAGATAAATATGTCATTTTTGATCCTGGAGCAAGGTGTTTTATGTTACCTTAATTTTGTCAGTATTTCCCCCAAATTAAAACAATTCTTAATTCAATTCCTCTTTTCTGTATACTGAAGATTAAATTTAATTTTCAACTAGTCAACAAGTATTTATTAAGTATCTACTATAAACCAGACACTGTAATTCATAGTGTAAGGAAGAGATAACATGCAAATACTATGTAACAGACAAGATCCATATCTAATTAGAAATATTATCAAGAAAGTGCTAAGATTAAGAAGTATACTTATTTCTTTCACTTTGTGACTTTCCCCAGGGCAGTTTTGCTATATTTCTCGGCATAAGAAATTAAATGGGAATTTTTAGGTAATTTTATGGAAGCCACAGACAACACAGAAAAAGTTTAGAAACTCGGAAAATGCATAAAATGTATGGAAAATATTGTATAATATCATATTTTATCTTTTAATCCCATAATAATTCAGTCTTCTTTCTGGTACAAAGGGGAAGGCCAGAAAATTTTACATAGATTTTCCAAAATGGCAGGGATGCTGTACCCTTACCTCTTAAGATCTGGAAGGGATAACTGTAATGGACAAGGTTTCTTGTACAAGTTAGAACTTTAGCTAAGACATGGAGGAGTTCTAGGAAGCAGAAATGAGGAGGGAAAGAGCTTCAGGCATTGGGAAGAGGCAGAAAAAATGCCATGAGTTAGGAGACGGAGTGTCAGGTTGAAGGAAATATTCCTTGGAAACATGTAGTTCTTGATAAAGTAAATGCTTTACTTTTCCTTTAATCCTTATAACTGCTAGAAGGCAGAGCAGGCCATAGAAGCTCTTCATGCACCACCTTCTGAAGGTGGAATTGAGACTACCAAAAGTCAGATCTGTGACTTGAGATATTCTATCATAAATGGAGACCATGGATTCAGGGGGGTTCATTGATGTCCTTTGCTAGGACTCTATACCTATGGCTAATATAACTACTTTATCTCATTTTAAATTTTCATTTTCTATTCTCATTCTGCGTTTTCTCATCTTCTGGTCTTTGTGTCATTTTTCAGACCAGTAGTAGACTTCTTCCCAGCTTTTAAAGCCCCTTCTTCCTTCAAGGCCCGCTTTAGTTATTATCTCATTCATAAGTGTTGCACTGGGCTTGAGACCAGGAAGGTCTGAGTTCAAATCCTGCCTCAGTACAAGTCACTTAACATCTTTTCACCTCAATTTCCTCATATGTAAAATAATCTTGCATTTCCTGTAGCATGTTGCCTGACTCTTTCTTTTAATTTATTTCATAGTTCTAGGTATTCACCTTTAACATTTTTTTAAATCGTACATTCTTTGAGAGCAGGCTAAGTATCTTTGTATCTCAGGCTCCTTATACGTATTTACTAAATACCAAGTGAATACATTAAAATCATTTTTGTTTTGATGAATAAAAAGACTCCCATAAGGCTCATTTCTCTTACAGAGAAAAGAAACATATATATTGTAACTCACAAGGGTCATGTCAGTGTTAAGTAAATTCTAATAACTCTGTAGAAATTTATTATTAGAGAAAAAGAATGACTCTCTGAGAAGATGGCTGGGTTAGGAGCCAGTATGTTTGAGCATGTATCCCAGCTTTACTACCTAAGAGTTTTGTGAACTTGGATAAATCATTTTCTTCTCTTAATGTTAGCTTCCAAATCTATAAAATAACAGAGTTTTGTGTAGACGATCTCTTGTATTTTTCAGCTAGGCTTTGACATGTCCTGTTGTAAAATTGGGATGTTTCATCTATGATCTTCTGGTGGGCACTGCATTGATTAGAGTTTTGATGTCATTCAAAGTTGTTTTTCTCTACAATATTGTTGTTATTGTATAAATTGTTCTACTCTTTCCATTCACTTCACTCTGCATCAGTTCATACAAGTATTCCCAAGTTTTTCTAATATGGGCTCTTTCATCATTTCTTGTGACAAAATAATAATTAAATTCATGTATTTTTTTTGAGGGAAGGTGCTTTTCAGACTGTTTTTATGAGTTATGTTGCCAGAAGCAGAACTGCTTTCCACTTGGGTCGGGCTTTTTTGGGGAACTTAATAGAAGGCAAGGGCAAATATCTTATTAATCTTTAATAGCCCTAAATCTTTCTCTGGATTTGAATTATATTGATGTCCTATTTGTAATCACCCTAATTTCAGTACAAATATGCTATTCAATTTACTTGTATAAATCCAAGAAAGTTTAATATCTTTATTAACTTTTTTTATATTGGAGGTATAATTTTTTCCTAAGTATGCTTTGGGCTGTATCCCACAAAATTTAGTATGCTGTTTAATTGTTGTCATTTTTTAAGTGAGATTATTGTTTCTATGATTTATTTTTTAACCCACTATTTCTTTAGGATTACCTACACCAGTTGCTTCATTTGCGATCTAAAATTATTTCCATAGTAGTGAAGAATTACAGATTCTTCTACATGAAGAATGATAATTTTAAAAAATCCATAAAGGTTCCTTTCTAAATTGATAAATATTTATTAAGAACCTATTGTCCTCTGACATTTCTTTTAGGCACATTTGTGGTGGATGCAGAAACTTTGAATATTTTAGTATTAATATAACATATTCTTTAAAACCTGGTACTTGAATATATATGACAGATATTTCTGTTTAAGAAAGAGAAGTTATTGACTAATTTTCAACTAAAGATTTTGATGCACCATTTTACATAATACTGGATTTGGTATTAATACTTTTTAGTGTTTCTCCTACATTTGTGATAAAATAAGAAATTGTGTTCAAATAGTTTTTTCCCATTGATTTCAAATTACTCCATTGATCCATTGATTTTCTTTGAGACATTTATTATTAGTAAAAATGTTATGGTATAGATCATCTCTTTCCTAGATGATTGCAATAGTTTTTTTGTAAATCTTCTGGTCTTGTGTCTCTTCTCATTCTAATTGTCCTCTAATCAGCTGTCAAAATGATTTTCCTAAAGCAGCTCTGATTGTGTCAACTCCCTCCTCAATAAACTCCAGTGGCTCCTTGTTACCTCCAGAATCAAATATATAATCCTCATTTGGCTTTTTTTTTTTTTTTCTCCCCTGAGGCTAGGGTTATGTGACTTACCCAGGGTCTAGGAAGTGTTAAGTGTCTGAGATCAGATTTGAAACTCAGGTCCTCCTGAATTCAAGGCTGGTGCTCTACCCACTACGCCACCTAGCTGCCCCCTCATTTAGCTTTGCCTCTTCCTTTTTCCTCTCTTCCACATACACCGTGATCCAGTGACATATAGCGCTCCATTTACTGATTCCATTTTGTTTGGCTGTCCCTCAGATCTGGAATGCTGATTTGAGCTGTCTTCAGCATATATTCAAGACTCATCCTATCCTAGATCAGATGGGAGTCACTAATTCGATGTGTTCTGCCCTATCAGTTTCCTAAGGTTCTACAGACCTCACCATTCAGAAGCCCTCTGGCTTCTCCTCCCATCTGCTACTTGATTTCCTGATACAATTTAGGACTTGCTATCATCTCCAGTCCTCCAGTCCTCAGGTTTTTCTACCTTGCCAGAAAACTGATAAAGTTGAATAACTTTATCTCCCATTTTAGATCAAATGTATGTCTTATCAGTGCAGACTCACTTCATGCTGTTGATTGCCTTTACTTCAGCTCTGCAGTTGAACTCTGTTTTCTTCTCTGATTAGAATGTAAGCTCCTTGAATGCAGGGATGATCTTTTTCTATTTGTATCCCTAATACTTAGTACAGTGCTTGGCACATAATAAGTACTTAATTAAAAAACACACAGGTACACATATACAATTATGCTTTTTTGTAAGCTCTTAAACAGAGCAGAGAGCAAGCCATGCTGTGTTATTGAATTACATTACAACTACAAGGATTCTTCAGATTTTTAAAATCAAATTTAGAAACTCAAATCTTAGTCTATTTAATGCTACAGATTTTTTTTGAAATATAAAATTAAACTATACTTGCACACTACTACTAATTGCTAACTTGTCATTTCTCTTATACTTACAAAAGTCACACATGATCTACAGTAAAATTATTTAGCTTCTCTGAATATATTCAGAGAATAGGAAGTAAATATAAAGTATTTCACTCACCACAAATAATACAGCTTCTTGCTCACACCTGGCATTTAGTCATTTAAACAGTCAAACTAGTTTGTTTAATGCTTTGAAGATGCCTTGAAATTAACTCTAAGAAAAGACGGTATAAATGTATGGTTTTAGGACACTATTGTCATATGACTAATACAATGGCCACCTCTAATTCCAAACAACAAATGATGAAACTTCCTGACAAAGTGATAGATTTAAGGTTCAGAATGAGATGTACATGTTTTTGCATACAATCATTGAATTAGCTTTGCTTGATTATGCATATCTGTTATAAGGGATTGTACAGAGTTTTGTTTTTCTTTTCTCTCTTCCCTCCCCCCCCCCCAATGGCAAAGGGAATGGAAGAGAGAGAAAAAAAGATTTGTTAATTAAAAAAATAAAAGCTGAGGGGGCTGCTTACTGAAGAAGTCATTGGTATTATTAGTTCTGCTTGATTGTCTTTTCTCACAGAAGAGAGATAATCTGTAAATGTTTGTAATAAAAAACAAAACATCTATAAAACTTAAAAAACAATAAATTCATAAAAAATTTAAGGGAAGGTGAATATTTTTGCATCATTGTTTAGAACTTGGAATTTATTCTACTTGATCTGAGATCAGGATTGCTACCCCTGCTTTTTTTTTCCTCATCTGAAGCATAATATATTCTGTTCCAGCCCTTTACCTTCACTCTGTATATAGCACTATGCTTTAAATGTGTTTCTTGTAAACAACATATTGTAGGATTCTGGCTTTTAATCCAGTCTGCTAATGGAATTTATTCTATATATAAGTTGTTATGGAAGGATTTTTATTCTGTACCTTTCATATTTCAGTTTAATTTAGCCAAAGCAATTACTTGTCTTTTTAATTGTACTATAATGCTTTCTAATAGACAACCAGGCAGATATGTTCTTCTTGGTAGTTTATTTTTCTTAAACCAATTTATGGATGCTTCTTGAATTTTTCAGTAAAGCACTAGGCTCCTTGTGAAATAAGAGGAATGATGGCTCCATCCTCTTGTAATTCATAAAGCAAAGGTGGGCATGTAGTTGTGGATTCTGCACATGTTATGTTGTTGTTTTAGGGAATGTAAAACAGTTCTTTTTGATGTATGAAATATACGTCGTAATTGCACATGAGAATGGTATAATTTATTAGATGGACTTTGACAAGGAAACCTATTTAAAAAAAAGATGTGTTCCCAATAGAAATGATTTATAATGCTCAGATTCTATATCTGTACAATATTTTAAACCACACCAGAGCCCTCTAATAAGATTGTGATTTGTGAGGTAATCTTGCTTCACTATTTTCCATCAAATTTCTTCTCTTTTATTGTGGTAGCCTAAATGGAATTGTGCTGAGTGAGCAAATGTTCTGGTCAGAATTTAGATGAGGGACTTCTTTTATTTTAACAAGAAGTTGCCTTAGTTTAACCAACGTGTTCTCACTTAGCTGCCTCATTCATCACCAGTCCTACCCAAGGCTTTCTTTTCCAGGCTACCCAATGAAAGGCTGGCCCACTACTCATTTGGATCCGGTCCAGGAAAGAGTAAAAGGATTCCTGATCTGTTTTTGTCCTTAATCAACACATTTGTTTGCTGTTCTTCAGTGGGAGTTAGGGAAGGGGGTATGTTCTTAATTTTGTTACTTAAACAATTTCCCCAGATCTGCTTTGGCTTCCAAGATACTTGGAGCTTGTCACCTCACTAGGTCTGACTTTTAAAACCACTGCAATGTGGTGCAGTGGCACTGAATGCTTGCTCATTGCCACCTTTGGCACTATGCCCAATGATTGCATTTTTAACTACTGTGCCAAGACTTCTGACTACTGTTCTCAGGACCAAAAAGAAAAAAAAAAACAATGCTATGCAGGGAAACAGATCTCACTGTTCTTCAGCATTTTCAAATATTTACAGTTAAAATACCCAATTATGCAGCACATCTGAGTTCTCAGTTTTGAATGTGGCCTCCAGGGAAATAAAATGAGCTTAAGGAGAAAATTGAGTTGGATTGGAAAATTAGTGTCAGACTAAAGTAGAAATGATGGACTAAAGATTTAAAAAAATTTTTTTTCATGTGCTCAATGGAGGTGCACAAAAGTTTTTAAGACATGAATCTGTGATGTGGGAAAAATATTAGACTAAGAGGCTGAAAACTAAACTGATGATCAGGAAGCCTATAATTTTGTGATCTTGAGCAAGTCATTTAACTTATCCTGGAGTCAGTTTACTTTTCAGCAAAATGAGGACTCTACTAGAGGACCTCGTTTTTAGCTCTAAAATTCTACAATTAATTCATATAACTGGGTTATTTAAGTAAAAGCAATTTCATCTGCAGGAGTAGCACAGCTTTTTCCCTCATCATGATAGGAAACACAAGTCTCTTTCTTCCATACTAAATAAAAGTAATGGGTTTGGTATAGTAGTACATGCGCATAATTCTTGATTTTGAGGGAGGCTGAGGCTGGTATATTGCTTAACGTTGGAAGTTCAGAGTTACAATCAATTATGTTGATTAGATATCTGTACTAAATAAGGGACCAATGTGGTGAGCCCTTTGAAGTGGGAAGTAAAGCAGATTGCCTTTGGATGGATGAGCTTATTGGAAACAGAGCAGGTTAAAGCTCTCATCCTCCTAAAAAGGACCTGTGTGTGGCCAATGCATTTTCTGGATAAGAGAGGGAGACCTAGCCTTAAAAACAAAACAAAACAAAATAAAACAAAAAAAAAGATCTCTTATGCTATAAGCCAAAAGAGGGACAAAGAGCTGGTACATAAAGTAAAAAAAAAAAGTTCTACTTGAAGAGGAATCCCATACTCAAGTGATTTTTCAAGCTTATTCCTATTATAAATCCATAATATGACCTTGAGATGTTCTGGTAAATAACAGGTGTGTTTTATATAGGTAATATATGATAGAAGGATTTCCCAAAACAGGGTATTTTACTATTAGACTTATTGTAGATGTTCATTCTGAAACTCCTACTTCTCAGTGATCCTAGCAAGAATGACTATACCTTAGGATTTTCTTCTATACCAGCATAGGTTATCTTTCATCAGAATAGTTTCATTTCTCACTTGCCAATAAATTCATATCCTAAAGGGCAGCTTCATTCATTATCACCCAGGTGCTAATTATAGCTTTTTCAAGGTGGGGAAAAGGGAAGTGGTTATTCTATTTGAATTTTTGCATATATTTGGACAAAGTATCCCTTAGAATCAGATTATGTTTGAAAGTTCATTTTTAAGTCAGTTGTTGAGAACTTGAGACATTTTCTTTTAAAAAACAATATGTATCTGTAAATGGTAACTGGGTTCCCAGGGCAGCTGCAAAAAGCCAGTTTAAATTATAGTAGAACAGAAATACAGTTTTCAGTTGTTTTTCAATCATGTCTAACTTTTTGTGACCCCACTTGTGGTTTTCTTGGAAAAAATACTGGAGTGGTTTGCCATTTCTTTCTCTAGCTCATTTACAGATGAGGAAACTGAGAACAAATCGAATTAAGTGACTTGCCTAGGCACAAAGCTAGTAAGTATCTGAGGCCAGATTTAAACTCAGGAAGATGATTCTTCCAGATTCAGGTCCAGTGTTCTATCTACTTTGCCATCTAGCTGCCCAGATTGACTATCTCTCTCTGCCCCAACCCCTTCCCACTTTATATCCGTCCACCTCCTCCATCAGTAATAGCTCTGTATGGCGTACTAGGTCAGGAAATACTTCCATTTTGGGATCTTATTCCTTGGCATTGTGCTGCCTAAGAGTGTGTGTGTGTGTGTGTGTATACACACATACATATACATGAGAAGTCAGATATCCTGATTTCCTTCAAGGAGTGAATGTATACTGATAATTGGTCTGATCTGTCATAAGATATGCATTTACCCCCTCTTTTTTAGTGGTGATGGATTTATATTGAGCCATTTATATATTTCCATCTAGTCTCCCATGAGAACAATAGCATGCATTTTAAAGATATTTGGCTTGAGTTAGAATGCAGTCTGGGTCTATATAACATCACTTTTTACCCTAGGATGAATTTCCACAATAAAGAGACTTTTAAATCTTTGCTGCATTAAGGTACTCAAAAGAGTACTACACCTGGAGTAAGGAATACTGAATTTAAATCTAGCCTCAGACACTTAGTAACTATATGATTTTGGGCAAGTCATTTAGTTTTTGTCTGCCTCAGTTTCTTTCTTTATAATTGAGGATAAATAGTATTTACCTCCCTTGGCTATTGTGAAGATAAAATGAGAAACTATTTGTAAAGTGATTTGCAAACCTTAAGGCATCGTATAGATACTAGCGATTATGATTGTTTTTGCTATTGCTGTTAAGGGAATCAGTAACAGAAGTCCCACTTCACAACATTTTTGGGAATTGCTCCACTCTGAGTCTACTTAAAGGGTCTTCTATATAGATACTGAATACAGAAGAAGATAGAGAGAAATTTTATAGAACTCAGCAGTTTCATAAAGAAAAATGTCTATGTCAAATATACTAGTCTTTAGAGACCATTTTATGAGAAAATATTATGAAGAAATGTGAATTTTTTAGTTATTGAGGAAAAAGTAGATATTGCTACAATGATATGCTCTTGTTTCACTTAGAGGCTTAAAATATCTCTACTTTTCAGCCAAGGCAGGGATTATATATATTAGCTCATGTGTGGTAAGGAATGTATCCCCTTTTTTTCTCTACACAATACTTCCTCATTTTTTTACATGTTGTGAGTCAATAGTTTCTCAGTCTTCCACCAAATGAAAATGAACTAGTAATCTAAGTGCAGAGGTGCCTTGGGCCTAAAGGAATTTCTCTTTAGAATGATTTAAAAAAAAAAAAAGATGTCTTTATGTATTGCTGATAATGTTGAAGACAGGCCTTACTGAAATATCCGAGATTCACAGAGTCTTCTGACATTGTGACCATGGGCTATTTGTCTGTTGCAGCAAAATCTTGTAATTAAGTAGATGGATTTGGCTTTCAGACAGGTCACTTTAGATTTTTGACCATGGTTTTGATTTATGGAGGATAATAGTGAGAGTGCATTCCTTTGTTTCACGGAAGTTAGGATAAAAATGGACATGAGTCCTTTCTTGATGGAAAGAATAATTTACAATATAGTTGAGGAGGTACTACAACTGTATTACAAAACATATTTAATGTTCCTTACTGAGTTATTTTTCTTCCCATTATTTCCTTTCCACTTTGGAGTTTAAATCTTTCCTGAACTTTTCCATATCTGTATTACTGTACTTTCTAATTTTGTTTCCTATCCAGTTCACATTTGCCTAACTTGATGTGTTTATTGTTAATTTTATGGATGCCTAAATTAACCAATGGATTATGCCTAATTACCAATAAATATCTTTCAATGTTTAGTTGACTCCTTGATTCACTGAATGCCTAAATAGTAAGGATGAGTAGAGATTCCAGGCATGAAGTTGTATTTATTTGCTAGTAAGTAAAATAGAACATATTAACATTACTTAAGGCATTATTTAAATTTAGCACAAAAATACATCATATTCACTATTTAACATTCTTATTTAAGGCCAGTTAGGTTGTTCAGTGGGTAGCATATTGTGTCTGAAGTCAGGAAGATTCATGTTCTTGAGTTCACAGACAGCGTCAGACAAATTCTAATTATGAGATCTTGGGCCAGTCACTTGACCCTGTTTGCTTCAATTCCTCATCTGTAAAATGAGCTAGAGAAGGAAATGGCAAACAATGGTAAAAACAAAAACAAAAACAAAAACAAAAAACATTGGACCAGAAGCTAAAAATTGTGTGTCCTCTTTCAGGTAGTGTTAACTACTTAATAGCTATGTGACTTTAGACAAATCACTTGCTCTCTCTGAGCCAGCTTTTTTTTTTTTTTTCAATCCACCAAATAAGGATAAGAACCCATCTTTATATAATCCTTTAAGATATTAAAATGCTTTGCATTCATTATTTTGTTTTATCACCATAAAAATCCAGTGAGGTTGATACTGTTATTGTCCCCATTTTACAGATTTTTACATGACCAAATTAAATGATTTGCCCAGAATCACTTTAGTTGTATCTGAGACAGAATTTGAATTTAGGTCTTTCTAATTCCAACACCAGTTTTTAATCTACTACTCAGCCCAACCTCTCGGACACCACAAAATTGCTATGAAGATCAAATAACCTAATGTGTATGTAAATTATTTGGAGAGCTCAGTAAAAGCATAAAGAATTAACATTATGTTAAAATAATATAGATGGGTTAGATTTCCCCATAGGAAGGGACTGATCTTACTCAAGGAGATTTTTCGTAAGTAAAACAAGCTTGGTAAAGGAACTAGGCTCAGGAAACATTAGAAAAAGGATGGAATTCCTATTAACGTGGAAAGAAGACAACTATTGGGGTGGAAGTGGGGAGGAATCTTTAATGAAAGAAGTATGGCTTTGAGCTTTAAAGAATAGGTAGTTTTATTTAGGAAGAGAAAAATGAGTAGGACATTCTGAAGGGATTCCAGGATGTGAACAAAATTTTGCTATCAGGAAAGAGAAATCATATTTGGCCAACACTTGAGTATTACTTACTTACCTCAATTTCCTCATCTGTAAAATGATCTGGAGAAGAAAATGACAAACCACTTCAGTATTTTTTTTTTGCCAAGAAAACCACAAAGAAGGTTATGAAGAAGAAGACACAATTGAAACTGAATATTGGAAAGAAATAGTTTCACTGGGGCCATATTGGTAAAGATAATTGAATGCTGAATTAAGAAGTACAGACTTTATTCAAAGGGTAATGGGAAAATATTGTAAATTTTAACATAGGTAGTGACATGGGTGAGAGTAGTAGTTTAGAAAGATTAATCTATCACTATATGTAGGACAACATGGAGGAAAGTAGTTTGGAAGTAGGTAGGCCACTAAGGAAACTCTTGCAGGAATCCAGTTGTTAGAGGATAAAATTCTGAAATTGTTTGGCAGCTGGTGAAGAAAGAGCCTGCTTTGGCAATCCTATGGCTGTGAGCATAGTTATATAAACATCTTTTAATATTTCTTTGACTAGCCTCAGTTCATTGCCACTCATTGCATAGCAACTGCTAACAGACCCTGTTGTCATTTACTAACTTGGATCTAGGTCTTGATCTGCAGAAGTGTATTGCAGTGTAGATTGCTTCTTTACTAATAGTCTGGTTTTAGAACTTTTCTTCAGAAACTTGCACTGCCCTGTAAGATTGCTACAACCACAAAGGAGGTCAGAAACCCTGCCTGGTGGATTCATTAGTTCTCATTTCCTTAATCAGAACCTAAATTGGGAGTGGGGAATGATAGATCAGGGTGCATTCAAAAATTCAATTTTTAGAAACCATTTTCTATTTCTTTCACAGTAAGTGCTTTCATAGAATTGCACAGCCTACATATTTGTATCCACTTCTAATTATGTCTGTGTTCTTGAGAATACTGAGAGTTTGGAACTATAGTCTTGAGAAAGGGGTAGTAAAACTCCACCTTATCAAAATTTATTCACATGTTAAACTGTAGCTTCCTTCCCTTTGGCCTTCCTTTTAAGAACACTTTTTCCCTACTGTCCTAAAGTAGATAGGCATGATGTCTGAGACTCCTTTGTACAGCAGGCTTTATGATAAGTATTCATGATCTATTTTGTCAGAGAGAGAGAGAGAGAGAAGGAGAGAGAAGGAGAGAGAGAGAGAGAGAGAGAGAGAAGGAGAGAGAGAGAGAGAAGGAGAGAGAGAGAGAGAAGGAGAGAGAGAGAGAGAAGGAGAGAGAGAGAGAGAAGGAGAGAGAGAGAGAGAAGGAGAGAGAGAGAGAGAAGGAGAGAGAGAGAGAGAAGGAGAGAGAGAGAGAGAAGGAGAGAGAGAGAGAGAAGGAGAGAGAGAGAGAGAGAAGGAGAGAGAGAGAGAGAGAAGGAGAGAGAGAGAGAAGGAGAGAGAGAGAGAGAGAGAGAGGAGAGAGAGAGAGAGAGAGAAGGAGAGAGAGAGAGAAGGAGAGAGAGAGAGAAGGAGAGAGAGAGAGAGAAGGAGAGAGAGAGAGAGAAGGAGAGAGAGAGAGAGAAGGAGAGAGAGAGAGAGAGACGGAGAGAGAGAGAGACGGAGAGAGAGAGAAGGAGAGAGAGAGAGAGAGAGAAGGAGAGAGAGAGAAGGAGAGAGAGA